>NC_069504.1:301336576-301707826 GCF_027579735.1 Bombina bombina | reverse complement strand
TTGGTGCAGTTAAAATTACAAACTGTGACATCCAGCTTCCCTCAGGAGTCCCCTGTATGCTATAGGACATCTCTAAAGGGCTCAAAGGCTTTCCAAAGTCGTTTATTGGGGAAGGTAGGACCACAGCTTGCTGTGGCAGTTGGTTGTGACTGTTAAAAAACAAAAAACAAAAAAAAAACCCCGTCTATTTCGTTTTTTTGATCCGTTTTTTGAACTAAGGGGTTAATCATCCATTTGCAAGTGGATGCAATGCTCTGCTAGCCTATTACATACACTGTAAAAATTTCGTTTGATTTACTGCATTTTTTCACTGTTTTTCAAATTCTGACAAAATTTGTTTCTCTTAAAGGCACAGTACCGTTTTTTATATTTGCTTGTTAACTTGATTTAAAGTGTTTTCCAAGCTTGCTAGTCTCATTGCTAGTCTGTATAAACATGTCTGACATAGAAGAAACTCCTTGTTCATTATGTTTAAAAGCCATGGTGGAACCCCCTCTTAGAATGTGTACCAAATGTACTGATTTCATTTTATGCAATAAAGATCATATTCTGTTTTAAAAAAAATTATCACCAGAGGAATCTGACGAGGGGAAAGTTATGCCGACTAACTCTCCCCACGTGTCAGACCCTTTGACTCCCGCCCAAGGGACTCATGCTCAAATGGCGCCAAGTACATCTAGGGCGCCCATAGCGTTTACTTTACAAGACATGGTGGCAGTCATGGATAATACACTGTCAGCGGTATTAGCCAGACTACCTGAACTTAGAGGTTAGCGAGATAGCTCTGGGGTGAGACAAAATGCAGAGCATACTGACGCTTTAAGAACCATGTCTGATACTGCCTCACAATATGCAGAAGCTGAGGAAGGAGAGCTTCAGTCAGTGGGTGATGTTAATGACTCAGGAAAGATACCTGATTCTAATATTTCTACATTTAAATTTAAGCTTGAACACCTCCGCGTGTTACTTAGGGAGGTTTTAGCTGCTCTGAATGACTGTGATACCATTGCAGTGCCAGAGAAATTTTGTAGACTGGATAAATGCTTTGCAGTGCCGGTGTGTACTGATGTTTTTCCAATACCTAAAAGGTTTACAGAAATTATTAATAAGGAATGGGATAGACCAGGTGTGCCGTTCTCTTCCCCTCCTATTTTTAGAAAAATGTTTTCCAATAGACGCCACCACACGGGACTTATGGCAGACAGTCCCTAAGGTGGAGGGAGCAGTTTCTACTCTAGCAAAGCGTACTACAATCCCTGTCGAGGACAGTTGTGCTTTTTTAGAGCCAATGGATAAAAAATTAGAAGCTTACCTTAAGAAAATATTTATTCAACAAGGTTTTATCCTACAGCCCATTGCATGCATTGCCCCTGTCACTGCTGCTGCAGCGTACTGGTTTGAGTCTCTGGAAGAGGCTTTACAGGTAGAGACTCCATTGGATGACATACTTGGCAAACTTAGAGCACTTAAGCTAGCCAATTATTTTATTTCTGATGCCATTGTTCATTTGAATAAACTAACGGCTAAGGATTCTGGTTTTGCTATACAGGCGCGCAGAGCGCTATGGCTTAAATCATGGTCAGCTGACGTGACTTTAAAATCTAAGCTACTTAACATTCCCTTCAAGGGGCAGACCCTATTCGGGCCTGGTTTGAAGGAGATTATTGCTGATATCACGGGAGGAAAAGGTTGTGCCCTTCCTCAGGACAGGTCCAAATCTAGGGCCAAACAGTCTAATTTTCGTGCCTTTCGAAACTTCAAGGCAGGTGCGGCATCAACTTCCTCTAATAATAAACAAGAGGGAACTTTTGCTCAATCCAAGACGGTCTGGAGACCAAACCAGACCTGGAAAAAAGGTAAGCAGGTCAAAAAGCCTGCTGCTGCCTCTAAGACAGCATGAAGGAACGACTGGGTTTGCAGGGATGCATGAGAGAAAAAAATCTTCTCATAGGCGGTCTTACTCTGAATCCTATTCTGTACCCCTGAGAGACAATACTCTGAATCCATTGATTTTGGACTGAATTGGTCCAAACATCTTTGAAAATCTTAATCTGCCCCCTACCAGCTGAGCTGGAATTAGGACCGCACCTTCATGCGGACTTGGGGGCTGGCTTTGATCTATTAAATGGCTTGGATTTATTCCAATTCGAGGAAGGCTTCCAAATTGAAACAGATTTCTTGGGGGAGGGATTAGGTTTCTGTTCCTTATTTTGTCGAAAGGAACAAAAATGGTTAGAAGCTTTAGATTTACCCTTAGGTCTTTTATCCTGAGGCAAAAAACTCCCTTCCCCCAGTGACAGTTGAAATTATTGAATCCAACTGAGAACCAAATAACTTATTACCTTGGAAAGAAAGAGTTAGCAATCTGGACTTAGAAGTCATGTCAGCATTCCAAGATTTAAGCCACAAAGCTCTTCTAGCTAAAATAGCTAAAGACATAGATTTAACATCAATTTTGATGATATCAAAAATGGCATCATAAATAGAATTATTAGCATGTTAAATCAAGTTAACAATGCTAGACAAATCATGATCCAATACTTGTTGCGCTAAAGTTTCCAACCAAAAAGTTGAAGCAGCTGCAACATCAGCGAAAGCAATTGCAGGCCTGAGAAGATGACCTGAATATAAATAGGCTTTCCTTAGATAAGATTTAAGTTTCCTATATAAAGGATCTTTAAAAGAAGTACTATCTTCCGTAGGAATAGTAGTACGTTTAGCAAGAGTAGCAAAAGCCTGATCAACTTTGGGGATCTTTTTCCAAAACTCTAAAGTAACTGCTGGCAAAGGATACAATTTTTTAAACCTTGAAGAAGGAATAAAAGAAGTACCAGGCCTATTCCATTCCTTAGAAATCATATCAGAAATAGCATCAGGAACTGGAAAAACCTCTGGATAACCACAGGAGGTTTATAAACATAATTTAAACGTTTACTAGTTTTAATATCAAGAGGACTAGTTTCCTCCATATCCAATGTAATCAACACTTCTTTTAGCAAAGAACCAAATTTACTCCATTTTAAATAAATAAGAAGATTTGTCAGTGTCAATATCTGAGGCAGGATCTTCTGAACCAGATAGATCCCCATCAGAGAAGGATAATTCAGCATGTTGCCGGTCATAGAAGGCAGGGTGGCAGACAAAGCCTTCTGAATAGAATCAGAAATAAATTATTTTAAATTTACAGGTATATCTTGTGCATTAGATGTTGAGGGGACAGCAACAGGTAATGAACTACTACGGATAGATACATTCTCAGCATGTAAAAGTTTATCATGACAACTATTACAAACCACAGCAGGAGATATAACCTCCACAAGTTTACAACAAATGCACTTAGCTTTGGTAGACCTGTTATCAGGCAGTAGGGTTCCAACAGTGATTTCTGAGACAGGATCAGATTGAGACATCTTGCAAATGTAAGAAAAAACAACAACATATAAAACAAAATTATCAATTTCCTTATATGGCAGTTTCAGGAATGGGAAAGAATGCAAACAGCATAGCCCTCTGATAGAGAAAAAAGGCAAGAGGCATATAGGAATGGGGTCTTAAATAATGAAAATAAAAAAACAAAACAGAAAAATATTTTTTGGCGCCAAAAACGTCCGGAAATGACATACTCGCGTCATAGATGACGCAGCCTTGTGAAGGACTCGGTGTCGACTAAGACGCCGGAAATGACGAATTTGTGTTAACGAACATAACTTCGAACAAAAAAATCTTGCGCCAAGAATGACACAATAAACTTTGGCATTTTGCGCCCTCGCGAGCCTAATTCTGCCTGCGAATTTAAAAGACAGACAATTTGAAAAAGAGACTATACCCCAGGTAAGAAATACATTTTTCATAAAAAAAGCATTTCCCAGATATGAAACTGACAGTCTGCAAAAGGAAATATACTGAAAACCTGAATCATGGCAAATATAAGTACAATACATATATTTAGAACTTTATATAAATACATAAAGTGCCAAACCATAGCTGAGAGTGTCTTAAGTAATGAAAACATACTTACCAAAAGACCCCCATCCACATATAGCAGATAGCCAAACCAGTACTGAAACAGTTATTAGTAGAGGTAATGGAATATGAGAGTATATAATCTATCTGAAAAGGGAGGTAGGAGATGAATCTCTACGACCGATAACAGGGAACCTATGAAATAGATCCCCCATGAGGAAAACCATTGCATTCAATAGGTGATACTCCCTTCACATCCCTCTGACATTCACTGTACTCTGAGAGGAATCGGGCTTCAAAATGCTGAGAAGCGCATATCAACTTAGTAATCTTAGCACAAACTTACTTCACCACCTGCATAGGAGGCAAAGTTTGAAAAAAATGAATTTTGGGTATGGTGAGCGGTTTATTTATAGGCATTTTGAGGTTTGGGAAACTTTGCCCCTCCTGGTAGGATTGTATATCCCATACGTCACTAGCTCATGGACTCTTACCAATTACATGAAAGAAATATAGGTTTATAATACATAAGAATTAAAAATAGAAATATGGTTAATTGTCAATATTTAATTTGGATGAAGCCCACCAGGAGCTCATGTTAGTGTATGGGACAGGGACGGGCATAGCAATGTAGTGAAGTTTGGAATAATCACTACTTTTTCTCATTAGTGATACTGGGTGCCGATATATTAGACATAACATTGACCCTATTGGGTCTAATGTCCTTTAGTGGAAGTGTACGTATGATCTTGGACAATAATAGAAGCAGAGAGAGTTATTTTTTGCTTATACCTCCTCCCGGCATAATACAATCAAGTATGATAGAGGTAAACATTGTAAAACCTATAAACATCATGGAAAAAAAGTTAACCACTATAAATTTTGAGGAAAATATTAGAACAAATGCTTACTGATACAAGTATAACATTTAGTATGGCAAAAACAAGAAACAAGGTATCTGCATATAAAATGGCAACCTACATTTACAAAGACTTGTCAGAAGAGACACACGAAGAATACATTAGGACTCCATATTATATAGCACACATCATGAACCCAACCATAGGTGCAGGGCTTGCAAATATATGTTTATGCAGGAACAATGGTCATAATGTTAGTAAAGCATATACTTAAATAACAGGGCAACAGGTAAGCTCTATTGAAATCCTTACAGTTTTAAAAGGCTATAATGTCCTTGAAATTTTATAAAAGACACACTGATAATACAGTAGGGTACTAAGTCATAACTCACAATATGAACCTAACCAAATATAGGATTTGCTGGTCTGGTCTGACGCAGAAGTACTAGTTCTACCCTTGTGTGTAAGATAGTTAGTAAAATATAGACATGGTATACATATGAGGACATTGAGATGGTATACAGAAAACTGTATATGGGTGAAGAAAGCATATATGTAATGTATACAGGATCAGGAGCCTAAAAGATTGTAGAGCATATAATAATGCAACATAGAATATATATAACAGCATGGCACTAATGCTAACTCCTTCATAACTTTAACAGATGTAGTAGTACTGATCAGTAGGTATTATAGTCATCATAGTCAAGGCCCAGCAAATCCCTTTTTGTAGAGGTAAAATGTCACCTGGATTATGGTACACATAAACAGTTAACCCATCAAGAGCATTTGTTATATCAACAATTATAGACCACATCTCCAATTACATATTTACCTAAGTATATATATTTACTAAGCTCAGCCGACTTAACTGATCACATATCTGAATATATATAATCAAATGCCTTTATCACTGGGGGGTGATCCTTAAACTGAGAGTGATAAATCCTAAGAGGACACATTTTAGTTAGTTGAATGTAGTTTAAAAAATTAATCTACTGAGGAATCTCTATGGCCTGATGTGGGTCTGTGTTTAGGTATAGATGAGGTATGAGTTAAACACCACTGCCTATATGGTTGGATAGTATAGACAAAGTACAGCTGGTTAAGGCAAACTGACAGGTAGTATATGCTTAGAACTGGATTACATATGAAAGCTATGGACAACTAATAACATGGCTCTAAATGTAAAGTATATCACTAATTCCCAGTCCTCAGACTTTATGGTCATCATTTAGGATTCTATTTCCAAATGGGTTCCAGACATAAGTCGAGTATACTGCATTCACAGTTCTCAGTATGGAATTAGGGTGTAGAGTTTGCAAAAGTTATTAAGCTGGCAAGTATTCTACTCCCCAAGTTGAATCATAAATATATTACCCCACTCCAGCTTTCACACAAGGTCATTTGGAGTAGCTGTATTGCCATAGCTGGTTTTCAATAAGTTGTCTGTTGCTCAGTGAAAAACACCGGAGCTTCCGTGAAGTCGAGACAATGTCCCAGGTAGAAGAGAAAATCTGTACGCGGCTCACAACCCCGAGTCGAATAATTGGGGCTTCATATAGGATTCAGTGCCGATCTAAAAAAAGCATCATACTGGTAAGCATCCGCCAATGTAAAGGGAGACCTCCGGACTATCTGTGCCAAAGCAAGTATCTCAGAAGCCTGCTCATGGGAAAAAGAGGTGCTGTTAGCCTGCACCAAAGGGCTGACCACCTCCCCCTGGGCAGCCTGAACATAGGAGATTTGCTCACGGTGGTTATGTGGAAGGCAGATGGACTCCCTCTCGGTAGATACACAGCACATAGTTCTCCCATGATCAGTTAGGTCAGATTCCTCCACTAGTACCATCTTAGGAATGTCCCCATCAGCATTGTTAGGCTTAAGTAAAGATATGAGGAACTGAAATTTTTCAGTCATCTTGCACTCTAGCTGTTGTATGCAGAGTCGCAGGGCAGTGTAGGATTCATCAATACACGCTGCCATGTTATCAACCGATCCTAGTTTTACTTTAACTGACATAATCGTTCTTATTCCGGCCATGGCTCTTATATGGCTGTGTAGCAAGTAGGCCGCAATTGTTGCGGCTGCCCTAGTTCAATGCCGGGAGATTTAATTGCACCGGTGAATAGAGCGATCGACAGTGAGGCCAGATATGCCTTTTTTGGATCCAGTTAGTATCTTGGATTGCAGGACTGTTCTCTTACATAGCTCCATTGTGAGATGTGTTACTGAAATGCAGCTATCTTAGTCTGCGTTCCGGCCCCGCCCCATCTTTATCCTTTTTTATTTGCACTTATTTGTCTTTTTATTTTCTTTACAGGGCATGCTTAAAACCTTATGATAACGTTCTCAGTACTAGGTTAAAAGCTTTTGAGGTAAGTTTATGTTTTAGGAGGCTGCATCTTATGATGGAAACCATCAGGGATGACCTTGGCCTACTTATTAGTGCTAGCTTCATTTGCACATATACTTTGAGCTCAGAGGGATATTTTTTATTTTTTAAATGAATGTGTTACTTTTTTGCACCATTTTTTGGTTCTTGGTGAGCGAGTTTGCGTGCGTGCATTTGTACGCGTGTGCACATGCACATTTGTTTATATAGGTATTCTGGATGCTGCGGTCGCTGCTTTTAGTAGCGGTTGGGCTGCTGGGTGGTTGGTGTGGGTTCTAATTTCCTCTGAGCTCTGTATTTACCATGGATCACCCTGATTTTTTGCAAGCTGGGATTAATCCAGATTTGGAAGCTATATCAGATAAGCATTTTCTATCATTTATAAATGTATTGTATGCAAACAGGCTGAGGTTCTCCCTCCTGCTTAATTGGCTTCTAAAGGGATTGTCTCTCATTCTGTCTGATCTTTACAGGAACAATTGGACCCCCGCTCCTTATCTAAGGGATTGCATCAAGTCCACTATCACAGATTTGTTTGCTGCCCCCCAACATGCCTTCTAATAGTGCTAGTATTTCTGAATCCCATTGTGAGTCCGTTATGTCTGAGATGAAGTGTTATCTGATGACCAGGGAGTTTGTCAGGATGTTAATACTGATTAATCTCCCTCTGTGTTTTTATTCAAGACTAACGGCCAGATTCCGAGTTTTGCCTTATGAGGGGCTCGGCACTAACTTGCAAGTTATTTCCACCGCTCACCTTTAATAGCGCTGCTATTACAGGTTTTCCAAAAAACTGAGTTTGCGCGCAATATGGCAGCGTTGAGCTTCATACTGCACACAAATACCAGCGCTGCTTTGAGCTGCTCTTACGATTTCCCCATAGACATCAATGGGGAGAGACGGCTAAAAAAAACCCTAACACCTGCAATAATGGAGCGTAAAGCTCTGTAACGCAGCCCCATTGATTCTTATGGGGAAAGAAAACTTATGTTTAAACCTAACACCCTAACATAAACCCTGAGTCTAAACACCCATAATCTGCCGCCCCCGACATCGCCGACACCTACATTACACTTATTAACCCCTAATCTGCCACCTCAACATCGCAGACACCTACATTACATTATTAACCCCTAATCTGCTGCCCCCAACATTGCCGACACCTACCTACACTTATTAACCCCTAATCTGTCGCCGCCGCCACTATACTAAAGTTATTAACCCCTAAACCTCTGGCCTCCCACATCACTAACACTAAATAAATATATTAACCCCTAAACCTACGTCTAACCCTAACACCCCTAACTTTAATATAATTAAAATAAATCTAAATAAAAATTACTATTATTACCTAAATAATTCCTATTTAAGACTAAATACTTACCTGTAAAATAAACCCTAAGCCAGCTACAATATAACTAATAGTTACATTGTATCTATCTTAGGTTTTATTTTTATTTTACAGATAAGTTTGTATTTATTTTAACTAGGTAGACTAGTTAGTAAATAGTTATTAACTATTTACTAGCTACCTAGTTAAAATAAATACAAAGTTACCTGTAAAATAAAACCTGTCTTACACTAAAACCTACCATTACACTAAAATTAAATAAATTAATTTACAAAAAAAAACCATTTATCTAATTTACAAAAAATAATAAACACTAAATTACACAAAATAAAAAAGAAATTATCAAATATTTAAACTAATTACACCTAATCTAATAGCAAAATAAAAAAGCCACCCCCCCCAAAATAAAAAAAAACCCTAGCCTACACTAAACTGCCAATGGCCCTTAAAAGGGCTTTTTGGGGGGAATTGCCCCAAAGAAATCAGCTCTTTTACCTGTAAAAATAAAATACAAACAACCCCCCAACAGTAAAACTCACCACCCACACAACCAACCCCCCCAAATAAAAACCTACCTAAAAAACCTAAGCTACCCATTGCCCTGAAAAGGGCAGTTGGATTGGCATTGCCCTGATTGGAACAGCCAATAGAATGCAAGCTCAATCCTATTGGCTGATTGGATCAGCCAATAGGATTAAAGCGCAATCCTATTGGCTGATTGCATCAGCCAATAGGATTTTTTACCCTTTAATTCCGATTGGCTGATAGAATTCTATCAGCAAATTGGAATTCAAGGGATGCCATCTTGGATGACGTAATTTAAAGGAAACTTCTTTCTTCGGTGGATGAAGATAGACGATGCCATCTGGATGAAGACTTCTGCCCACCTGGAGGACGAATTCTTGCCGCTTGGATATAGATTTCTCCCAGCTTCATTGAGGACTTCTTGCCGCTTGGATGAGGATGGATGTCTGGTCTTCAAAAACTGTAAGTGGATCTTCGGGGGTTAGTGTTAGGTTTTTTTAAGGGTTTATTGGGTGGGTTTTATTTTTAGATTAGGGACTTTGGGCACCGTAAAAGAGCTAAATGCCCTTTTAAGGGCAATGCCCATCCAAATGCCCTTTTCAGGGCAATGGGGAGCTTAGGTTTTTTTTAGGTAGGTTTTTATTAGCCTGTTAGCCTGCACCAAAGGGCTGACCACCTCCCCCTGGGCAGCCTGAACATAGGAGATTTGCTCACGGTGGTTATGTGGAAGGCAGATGGACTCCCTCTCGGTAGATACACAGCACATAGTTCTCCCATGATCAGTTAGGTCAGATTCCTCCACTAGTACCATCTTAGGAATGTCCCCATCAGCATTGTTAGGCTTAAGTAAAGATATGAGGAACTGAAATTTTTCAGTCATCTTGCACTCTAGCTGTTGTATGCAGAGTCGCAGGGCAGTGTAGGATTCATCAATACACCCTGCCATGTTATCAACCGACCCTAGTTTTACTTTAACTGACGTAATCGTTCTTATTCCGGCCATGGCTCTTACATGGCTGTGTAGCAAGTAGGCCGCAATCGTTGCGGCTGCCCTAGTTCAATGCCGGGAGATTTAATTGCACTGGTGAATAGAGCGATTGACAGTGAGGCCAGATATGCCTTTTTTGGATCCAGTTAGCATCTTGGATTGCAGGACTGTTCTCTTACATAGCTCCATTGTGAGATGTGTTACTGAAATGCAGCTATCTTAGTCTGCGTTCCGGCCCCGCCCCATCTTTATCCTTTTTATTTGCACTTATTTGTCTTTTTATTTTCTTTACAGGGCATGCTTAAAACCTTATGATAACGTTCTCAGTACTAGGTTAAAAGCTTTTGAGGTAAGTTTATGTTTTAGGAGGCTGCATCTTATGATGGAAACCATCAGGGATGACCTTGGCCTACTTATTAGTGCTAGCTTCATTTGCACATATACTTTGAGCTCAGAGGGATATTTTTTATTTTTTAAATGAATGTGTTACTTTTTTGCACCATTTTTTGGGTCTTGGTGAGCGAGTTTGCGTGCGTGCATTTGTACGCGTGTGCACATGCACATTTGTTTATATAGGTATTCTGGATGCTGCGGTCGCTGCTTTTAGTAGCGGTTGAGCTGCTGGGTGGTTGGTGTGGGTTCTAATTTCCTCTGAGCTCTGTATTTACCATGGATCACCTTGATTTTTTGCAAGCTGGGCCTAATCCAGATTTGGAAGCTATATCAGATAAGCATTTTCTATCATTTATAAATGTATTGTATGCAAACAGGCTGAGGTTCTCCCTCCTGCTTAATTGGCTTCTAAAGGGATTGTCTCTCATTCTGTCTGATCTTTACAGGAACAATTGGACCCCCGCTCCTTATCTAAGGGATTACATCAAGTCCACTATCACAGATCTGTTTGCTGCCCCCCAACATGCCTTCTAATAGTGCTAGTATTTCTGAATCCCATTGTGAGTCCGTTATGTCTGAGATGAAGTGTTATCTAATGACCAGGGAGTTTGTCAGGATGTTAATACTGATTAATCTCCCTCTGTGCTTTTATTCAAGACTAACGGCCAGATTCCGAGTTTTGCCTTATGAGGGGCTCGGCACTAACTTGCAAGTTATTTCCACCGCTCACCTTTAATAGCGCTGCTATTACAGGTTTTCCAAAAAACTGAGTTTGCGCGCAATATGGCAGCGTTGAGCTTCATACTGCACACAAATACCAGCGCTGCTTTGAGCTGCTCTTATGATTTCCCCATAGACATCAATGAGAAGAGCCGGCTAAAAAAAACCCTAACACCTGCAATAATGGAGCGTAAAGCTCTGTAACGCAGCCCCATTGATTCTTATGGGGAAAGAAAACTTATGTTTAAACCTAACACCCTAACATAAACCCTGAGTCTAAACACCCATAATCTGCCGCCCCCGACATCGCCGACACCTACATTACACTTATTAACCCCTAATCTGCCACCTCAACATCGCAGACACCTACATTACATTATTAACCCCTAATCTGCTGCCCCCGACATTGCCGACACCTACCTACACTTATTAACCCCTAATCTGTCGCCGCCGCCGCCGCCGCCACTATACTAAAGTTATTAACCCCTAAACCTCTGGCCTCCCACATCACTACCACTAAATAAATATATTAACCCCTAAACCTACGTCTAACCCTAACACCCCTAACTTTAATATAATTAAAATAAATCTAAATAAAAATTACTATTATTACCTAAATAATTCCTATTTAAGACTAAATACTTACCTGTAAAATAAACCCTAAGCTAGCTACAATATAACTAATAGTTACATTGTATTTATCTTAGGTTTTATTTTTATTTTACAGATAAGTTTGTATTTATTTTAACTAGGTAGACTAGTTAGTAAATAGTTATTAACTATTTACTAGCTACCTAGTTAAAATAAATACAAAGTTACCTGTAAAATAAAACCTGTCTTACACTAAAACCTACCATTACACTAAAATTAAATAAATTAAATTACAAAAAAAAACATTTATCTAATTTACAAAAAATAATAAACACTAAATTACACAAAATAAAAAAGAAATTATCAAATATTTAAACTAATTACACCTAATCTAATAGCAAAATAAAAAAGCCCCCCCCAAAATAAAAAAAAACCCTAGCCTACACTAAACTGCCAATGGCCCTTAAAAGGGCTTTTTGGGGGGTGAATTGCCCCAAAGAAATCAGCTCTTTTACCTGTAAAAATAAAATACAAACAACCCCCCAACACTAAAACTCACCACCCACACAACCAACCCCCCCAAATAAAAACCTACCTAAAAAACCTAAGCTACCCATTGCCCTGAAAAGGGCATTTGGATTGGCATTGCCCTGATTGGAACAGCCAATAGAATGCAAGCTCAATCCTATTGGCTGATTGGATCAGCCAATAGGATTAAAGCGCAATCCTATTGGCTGATTGCATCAGCCAATAGGATTTTTTACCCTTTAATTCCGATTGGCTGATAGAATTCTATCAGCAAATTGGAATTCAAGGGATGCCATCTTGGATGACGTAATTTAAAGGAAACTTCATTCTTCAATAGCCAGCGAAAGAAGAGGATGCTCCGCGCTGGTTGTCTTGAAGAAGGAGTCACTCCGCGTCGGAAGGATGAAGATAGACGATGCCGTCTGGATGAAGACTTCTGCCCGCCTGGAGGACGAATTCTTGCCGCTTGGATGAAGACTTCTCCCAGCTTCGTTGAGGACTTCTTGCCGCTTGGATGAGGATGGATGTCTGGTCTTCAAAAACTGTAAGTGGATCTTCGGGGCTTAGTGTTAGGTTTTTTTAAGGGTTTATTGGGTGGGTTTTATTTTTAGATTAGGGACTTTGGGCACCGTAAAAGAGCTAAATGCCCTTTTAAGGGCAATGCCCATCCAAATGCCCTTTTCAGGGCAATGGGGAGCTTAGGTTTTTTTTAGGTAGGTTTTTATTTGGGTGGGTTGGTTGTGTGGGTGGTGGGTTTTACTGTTAGGGGGTTGTTTGTATTTTTTTTTTTACAGGTAAAAGAGCTGATTTCTTTGGGGCAATGCCCCGCAAAAGGCCCTTTTAAGGCCCATTGGCAGTTTAGTGATTTTTTTTAATTTTTTTTGGGGGGGGGGCTTTTTATTTTGATAGGGCTATTAGATTAGGTGTAATTAGTTTAAATATTTGATAATTTATTATTTTTTGTGTGTAATTTAGTGTTTATTATTTTTTGTAATTTAGATAAATGTTTTTTTTTTAAATTTAATTTATTTAATTTTAGTGTAATGGTAGGTTTTAGTGTAACACAGGTTAGCTTTTATTTTACAGGTAACTTTGTATTTATTTTAGCTAGGTAGCAAGTAAATAGTTAATAAATATTTAGTAACTAATCTACCTAGTTAAAATAAATACAAACTTACCTGTGAAATAAAAATAAAACATAAGCAAGATACAATATAACTATTAGTTATATTGTAGCTAGCTTAGGTTTTATTTTACAGGTAAGTATTTATTTAGTTTTAAATAGGAATAATTTAGCTATTAATTGTAATTTGTATTTGGAATTATTTTAATTATGTTAAAGTTAGTGGGTATTAGGTTTAGGGTTACGTTAGTGTTAGGGTTAGACTTAGGGTTAGGTTTAGGGTTTAATAACTTTAGTATAGTGGCAGCGACATTGGGGGCAGCAGATTAGGGGTTAATAAGTGTAGTTAGGTGGCGGCGATTTTGGGGGCAGCAAATTAGGGGTTAATAATAGTAATGTAGGTTGCAGCAATGTAAGGGACAACAGATTAAGGGTTAATAAGTGTATGTAGGTGGCGATGACATTGGGGGCAGCAGATTAGGGGTTAATAATATTTAACTAGTGTTTGTGATGTGGGAGTGCGGAGGTTTAGGGGTTAATATGTTTATTATAGTGGCGGCGATGTCCGGAGTGGCAGATTAGTGGTTAATAATTTTATTTTAGTGTTTGCGATAAGGGGGCCTCAGTTTAGGGGTTAATAGGTAGTTTATTAGTGTTAGTGTACTTTGTAACAATTTAGTTATGAGTTTTATAATACAGCTTTGTAACGTAAAACCCATAACTACTGACTTTCAGGTGGCAGTACAGATCTTGTACTTTTGGGCTGTACCACTCACTTTTTGGCCGGACAGGCAAACTCGTAATACCGGCGCTGTGGAAGTCCCATTGAAAAAGGACTTTTAAAAAGTGTGCTAGTTACGTTGCGTGACGGCCAAAAAAGTGTGTGGTACAGCTATACCTACAAGACTTGTAGTAGCAGCGGAAGTGAAAAAGAGCCATAACGATGCTTTTTCACTCATAACGCACAACTCGCAATCTAGCTGTTAGTTAATTTACCCTTTGTTTAATTAAGTATTGCTTGTTTTTGAGGTTTCAGATGATACTTCTGCTTGGAAGACTTCTAAGGGTCAGCTAGATACTTTTTTTAAATACCAGGATGAATTGCCTGACGTTTTTCCTGTCCCTATAGCTGTCTCTAAAATTTGGTCTAAGGATTAGCTTAAGCCTTTAAGTATTTTTAGTATCCTTTTCAGTCTGCTTTTTGTATGAGCTTTTTGATGTCCCTAAAGTAGATGATGCTATTCCTGCCTTAGCTTAAAAAAAACTACTCTTCCTATGCATGCTTTAACTGAATAATGAAACTTTAATTTTGAATTTTCTGGTACATTAAAACAAAATGGCCTGTGGAACAAAATGGTTACTCAGGATCTGGAATGATAGAAAGCAATATACTGTATTGTGAATATTCTTTTATTTAAAGCAGGGATGTCCAAACTTTTTTGGAAGAGTGCCAGATTTGATGAAGTGAACATGTGCGAGGGCCGACCATTTTGCCTGACATTCTTTGAACCATTTTAAAATAAATGCAAATTAACTATTTAATGCAAAGTTTATTGAAAACAGCATACTTTTACATTTTGTGACTTGGATGACAAATCTAAACAGGTGTTAAATCACTCTGCCTTTAATATAAAAAAACAGGAAGCTGAAATATGTCAGGAACATTGTAAAGTACATTACACAAACTAATAAAGGTTGTCTGTCAACTTTTAAGTTCAGAAAATGTGAACAGGAACATAACACCAAGTATACATGTGTTCAAATATATTTATAACTGATTTAAACTGACATTAACTGAGATTTTACAATGTATTCATCTCAATTGAAAAAAAAAAAAACTTGCCTGCACTAATGTGAAGGGTGAAACTGAGATCTGGACTGCAGCACATAGACTAGGTCTGGTTCAAAGGCTGTGGTTTTGATGCGCAAAATGTCACGCAGGTGAGAGTCTTGTCCTCACTCGGTTCTTGCTAAAGTTCATAACAGAGAATGTCTTCTCACACAAATATGTTGAGCCAAACAAGCTCAGCATTTTCTTAGCCAATGTTCGAATCTCTTGAAACCGGCTCTTATCCAGTTGGCGGTAAAAGTTCACAAGAGAGAGCTGTTGGTGACGACTGCGTAACTCGCTGTCACAATGCAGCTCAATGAGCTCGAGCTGCAGCTGATCTGGAGCATTGTTGGGGTCAACAGAGAATGGAGAGGAGAAAAGGCTGATCTCCTTTTCAAAAGCTGCAAAATGTTGAAAGCGCCGTTTAAACTCCCCAGCCAGAGATGTGATGTCTGCTGCATACCTGCTCGTTTGCGCACTGATATCATCATGTGGAAAACTGTTCATTATTTCCTGCAACGCTGAAAAAAGAATGGTATTTGGCTCTGTTTGTGACAAATACCTTAGGAAAAGTTGCAGCTTTGTTCCAAAAGCTTTGAGGTGTGAATAAAGCTGGTTCACCGCTGCATCTTTGCCCTGAAGATTCGTGTTCAGTACATTCAGATGCTTTGTTATGTCGACTAGAAACCCCAAATCAGCCAGTCAAATAGGATCAGATAGTTCTCGCATCGGTTGTACCTTTGTTTCCAAGAATTCTCCAATTTCCTTTCTGAGAGAGTAGAAACGCTGCAGTGCAGATCCCCGACTGAGCCATCTTACATCATTATGATATAAAACATCTTCGTATTCAGCCTGGATATCCAGTAGAAACTGTTTAAACTGGTGGTGGCACAGGGCTTTAGAGCGAATAAAATTAATGGTCTTTTGCACCGGTTTCATAACATGATCATATTTGAGATGTTTAGCACAGAGAACTTGTTGATGAATGATACAATGAAGTTTAATAGCTTTGCATCCTTCTTCGATCACCTTGTTACAGATTAGGGTTGATAATCCACTTCGTTCACCAGCCATGGCAGGTGCCCCATCAGTAATAATCCCAGTAACTTTGTTCCAAGGCATTTTCATGTCATCTATGGCAGAACTAACAGAAACAAATAAATAATTTCCTCTTGTTTGGTCCTTAAGGCTCTGGAGGTCAAGTAGCTCTTCAGTCACATTCATTTCATCGTCCACCCCTCTCAGAAAAATCAGCAACTGAGCTGTGTCAGAGAGGTCCGTGCTTTCATCACAGGATATTGAAAAGAAGTCAAACTCAACTCCTTTTGACGTTAACTGTCTCTTAATATCTGATGAAATTTCTTCAATTCTCCGTGCTACAGTGTTACGAGCCAGGCAAATTTTGGAAAACTCTTGCTTCTTCTCGGGACAGATATTCTGCACCATTTTCATAACGCATTCTTTGATAAAGTCACCCTCAGCAAAAGATTTGCAATTTTTAGCAATTAACGTTGCCACCTCATAGCTAGCCCTTGTGGCATTTTCATTTGACTCACGGGCTTTTGTAAAAAATCGCTGTTGTGACATTAAAACAGCTTCAAGTTGCTTCAATTTTTCACTGTGGTCACGCCCTGTTAGCTTGTCATAATTTGTGCTATGTCTCGAATGGTAGTGTCTCTTAACATTTAATTCCTTATAAACAGCCACAGTTTCTTGGCACATCAGACAAACACAGTGAATCTGTATTTCAGTGAAAAAATATTCCACTTTCCACCTGTCCTGGAAGCAGCGTCCCTCACTGTCAACTTTTCTTATTTATAGTTGCCATTATTAAAATTGGCCAGATTCCTATGCGTCCGAGATCTCGCGAGATTTGGGCTTTCCCCTTCTTCCTGTGCCGGCTGATGACGTCAAACCAAAGATCCCAGGAGTCCTGAGTGGCGCTCGGGGACTCACTGAGCGGCGTTTGGGGACTTCACTGAGCGGTGGTCGGGGACTCACTGGGGGGCCGTATCATCTATATTTGTATAAATTATCTGTGGGGACATATCAGTCTGGTACTCATGCCGCAATTGGCCCGCGGGCCGGCCTTTGGACATGCCTGATTTAAAGGGACACTCAGGTTAAATTACATTTTCATGATTCAGATACAGCTTGTAATTTGAAACAACTTTCCAATGTACTTCCATTAAAAAAATGTGAACAGTCTTTTATATTTACAATTTTTGAGTCACCAGATCCTACTGAGCATGTTCAAGAATTCACTGACTATACGTATATGCATTTGTGATTGGCTGATTGCTATCACATGGTACAAGGGGAGTGGAAATATTCATAACTTTGCAATTTGTTATAAAAAAATCTACTACTCATTTGAAGTTCAGACTAAGGGCTATTGCATTGTCTTGTTATCTTGCATTTGTTGATTATGCAAATCTAATGTGTTGATTGGTCCTTTAAGGCACCACCAAAGACTTCATATGTGATTCCCACACTCATAGGCCATACCATACCAATGCTACTTCTCAGGGCTGATTTTTATGTTGCAAGGCAGATTACCAGGACAATTATCCAAAGGGACATTAGGTTTAAAACCAAGAGCAAGAAAATACATACAGTTGGCAAGTACCTATGTAATAAAGTCAGTACTAGAAAATAAAAAATAACCAAACAGCAAAAGAGTACAATATTTACATAAGAAGGACATACCTGCTCTCTTAATGTGAGATACACTTTCAGCCTTTTCTGTTGCAGAAAATGATGTGGTGCCATGACCTTAGCACCACTTAGCTAATGGACTGGGAAAGACCCCATGGCCTGAGAGCATTTATAGCTACTATAATTATGTTTGTTTTCATAGTTTTAGCATTTCAAACATTCTTTACACCATTTGTACCATGTATTAAAGGATTTGTTTAAAAATACAAAACTGGAAAAAGCTTTCAACTTCAACACAAAAATGCAAGCATGAACAAATTTCCTCTGATCTTCTGTGTTAATAATAATAATCTACACATGTAAACAAATTTATTCTTTCAAGTTTAACTTGAACTTGAATGCTTTTTTCTAAGTTGACTCATGCATAGTACTAATTATCTGGAAATATTCTGAAGCATTTGACAGGTTATTGTAATGGTTTTTGGTAAACATTGTTTGAAAGAACAATAAACTTTAGAATTGCTTACAATTGTATAGACAGATTTTTTTTAAATTTTCCATTTGCTAATGTAATTTATGACCCCTATATTTATTATTAATTCAAGTTTGATATTAGAAAATGATTGACTTGAACCCTAGAGGAATGAAAAATAAAACATATAACAAAATAAATATAGAAAAAGAATAAAGGAAAACAAGAAATGAGTAGAGTGACTGAATTTCCCAATCTTGATCTTGCCTCAAAGAACCCTTATTTCAAAGTTTCATTCTGTTTGGGCACAAGTGAACAAATTACTTACATTGCTTCATACAGATACTTATTAACCACTTAATGACCAACATCAAAATTATTCCATCATGGAACCATTGAGCAAACTGAAGCTGTATCTTTAAACGGACAGTCAATGCAAAATTAAACTTTCATGATTCAGATAGGGCATGCAATTTTAAACAACTTTCCAATTAACTTTTATCATCATTTTTTTTTGTTCTCTTGGTATTCTATGTTGAAAGCTAAACCTAGGTTGGCTCATATGATAATTTTTAAGCCATTGAAGGCCGCCTATTATCTCAGTGCATTTTGACAATTTTTCACAGCTAGACAGTGCTAGATCATGTCTTGTACAAGCCACTCTCTTATAGAAACTATGAAATAAAGTATTAACACAATAGAGATTACTGGATAGAGGCAAAATGGGCAGTTTTAGACAGATAATTGCATAATGAAACATAAACATAATAATTGGAGTAATACAGTAAGGACTTGAAATTTACAGTGCGTGTATTTTTTTTTTTAATAACTTAACCTCTAGTTTCCTTTTTCATATGTTCTTTTTAGCTGTCATTGTGATTAGTATACTTTAACTTTGTTTCTGGCTACATGGTAAATTTAGGTTGTTTTGAGCAATCCCATCTGCTTTACTATTCTTTATTGAATACATTTGGATGGTGTCTTGGAAGAGAGTTGGTCTGTCTAGTGGTTTAACTTTCTGTCATTAATTTTTGGTTTGAGACTGCTTTCAAGATACAATAAGTTACCATGACTATGGGGGAGGAGTGGCTTGTATAAAGGGTCTCTCAGCCAAGTTGAGTGGATCAGAACCTGGTGCTTTTTAGACTTTGTTTCGTAAACGTGTTGTTACACCCTGATAACAATATCTGTTTTCTGTATATTCATGATTTTTAACGTCAAAACTATTTAAAGCTTTAACTACAATTTTTTAAAATTATATTTCCAGATTTTCCTCATTAACACGTTTTGGTACATTAACCTTGTAATATATAGTTAGTTAATTATTTTGATAATTGCTTACATTTTTCCTGTTTCGTGTTATATTTGATTATTTCAATGTTTTTTTTATGGTCTGTTTTTTTCTTTACGGTGTTAGTCATTTAATGATTACAAACGGCAAATTAATATATTTTTACTTTTTAAAAGTGTTTTATTTATGTTTTTAAACACTCTTATAAATCCATAATTTGGCATTATCACCATTCCCCTTTCTTTTATAAAACCATTTTCCTCCCTTGGGTACTTAAATCTGCCCAGGAGGATCCCTGGTGAATGATTGTGGTGGTTTAGTGGAGGAGCATCTGTCCCTAGAAGATTGATTCTCTATTAGTGTAGTTGAAGCAAAACTCTTCAGACAAGGGGCGAGATTGCATATGCGGCTCAGGCTTCAGTGTAACTGCTGAAACCCGTGTCGCGGGTCGGATAGACTAGCGATGTCCAGAAATGTGCGCAAAAACACATTCTGGAGTCGTCAGTGACTTACGGCAGTGTTAGGTTTTTTATTTTGGGGGGTTTGATGGGTGGGGGGGTTTACTGTATTTGTGGGGGGGGCTTAGTATTTTTAAATGTAAAAAAAACGTTTAATTTAGGGCAATGCCCTACAAAAGGCAATTTTAATTGCTATTGGTAGTTTATTTTAGATTAGGGGGGGTTTTATTTTTGGGGGGCTTTTTATTTTCATAGGGATTAGGTTCAATTTGTTATTTTTGATAATTTGGTTTATTATTTTCTGTAATGTTAGATTTTTTTATTTTTTGTAATTTTAGATTAATTTAAAATAAGTTTTTTTATTTTTAAAGTAATGTTAGTTTTTGTTATTTTAATTGTAATTTAGTATTTTTTAATTTTAGGTAATTGGGGTTAATTTAGGTGGTGTTAGGATAGGGGGCTTAGTAATTAATTTTTTTATTTGCATTGTGGGGGTTTTCGCGGTTTAGGAGTTAATAGATTTTTTAGGTTTATTGCGATATGTGGGGTTGGCAGTGTAGGGGTTAATAGCTTAATTAGTTACTTTGCGATGTGGGGTGATGGTGGATTAGGGGTTAATACTTTTATTAGGTAGATTGCAATGTGGGTGAATGGCAGATTAGGGGTTAATAGTTTAATTAGGCATATTGCGATGTAGGGGTTGGCGGATTAGGGGTTAATATACTTTATTAGTTATTGCAGTGGGGGGGGGGGGTGGCAGTTGACAGTTCGATAGATACTGCGTATGCGTTAGGTGTTTGTTAATACTTCCAGGGAGTTACGGTGCTCACATTTTCATTCCTTGCGCTGAATATGTTATAACGACTTGCAACGCTGTTATATGTTAGTTTATTAGAGCAAAATTAGCGGGCGACGGGTGAAATATACGCGCCGTATTTGTGATAGCAATATCCGACTAAAAAATGGCGGCGTTGGCTTTTGCAAGCAACACCGCATATGTAATCTAGCCCAAGGCATCAGTATTCTTTTTTGCTCGTCCCAAGGTGACCTTGTGAAAAATTATAGAAAAAGTGAGGGCCACAAATTTAATAGGTTAATAGCACAAAAATTCTAAAAAATAAATACAATTGTAGGGGACTATTGTTTTGTCCCTCTGCTCACACCCCAAACTTAGCTGATTATATTTCCCTACAATTTAGGAGATGCAATCAGCTTTGTAAAGGTACTTTCTCACTTATACACACAGTGATGTGCTCTCCCACCAATATGCCCTATGAACCTCTAGCCTACAGGTATTCTCCAACTTTTATGCAAACACCCCATAGGTGCTCTCCCTCTCTTACACACCCACATGGACTCAAACACTTGTAAAGACATACCACAAGGAACTCTAGAACTCATCAACCATTAGTCACACCCATAGACTCTCTCCTAATCCTACATAATCCACTAGGTGCTCTCCCACCCATACACACTCACATGCGGGTACTTTCCCCAACTTTTTTCACCAGTTGCACTTTGCATCATTACATCCCTATGCACACTCCTAATCTTGCACATATCCATCATGTGATCATCCATGCTTAGGCAGGCACAAACCAATAAGACAATCCCAAGCAATTTCCCACACATAGATACATTCCCAAGCAATCTCCCACACATAGATACATTCCCAAGCAATCTCCCACACATAGATACAACCTCAGGCACTCTCCCACACATAGATACAATCTCAGGCACTCTCTCCCACATAGATACAACCACAGGCACTCTCCCACATAGATACAACCCCAGGCACTCTCCCACACATAGATACAATCCCAAGCAATCTCCAACACATAGATACAATCCCAAGCAATCTCCCACCATAGATACAACCCCAGGCACTCTCCCACACATAGATACAAGCCCAGGCACTCTCCTACACATAGATACAATCCCAGGCACTCTCCCACACATAGATACAAGCCCAGGCAATCTCCTACACATAGATACAACCCCAGGAACTTTACTCTCCCACACATAGATACAATCCCAGGCACTCTCCCACACATAGGGCCCTTGATGCCCCATGTTTCCGCAAGAGCCTGATGGCTCGGCAGAAAAAGCAGTTGTGAAGCAGTGGTCTTAAGAGCGCTGCTTCTTAACTGGTCCACCTGCTCTGAGGCTGAGGACATCAATCTGCCTGATCGGGTTGATTGACACCCCTGGCCGCGAATCTGCAGGATTGGCATTGCACAAGCAGTTCACCAGAACTGCTTGTGCAATGTTAAATGCCGACAGCATATGCTGTCTGCATTCAGCGATGTCTGTCGGACATGATATGCTGCAGCAGACATTGATAATTCGGCCCTATAGACACAACCCCAGGCACTCTCCCACACATAGATACAATCAAAGGCACTCTCCCACACATAGATACAATCCAAAGCACTCTCCCACACATATATACAATCCCAGGCACTCTCCCACACAGATACAGCCACAGGCACTCTCCAACACATAGCTATAATCCCAGGCACTCTCCCACACATAGATACAATCCCAGGCACTCTCCAACACATAGATACAATCCCAGGCACTCTCCCACACATAGATACAACCCCAGGGTCTCTCCCACACATAGATACAACCCCAGGGTCTCTCCCACACATAGATACAACCCCAGGGTCTCTCCAACACATAGATACAACCCCAGACACTCTCCCACACATAGATACAACCACAGGCACTCTCCCACACATAGATACAACCCCAGGGACTCTCCACACATAGATACAATCCCAGGCACTCTCCCACACATAGATACAACCCCAGGGTCTCTCCCACACATAGATACAACCCAGGGTCTCTCCAACACATAGATACAACCCCAGACACTCTCCCACACATAGATACAACCCCAGGCACTCTCCCACACATAGATACAACCCCAGGGACTCTCCCACACATAGATACAACCCCAGGGACTCTCCCACACATAGATACAACCCCAGGGACTCTCCCACACATAGATAAACCCCAGGCACTATGCCACACTTTCACATTAACATTCATATCCCTAATGCACATCGTCATGCATTTTAGTATTCTTACAAACACACTCCAGAGGTGCCTGAAACATAAAATCTCACTGATGAAAGGAAAACTCAAGAAAACAAGTATAACCAAAACAACTTTGGAGACATATTATAAACATGGTTAATGTAAATGTTTGTGATTGTAAAATATTTGCATGTATATTGTTATGGGAAAGCAATCTCACCGGATAATAGGGAAGGTGTATTTGTGATTTTGTAGACATGAAAAAGATGTTGGCCCTGGTTGTTCTGTGGCATTAAGGGGGTGTGGTCAGGAATTTTCATCCACACTAACGCCAGTCATGTGTCATAATTAAAGACTCTATAGCCCTTGCGATGATCTCATTTTGCAGGTGTGTGTCACTATTCCAAGCTGACGAAGTTGCCTTTAATTTTCTTTTTTCACATTTTCTTTATCGTGGCCTCTGCAGCAAAGTGTCAGTTTCCTTGTATGTTGTCTATAGTCAGTGAAAGGAGCCTGTTAACGGCAAGTCCTCTTGTGCTGATGCATGTTGCTGGTCTGGATATAGGCATCTCTGTGTTTTGCTATTAAAGAACATCAGCTTCTGATCATACCTGGGATATTTAGCATACAAGGTTTGATTATTAAGCTGACTCTGTTGATGCCTTTCTTATTTATCTTCTTTTTTTATAGGTTTGAAATTGTATTTTTCTGTTTTGCAGTCCCTTTATTTACCATTCCCCAGTTTTGCATAGCCAGCACGGTTATATTAATATACTTTAACCTCTGTGATTACCTTGTATCTAAGCCTCTGCAGACTGCCCACTTATTTTCTTTTGACAGACTTGCATTTTAGCCAAACTGTGATGACTCATAAATAGCTCAATGGGAGTGAGCACAATGGTATATATATGGCACACATGAACTAGCAGTGTCTAACTGTAGAAAAACTGTCAAAATGCACTGAGATAAGAGGCGGCCTTCAAAGGATTAGAAATTAGCATATGAGCCTACTTAGTATTAGCTTTCAACAAAGGATAAAAAAGGAACAAAGCAAATATGATAATAAAAGTAAATAGGAAAGTTGTTTACAATTGCATGCCCTATCTGAATCATGAAAGTTTATTTTTGGTGGAATCCTTAGGAAGTAGAAAGACAAACCAGAAACTGTGCTTGGCTAATAACAAGTTATTGAGCTCCCATCCTTCAAATAACTGTTCTCTAAACAGCTACAAGCACACAAGTATTCTTACCATAAATAATACAGAAGGCAGTACTGGAGCAAACAAAATACAAGAGATACAAAGTGATATAATAATTTAATGTATTTATATCTATAGTAGAAAGTATTTAACATATCTCTATATATAAACCCGTGAAACATTTAAGAATCCAGAATTATTGTTTTTTTTTAAAAATCAACAAAATAATTAAAAGCAAAATCAAAAACTTTAGATTGTCCAAAAAGATATTAAAATTCCTATGAAATATATTTATGTTATTTAAATATCAGCACCAAAGCTTAACTGTATAATTTATTTAGGCAATTTGGACACATACCTTAAAGGGACATGAAATCCAAATCATGATTCAGATAGAACATGCAATTTTAAACAACTTTTATTCTCTTCATTTTCTTGGTATCTTTTGTTGAAGAGCAAGGGTTTAGGTTCAGGAGCGTGCACGTGTCTGAGCACTACATGTCAGCATTATTTCCTGCCATGTAGTCCTCCAGAGGCCTACATAGATATCTCTATAACACAGAATATCATGGGAATTAAGAAAATTTTATAGTAGAAGTAAATTGGAAACTTTTTTTTAAAATTGTATGTTTTGTCTGAATCACAAAAGAACATTTTTGGGTTTCATATACACTTAAAAATATAGAAATGTTAAAATTGAAATAAGCATTGGTTCATTTAAATTTTGAATAGAATCAATTTTTAATATACTTCTATTAGTAAAAATGCTTCTAGTAAAAGTTATGACTGATTTGGCAGCAGTATATGCAAATATGCTATGAGTGTCCCATGCATTAGCATTCAAACACCACACATACATCAAAGAGTCAGCAGTGTCACAAAATAAGTCTTTACTGAAGCAATGCACACCCCTGCAGCTCTCTGAGCAGGTATGGTGTCTGTCACAAGTATCATATATGCGAATGCAGCTGAAACAGTAGTAACTCTTACAAGAAGCATTTTTGCTAATAGAAATGAATTGCAATATTCTTCAGTTTAAAATTGAAATGCACCCATGCACATTTCATATTTAACCTTTCCTTTGCTATTAAAAAAATTTCTAGACATGTGCATGGCGAAAAAAATCGGTTTGGTTCGATTCAGAATTTTTCGAATTTCTGTTCGGATCGATTCGAATTCGGAAAAATTTGAATCAATTCGGTTCGGATTTGTTTCGGATTTATTTGGATTCTAATGGATTCGGTTTGATTCGGTTCTGAAATTCGGAATTTCGGTATGTGTTAGGTGGGATGTGCTGTGTATTAGACTAGTATTATGTACTGTATTTTAGGTGTAACCCATAGCAGAGTGATATAACCTAATATACTGTACAATACTAGTGTAATCCATGGCCATCCGAATCTACCGAATAAATCCGAACTAATTTGGATTTATTCAGTAGATTCGGCACTATTTCAATTCGGAAATTCGAATCGATCCAAATCTCCGAATTTAACGAATTCGGCCGAATTTCCGAATAAATCCGAAATGAATCGCACATTTCTACAAATTTCCAGCTCTTGTTTGAGTAAGGAAATTTCCACGGTCAGTAAAGCACTTGCAAGCAATTCTGGTTCCATCAATATTACCTTAAGAGTTCTGCTCCTGCTCATACTCGCCTAGATTTAGAGTTCTGCGGCCAAAGGGGTGCGTTAGCTACGCATGCTTTTTTTCTCCCGCACCTTTTAAATACCGCTGGTATTTAGAGTTCACAGAATGGCTGGGTTTTCAGTGCGTTAGGCTCCAAAAAGGGAGCGTAGAGCATAATTTAACGCCACTGCAACTCTCGATACCAGCGGTGCTTACGGACGCGGCAAGCTTCAAAAACGTGCTTGTGCACGATTCCCCCATAGAAAACACCTGCAAAAAAGCCGCGTTCAGCTCCTAACGCAGCCCCATTGTTTTCTATGGGGAAACACTTCCTACGTCTGCACCTAACACCCTAACATGAACCCCGAGTCTAAACACCCCTAACCTTACACTTATTAACCCCTAATCTGCCGCTCCCGCTATCGCTGACACCTGCATATTTTTTTTAACCCCTAATCTGCCGCTCCGTAAACCGCTGCTACTTACATTATCCCTATGTACCCCTAATCTGCTGCCCCTAACACCGCCGACCCCTATATTATATTTATTAACCCCTAATCTGCCCTCCACAATTTTGCCGCCAGCTACCTACAATAATTAACCCCTAATCTGCTGACCGCAAAGCGCCGCCACCTACGTTATCCTTATGTACCCCTAATCTGCTGCCCCTAACACCGCCGACCCCTATATTATATTTATTAACCCCTAATCTGCCCCCCTCAATGTCGTCTCCACCTGCCTACACTTATTAACCCCTAATCTGCCGAGCGGACCGCACCGCTACTATAATAAAGTTATTAACCCCTAATCCGCCTTACTCCCGCCTCAATAACCCTATAATAAATAGTATTAACCCCTAATCTGCCCTCCCTAACATCGCCGACACCTAACTTCAATTATTAACCCCTAATCTGCCGACCGAATCTCACCGCTAATGTAATAAATGGATTAACCCCTAAAGCTAAGTCTAACGCTAACACTAACACCCCCCTAAATTAAATATAATTTAAATCTAACGAAATAAATTAACTCTTATTAAATAAATTATTCCTATTTAAAGCTAAATACTTACCTGTAAAATAAACCCTAATATAGCTACAATATAAATAATAATTATATTATAGCTATTTTAGGATTTATATTTATTTTACAGGTAACTTTGTATTTATTTTAACCAGGTACAATAGCTATTAAATAGTTAAGAACTATTTAATAGCTAAAATAGTTAAAATAATTACAAAATTACCTGTAAAATAAATCCTAACCTAAGTTACAATTAAACCTAACACTACACGATCAATAAATTAATTAAATAAAATACCTACAATTATCTACAATTAAACCTAACACTACACTATCAATAAATTAATTAAATACAATATCTACAAATAAATACAATGAAATAAACTAACTAAAGTACAAAAAATAAAAAAGAACTAAGTTACAAAAAATAAAAAAATATTTACAAACATTAGAAAAATATTACAATTTTAAACTAATTACACCTACTCTAAGCCCCCTAATAAAATAACAAAGACCCCCAAAATAAAAAAATGCCCTACCCTATTCTAAATTAAAAAAGTTCAAAGCTCTTTTACCTTACCAGCCCTGAACAGGGCCCTTTGCGGGGCATGCCCCAAAGAATTCAGCTCTTTTGCCTGTAAAAAAAACACATACAATACCCCCCCCCAATATTACAACCCACCACCCACATACCCCTAATCTAACCCAAACCCCCCTTAAATAAACCTAACACTAAGCCCCTGAAGATCTTCCTACCTTATCTTCACCATACCAGGTTCACCGATCCGTCCTCGGAAGTCTTGATCCAAGCCTCGGAAGTGTTGATCCAAGCCCAAGCGGGGGGCTGAAGTCGGAAGTCCATCATCGGGATGAAGTCTTCTATCAAGCCACATCTTCAATCTTCTTTCTTCTGGAGCGGAGCCATCTTCTTTCCAACCGACGCGGATCCAACCTCTTCAACCGACGCCTACTCGCCGAATGACGGTTCCTTTAAATGACGTCATCCAAGATGGCGTCCCTCGAATTCCGATTAGCTGATAGGATTCTATCAGCCAATCGGAATTAAGGTAGGAAAATTCTGATTGGCTGATGGAATCAGCCAATCAGAATCAAGTTCAATCCGATTGGCTGATCTGATCAGCCAATCAGATTGAGCTTGCATTCTATTGGCTGTTCCGATCAGCCAATAGAATGCAAGCTCAATCTGATTGGCTGATCGGATCAGCCAATCGGATTGAACTTGATTCTGATTGGCTGATTCCATCAGCCAATCAGAATTTTCCTACCTTAATTCCAATTGGCTGATAGAATCCTATCAGCCAATCGGAATTCGAGGGACGCCATCTTGGATGACGTCCCTTAAAGGAACCGTCATTCGTCAGGAAGTCGTCGGTGAAGATGGATGTTCCGCGTCGGCGGGATGAACATGGATCCGGAAGAAAGAAGATTGAAGATGCCGCTTGATAGAAGACTTCAGCCGGATCATGGACCTCTTCAGCTCCCGCTTGGATGAAGACTTCAGCCGGATCATGGACATCTTCAGCCCCCCGCTTGGGCTTGGATCAAGACATCGGAGCCATGACGGATTGGTGTGATACCCGGCGAGGTGAAGATAAGGTAGGAAGATCTTCAGGGGCTTAGTGTTAGGTTTATTTAAGGGGGGTTTGGGTTAGATTAGGGGTATGTGGGTGGTGGGTTGTAATGTTGGGGGGTGGTATTGTGTTTTTTTTACAGGCAAAAGAGCTGAATTCTTTGGGGCATGCCCCGCAAAGGGCCCTGTTCAGGGCTGGTAAGGTAAAAGAGCTTTGAACTTTTGTAATTTAGAATAGGGTAGGGCATTTTTTTTATTTTGGGGGTCTTTGTTATTTTATTAGGGGGCTTAGAGTAGGTGTAATTAGTTTAAAATTGTTGTAATATTTTTCTAATGTTTGTAAATATTTTTTTATTTTTTGTAACTTAGTTCTTTTTTATTTTTTGTACTTTAGTTAGTTTATTTCATTGTATTTATTTGTAGATATTTTATTTAATTAATTTATTGATAGTGTAGTGTTAGGTTTAATTGTAGATAATTGTAGGT
This sequence comes from Bombina bombina, assembly GCF_027579735.1. Taxonomy (NCBI): domain Eukaryota; kingdom Metazoa; phylum Chordata; class Amphibia; order Anura; family Bombinatoridae; genus Bombina; species Bombina bombina. Next base: position 301,678,706 of record NC_069504.1, on the reverse strand, counting down.
ATTTTATTTAATTAATTTATTGATTGTGTAGTGTTAGGTTTAATTGTAACTTAGGTTAGGATTTATTTTACAGGTAATTTTGTAATTATTTTAACTATTTTAGCTATTAAATAGTTCTTAACTATTTAATAGCTATTGTACCTGGTTAAAATAAATACAAGGTAAGTATTTAGCTTTAAATAGGAATAATTTATTTAATAAGAGTTAATTTATTTCGTTAGATTTAAATTATATTTAACTTAGGGGGGTGTTAGTGTTAGGGTTAGACTTAGCTTTAGGGGTTAATCCATTTATTACAGTAGCAGCGAGATTCGGTCGGCAGATTAGGAGTTAATAATTGAAGTTAGGTGTCGGCGATGTTAGGGAGGGCAGATTAGGGGTTAATACTATTTATTATAGGGTTATTGAGGCGGATTAGGGGTTAATAACTTTATTATAGTAGCGGTGCGGTCCGCTTGGCAGATTAGGGGTTAATAAGTGTAGGCAGGTGGAGGCGACATTGAGGGGGGCAGATTAGGGGTTAATAAATATAATATAGGGGTCGGCGGTGTTAGGGGCAGCAGATTAGGGGTACATAAGGATAACGTAGGTGGCGGCGCTTTGCGGTCGGCAGATTAGGGGTTAATTATTGTAGGTAGCTGGCGGCGACGGTGTGGGGGGCAGGTTAGGGGTTAATAAATATAATATAGGGGTCGGCGGTGTTAGGGGCAGCAGATTAGGGGTACATAAGTATAACGTAGGTGGCGGTCGGCAGATTAGGGGTTAAAAAAATTTAATCGAGTGGCGGCGATGTGGGGGGACCTCGGTTTAGGGGTACATAGGTAGTTTATGGGTGTTAGTGTACTTTAGAGCACAGTAGTTAAGAGCTTTATAAACCGGCGTTAGCCCAGAAAGCTCTTAACTACTGACTTTTTTCTGCGGCTGGAGTTTTGTCGTTAGATTTCTAACGCTCACTTCAGATACGACTCTAAATACCAGCGTTAGAAAGATCCCATTGAAAAGATAGGATACGCAAATGACGTAAGGGGATCTGCGGTATGGAAAAGTCGCAGCTGGAAAGTGAGCGTTAGACCCTTTAATGACTGACTCTAAATACCGGCGGTAGCCCAAAACCAGCGTTAGGAGCCTCTAACGCTGGTTTTGACGACTACCGCCCAACTCTAAATCTAGGCCATAGTTTTTAGTTTTTTTTTTCTCTTTTATTAAATAAGACTACAAAATGTACTGTATTGTGCCTGTTGTTTTTATCCATCTAATTGTATGGTTTATATTTTGGATTCTTTGTATATTGTATATTACCTTCTGTGTTTTATCTCTCCTATGTATAGATATTTTTATGTCTTTTGTACCTGAAAAATTGACTTATTGTGTCTATCCATATTCAACAGTTTTATGCCAAAGTTTATTTATGCATTTCTTTGGTAATGTCTGTGTAATTCAGCTTTGTAGCAACATATTACATAGAGGGCTTTTGTTATGTATTACAGAGGCAAAAGCCCTTTCTTTTTCAAGGTTCTGTGTTTCGCTGTATAAATGTCTATTTCAAAGGTTTTATTACCAAAAAAAAAAGGTGCCCATAATTAGAGACCCCATGCTAATGCAAGGCTTGGTGGCCCATTTATCAAGCTCCGAATGGAGCTAGTGGGCCCGTGTTTCTGGCGAGTCTTCAGACTCGCCAGAAACAGCAGTTATGAAGCATCCGTCACAAAGACAGCTGCTCCATAACCCTGTCCGCCTGCTCAGAGCAGGCGGACAGGAATCGCCAGATTGACACCCCCCTGCTAGTGGCTGATTGGCCGCGAATCTGCAGGGGGCGGCGTTGCGCCAGCAGCTCTTGTGAGCTGCTGGTGCAATGCTGAATATGGAAAGCGTATTGCTCTCCGCATTCAGCGAGGTCTTGCGGACCTGATCCGCACTGTCGTATCAGGTCCGCAAGACCTTTGATAAATAGGCCCCTTAGTCTAAAAAGTCAAATAAGAGGGGTGGCTAAGGGATAGGAGGGAGAATAGATTTTTCCTAATTGTGTCAATTGTATTATTAAAAGTTGGAGGTGCTGCTGGACACAGGAGGAAGTTAAAAGTTGAAAATAGCCTTCTGGGTTGGATAAATAAGTTGACAGGAGGGAGGAGTTGTTTGACCAGGTAGTAGCCACAAGAATGGGTTTTTGTTCACTTATGTTCAGCAGTCTGTGAACATCTTGGAAGATAGCGGGTCTGTTTAGTGTCTCATGGTTGTTGTTGAGTGCTTGATACCACGCTTACTGTCCAATCAGCCAATCAGATTGAACTTGAATCTGATTGGCTGATTCAATCAGCCAATCAGATTTTTCTACCTTAATTCCGATTGGCTGATAGAATCCTATCAGCCAATCAGAATTCGACGGACGCCATCTTGGATGACGTCATTTAACGGTACCTCATTCGTCGTTCAGTCGTCGGCCGGGATGGATGCTCCGCGTCGGAGGAGCGACGTATGAATATTGAAGATGCCGTTTGATGGAAGATGCTGCCGGATGGAAGAAGACTTTGCTGCCGCTTGGATAAAGACATCGCTAGAATAGGGTAGGGAATTTTTTTTATTTTGGGGGACTTTATTATTTTATTAGGGGGCTTGGAATAGGTGTAATTAGCTTAAAAATCTTGTAATCTTTTTTTTATTTTTTGTCATTTAGTGTTTTTTTTTTGTGTAATTTAGTTTAGTTTATTTAATTGTATTTTTAGATAGATATTTGTAGTTTATTTAATTTATTGATAGTGTAGGTGTATTTGTAACTTAGGTTAGGATTTATTTTATAGGTAATTGGGTAATTATTTTAACAAGGTAGCTATTAAATAGTTAATAACTATTTAATAGCTATTATACCTATTTAAAATAATTAACAATTTACCTGTAAAATAAATATAAACCCTAGCATAGCTACAATGTAATTATTAATTATATTGTAGCTATTTTAGGGTTTATTTTTTAGGTAAGTATTTAGATTTAAATAGGAATATTTTAATTAATAATATTAATATTAGATTTATTTTAATAAGAGTTTAGTTAGGATGTTAGAGTTAGATAGGGTTATTATACTTAATATATATATATATATATATATAATATAATAACGATATTAACTATATTAACCCTAATATAATTAGGATTAATATAGTTAATATATATAATATAATAACTATATTAACTATATTAACCCTAATATAATTAGGGTTAATATAGTTAATATAGCTGGGGGCGGTGTAGGGGGATTAGATTAGGGGTTAATACATTTATTATAGGTGGCCGCGGTGTAGGGGGATGTAGATTAAGGGTTAATGTGTTTAATATAGGTGGCGGCGGTGTAGGGGGATGTAGATTGTAGGCAAAAGAGCAGTTTAGTTTGTGACAAAGCCCCGCCAAAAGCCCTTTTAAGGGCTGGCAAAAGAGCTGAATTCTTTGGGGCATGCCCCGCAAAAAGCCCTTTTAAGGGCTGGCAAAAGAGCTGTTACTTTGGGGCAATGCCACGCAAAAAGCCCTTTTCAGGGCTATTTGTAGGGTTAGACTTAGGTTTAGTGGTAGGGATAGTTTAGTATTTTAGGGGTTAAATAATTTAATATAGATGGCTGCGGGCAAGGGGGATTAGATTAGGGGTTAATAATTTTAAAATAGATAGCGGCGGGGTAGGGGCTCACTTTAGGGGGTAGGTAAGGTAGATGACGGTGGTGTTAGGGGCTCACTTTAGGGGGTTATAGATTTAATATAGCTGGTGGCGGTTTAGGGGTTAATAACTTTATTAGGTAGCGGCGGGCTCCGGGAGCAGCGGTTTAGGGGTTAATACATATTTTATTGTTAGGATAGTGAGGGGGATAGCGGATAGAGGGTTAGACGTGTCGGGCTATGTTAGGGAGGCGTGTTAGACAGTGCGGGTGATTTAGACTTTAGTCAGGTTTTGTAGGCGCCGGCAGTTTCTAACGTGGCGCAAGTCACTGGCGATGCCAGAAATTTGTACTTGCGCAGATTTCTGGACATCGCTGGTTTATCCGACTTATGGCACGTTAGCATCTGACGGCGCCGTATATTGGATAGCTCGAGATGCAAGCTGAAACTGCGAGCGACGCGGGTTCCCTCGCTTGCGCCTCAAACTACGCCGTATATTGGATCGCGCCCTAGGTTGCTAAAGATAGAGTTAGAGATTAGGTCACTAGATGGTGGTCACAGAGAGAAAATGGGAATTAAGAAAACTGGTGAATGGCACAGAAATTAGTAAAGTCCAGGTAGATTGAGTGCCCTTTTCAGTGGGTTGGGGATGTTGTTCACTGGGACAGACCAACAGAAGAGGTAAGAGAAAGATTTCAGAGGCAGCAGGCATGTTAGGATTGTCAATGGGTATATTGAAATCTCCTAAGAAGAGGAAAGGGATGTTACAGGAGAGGAAATGTGAGAGCCAGGCTTCCACTGTGGTCTAAAAATTGTGATGCTGGACCAGGAGTGAGATAGATAACAGCAACACTGAGAGCTACAGGGAAGAGGTGGATCCTGCTATTTCTGAGATCTTGCACTGCTCTGATAATGGGTCTGAGGGTGAAATGTTTACAAATGAACCTGACAACCCTATTACCTTAGAATGTGACTCTTTTTTAATTCATTAGATCAACTAGACACTGGGTATAAAATATGAACAACCATTAGTCTCTGCAGACTGATTTAGCAAAGCTTTTCCCTGTATCTGAAACAATTAAAAATATATATTTGGAGGATTTTTTTCCTGGACAGAAAAGTAGCTTTATATTGATGAGAAAAGCAGCTTAATATTTCAGAGCTACTGTTAAAATAATTTACCATAACAAATTGCAGTTCCAATCTACAAGTCCTCAAAGGTTAATGCTGCTATATGTAAACTACAACAAAAGAAAAGGGGAATTAATAAGGCTATATCGACCACCTTAGGTATACCTTTGCAAAGAAAGGGGATTCAGCATTTTAATCCAAAAAGGAATAATTTTATTCAATAACAGAATACGTTTGAGCACAGCTACAGAAGCATTTAAAACACATAAAATCGTGTGGTACCACCAGTAATATATAAACAGCAGCAATAATATGGAGCTATATAAAGTAAATAGTTATTAACATAAATACTTTACACTGCACCATTGCCCGGACTTTTGTCTGACACAGGGAAACATAGTTAAATAACACATTTAAAGCAGCCAGATCCAGAAGTGTTAAAGTCCTCAGTACTGTCTCACCATGACCGATGAAAAACAGGATGCCCGTTGTTTAAACCGCACTTGAGGGCTCAGTCATTGGACTCCTTTCTTCCCAGCTTGACAGGCTGTTCTCCACATCAGCTCCTCTTTATTTGTAATTAGCCTCTTCTGTTTGGCATCATTTAACAAGCGGAGAAGCTATGACTGAATCTCACATATTGGGGTCCCTCATATTTTTTCATACTGTTCATTGTTGTGTTTTCTGCTCTCTCACATAGGGCTAGATTACGAGTGACACGCTATCTGTAGCGCGCAATCGACATGGGATATTTTACGTTTCTTTGCAAACCACAGAAATAGCGTGTGTATTATGAATTGAAAGCAAACACGGTCGATTGAGTGCAATTGAATTTAATGTGCATCGGGTTAGCGCGTCTTCAGAGCTCTGGTTAACTGTTACCCAAGACAAAAAACATCAAAGAAACATTTAACTGTACAGTCACACTCATATTAACACTGTCTGCAGTTTAAAAAAACTTGCTTTAAAAAGTTATAAGAACTCAAAGATATGAGGTCTCAAATGTTAGATAAAAAAAAGTTGCAACGGGCTTTGACATACCTATACATGTCTAAATATATATATGATGTTTATATGTGTGTACATACGTATTGTGTGTTTTACTGTAGCTGTACTGTACATATGCCACATTCCAATGTTCTTCACTTACAGGATCATTTATTTTTTTATTGCAGATATGAATGTTACATGTACATTATCAGATATATATAGATATATAGAAATATATATTTATTAATAAAAAGTACATTATTTTCTATGTGAAGAATGTAAAATATGCGTAATGGGCATCGGGGTTCGTAATTTAGAATTACACGGTCAGGTTAGCACATATAAAGAATTGTTATCTTTAATGCGAGTTTTTCAAATATTAAATATTAAAAACAATATAAAACATTTAAGATACTGTTAAAAATATAGAAATTCTTTGGATTATTAAGAATATTTTACAGTATGTTTATTAATAATATTTTATCATTTTTGTTTATATTTTTAATAGTTTAAATGTAATATTTCAATGACATGCTGTCATGTTCTGTCTCAGGATATCATGTGAGAGCCTCATTGTCTGGAACAGTTGCTTTAAAGGAAGATTAGCAGAAGCCATATTGATTGAAAATGATAACAAATTTATTTAAACAACAAAATACTTTGTTTAAGCAAATACTTGCAGCATATTTAAATATGCTACTCAGGTATGTTAAGACCACATACAGCAGGAGTGAAAATTAAGAAAACTAGTAAGCAGAGATGCAGATTCAAAAAGGAAAGTCTTTCTCCTGGTAATAACTGAAATGTAAGATTTGCACAAGGCAGAAAACAACTTGTGAACAGGTAGCAGGTTTAAAGGTAAAGTCTTTCTCCTTGTAATTGCTGAGTGCAGGAATTGCACAAGGCAGGAAACAAACTTGCAAACTGGTAACAGGTTTAAAGGTAAAGTCTTTCTCCTTGTAATTGCTGAGTGCATGAATTGCACAAGGCAGGAAACAACTTGCAAACTGGTAACAGGTTTAAAGGTAAAGTCTTTCTCCTGGTAATTGCTGAGTGCAGGAAATGCACAAGGCAGGAAACAAACTTGCAAACTGGTAACGGGTTTAAAGGTAAAGTCTTTCTCCTTGTAATTGTGGAGTGCAGACATTGCACAAGGCAGGAAACAACTTACAAACTGGTAACAGGTTTAAAGGTAAAGTCTCTCTCCTTGTAATTGCTGAGTGCAGGAATTGCACAATGCAGGAAACAACTTGCAAACTGGTAACAGGTTTAAAGGTAAAGTCTCTCTCCTTGTAATTGCTGAGTGCAGGAATTGCACAATGCAGGAAACAACTTGCAAACTGGTAACAGGTTTAAAGGTAAAGTCTCTCCTTGTAATTGCTGAGTGCAGGAATTGCACAATGCAGGAAACAACTTGCAAACTGGTAACAGGTTTAAAGGTAAAGTCTCTCTCCTTGTAATTGCTGAAGGCAGGAAACAAACTTGCAAACTGGTAACAGGTTTAAAGGTAAAGGCTTTGCCCTGGTAATACCTTGTAAACAGGTGCAAAGGAAATCTTTCTCCTGGCAATGGCCAAGTGCAGGAATTGCATAAAGCAGGAAACAAACTTGTAGATTGGTAACAGGTTTAAAGGTAAAGGCTTTCTCCTGGTAATACCTTGTAAACAGGTGCAAAGGTGAAGTCTTTCTCCTGGCAATAGCTGAGTGCAGGAATTTGCATAAAGCAGGAAACAAACTTGAAGATTGGTAACAGGTTTAAAGGTAAAGGCTTTCTCCTGGTAATACCTTGTAAACAGGTGCAAAGGAAATCTTTCTCCAAAGAAGTACAGGAAACAGGTTCTGACTTGACAAAACAGATCCAATGTGAAGACCAAAATGCAGACTAAAAGCCATCCTTAAATAGGGAGGTTTTGCACAGGGTTGGTTCTGATTAATTCCAGAATTGAGAACACCTGTGTGTTGCACAGGTGTAATAACAAGTAAGGCAAATAGTTATTTATCAGATCTTTTAAGATCCATGCTATTGCTAGAACTGGCTGTGGCTCAACATGTAAGCAAACAGAAATAGCAACCACAGAGTCACAGGTTCAAATCCCCACACAGCCCTTCTTAGCAGAATGCCTCCCAGACCTTTTCTTTTTCTTTTTCGTCTGGAGGCTTGGTTCATGACAGATGCCCCCTCCAAAGAGCGCACTCTGGGCGCTCAAAGCCTGTTCAAACATCTGAAGGTGGGATTTACGAACAAGTGTTCCATTTGAAGCCCTAATACAATCAGATGGAATGGATTCTTTGCTTGGAACAGCTGCCTGAGATTGGGGACCCTTAGAAGATATCCCTGTAGGCATAACAAGAGCTGAAAAACCAAGACAGTTTTGATTTAGAGGTTCCTGATTATACCCAGCAGCTTGCAATGGACTGGCTGATGGGCAGGGTACCTCCGGGTAGGAAAAGACCTCTCCTTCAGAGTCAAGGAATTTGTTATCTGGGTCATATCTGCCTGATGGGTAGAGTACCTCCGGGTAAGGTATGACCTCTCCTTCAGAGTCCAGGAATTCATTTTCTGTGTCATTTATATCCAATTCAACCATCTCATTCAATTCTTTCTCAGTCAATGAGTAGCTGGGTGAAGGTGGTGCAGGGAGGTGTGGAACTTTAGATTTGTCAGGGTCTGATTCAGCTGGAAGATTTGTCACTTTTATGTCTGATGAGTGACTTTTGTTAGATGGATCTCCAACCAAGGCAGAAACAAGGTAATGTGCAGGATTTCCAGGAGGTGTTTTTGCAGAGTTCCCCAATGTGGTAGATGCAGAAACAGAGGCAGTGGCATGGGTAGTGGATGTTGTTGAAGTTGTACTGCCAACAACCATCTGTTTCAAATCAGGTACCATTTCTTGAAGCGTGTTAGAAACGGTTGCTTGTAGAATAGATGTATTCTCAGTAGCTGGATCCTCTCCAGGGGTATCTATAAGTTTGCTAGTGGAAGAATAATTTGTTCCCTTAACATCAGAGTCCATTTTAAACTTGGCTGTATCTCGACTTGATCCTCTAGGGGGTCTTACTGGACACCCTGTGATGCGGTGACCAGTTCCCCCACAATAGAAACAGAGGTTAAGCTGTCTTCGCCGAGTCTTTTCCTCTTCTGTTAAGGGTTCTTTAAAACCTTTCCTTGTTTGGGAGGTAACTTCAGACAAGGTTTTGGTTGGGAGAGATAACATTTCCACCAGCTCCATGAAGTTAATCAGTATGTCCTTAATAAACTTTAACACTGATTCCAATACAGCAATAATCCCAGAGGGCTCTCTTTTAAGGTCTTCACATTCTGTCATGTTCTGTCTCAGGATATCATGTGAGAGCCTCATTGTCTGGAACAGTTGCTTTAAAGGAAGATTAGCAGAAGCCATATTGATTGAAAATGATAACAAATTTATTTAAACAACAAAATACTTTGTTTAAGCAAATACTTGCAGCATATTTAAATATGCTACTCAGGTATGTTAAGACCACATACAGCAGGAGTGAAAATTAAGAAAACTAGTAAGCAGAGATGCAGATTCAAAAAGGAAAGTCTTTCTCCTGGTAATAACTGAAATGTAAGATTTGCACAAGGCAGAAAACAACTTGTGAACAGGTAGCAGGTTTAAAGGTAAAGTCTTTCTCCTTGTAATTGCTGAGTGCAGGAATTGCACAAGGCAGGAAACAAACTTGCAAACTGGTAACAGGTTTAAAGGTAAAGTCTTTCTCCTTGTAATTGCTGAGTGCATGAATTGCACAAGGCAGGAAACAACTTGCAAACTGGTAACAGGTTTAAAGGTAAAGTCTTTCTCCTGGTAATTGCTGAGTGCAGGAAATGCACAAGGCAGGAAACAAACTTGCAAACTGGTAACGGGTTTAAAGGTAAAGTCTTTCTCCTTGTAATTGTGGAGTGCAGACATTGCACAAGGCAGGAAACAACTTACAAACTGGTAACAGGTTTAAAGGTAAAGTCTCTCTCCTTGTAATTGCTGAGTGCAGGAATTGCACAATGCAGGAAACAACTTGCAAACTGGTAACAGGTTTAAAGGTAAAGTCTCTCTCCTTGTAATTGCTGAGTGCAGGAATTGCACAATGCAGGAAACAACTTGCAAACTGGTAACAGGTTTAATGGTAAAGTCTCTCCTTGTAATTGCTGAGTGCAGGAATTGCACAATGCAGGAAACAACTTGCAAACTGGTAACAGGTTTAAAGGTAAAGTCTCTCTCCTTGTAATTGCTGAAGGCAGGAAACAAACTTGCAAACTGGTAACAGGTTTAAAGGTAAAGGCTTTGCCCTGGTAATACCTTGTAAACAGGTGCAAAGGAAATCTTTCTCCTGGCAATGGCCAAGTGCAGGAATTGCATAAAGCAGGAAACAAACTTGTAGATTGGTAACAGGTTTAAAGGTAAAGGCTTTCTCCTGGTAATACCTTGTAAACAGGTGCAAAGGTGAAGTCTTTCTCCTGGCAATAGCTGAGTGCAGGAATTTGCATAAAGCAGGAAACAAACTTGAAGATTGGTAACAGGTTTAAAGGTAAAGGCTTTCTCCTGGTAATACCTTGTAAACAGGTGCAAAGGAAATCTTTCTCCAAAGAAGTACAGGAAACAGGTTCTGACTTGACAAAACAGATCCAATGTGAAGACCAAAATGCAGACTAAAAGCCATCCTTAAATAGGGAGGTTTTGCACAGGGTTGGTTCTGATTAATTCCAGAATTGAGAACACCTGTGTGTTGCACAGGTGTAATAACAAGTAAGGCAAATAGTTATTTATCAGATCTTTTAAGATCCATGCTATTGCTAGAACTGGCTGTGGCTCAACATGTAAGCAAACAGAAATAGCAACCACAGAGTCACAGGTTCAAATCCCCACACAGCCCTTCTTAGCAGAATGCCTCCCAGACCTTTTCTTTTTCTTTTTCGTCTGGAGGCTTGGTTCATGACACATGCATTGAGGTTAAGTAATCTTTGGTGCTGTGGACTTTTTGGATACTTTACTGGTTTGGCGGTAACAGTAACCCCTTACCACGTGCACCACTAGTGAAAGAGGAGAGAGTTAATACTACAGGGTGCTGAGCTCATTTACTGATTTTATGCATTGAGGTTAGCAATTCTTTATGTGCGCTAACCCATCGTTGTTAGTCCTAAATTGCGAACCCCAATGCGCATTACGCATTTTTTTACATTCCTATGTTCTTCACATAGAAAATAATGTACTTTTTATTATTAAATATCTATTTCTATATATATCTGATATTCATGTAAATTACATATCTATACCTATATATCTATAGGAATAGATATACAGGTATAAGTATATACAGATATATATATATAGAAGAATGTATTTACAATAAAAAGTACATTGTTCTGTATGTGAAGAACATTGGAAAGTGAACTATTAATAACTCCTGTTGGGTTAGAGGGTGAGTACAGGTGCTCTCCATTAATTTCTATGGGGAAAAGAAGTTAACGCGGTAACAATATGTTAGAGCGCGTCAGATTTTCGCTCTCACTCTTTTTGCTTTCAACTTGTAATATAGCAAAAATTCCCCTGTCTATCAAAGTTAATGCTCGAGTGTGAGCGCTAAATTGCACTCCACTCCTAATATGGCCCACAGCTTCCTCCAGAAGAACAAGGTTCACTTCCTTGTCTGCAGGTTTAATTATCAGATTGATTACTTGGGCTAGCACCCTCATTGCTTCTCTTTCATCTATTGTCAGATTGTAATGAACTAATCCCGTGTTTGGTATTCCCTTGATGTCTTTTTCCACCATCCACACAAAAAGTTTTTCCATGGATGACAAAAACATCAAGGACATAAACTTTTTGCATTGAAAATTATTTTCACTCTTCTCAGCTGAAATTTACCTGGATTTGTTACTTATCTTAATCGATTGACTTTCTTCATGACCGATACCTAAACATTTTAAATGCCAGTACTTTAAAAATTCAAGTCTCTGCTATTTCAGCTATCTCAGATGAGCTTTGAAATGCCTTGTTTTCATTTTTTCAGGCCTTAACTAATTTCTCCCTACATCTAGACCTCTTTTGCCAAGATGGGATCTTCCTCTTAGCCTTGAGGCTTTCATGGACACAATTTTCAGCCAATTAGAGACATTTCACATTGTTTTCTTTCATATAGGTGGTGAGAGTCCACAATCCATTACTCATGGGAATTACCTTCCCTACCATTTGTAGGAGGCAAAGATTCCCAAACCCCAAGAGCTTTGTCAATCTTTTTTTTGCCTCCACTGGAGATGGTTGAAAAATGAAGATGTGCTTGATTTTCTTCAGAGTCAGGGTTTTTTAGTGTATTTTGAGGCCCAGTTTCCCTTCAGTGTGCAGTGCTTGTCAGAAGGATGTACTTGGGCTATTGTTTATGATTCTGTTATTTGCCTCATGGGAATTTTTTCATGAACTTTCCATAATCAGTCGCAGGACTTGTCTGTCGCTTCCCTTATGGATCTACAATATACTCCTATTTTTATTGTTATTTAAGACACTCTTTGGCTATGTTATAGGCACTATGTGTTATAGTTATATATATTTTTCTTTATATATTGCCTTGGAACATAATCTTTTGTTCCAATTCTCTTTTTAGGGCAAGATTACAAGTTGCGTGGTATGTGTTTTACGCATGCAATTCTTTTTGCAAGCAATTTTCATTGCCCTGATATTACTTGATAGTCTTGAAAAATCTTGATTTCATGCATGCAAACGCCTTTTACACAAGAATACTTTCCTTGCTTAAAGAGCTGTAGTTAACAGTTTTCAGCAACACTGTTTATTAAAAATTATTTAAAAAAAATATTGAACACAAAAGTTATAAGATCTCAAAGATAGGAAATCTTGGGTAGTATAAAAAAAAGGCGATGAAGGGAGTTTACATTGACATACATACACATGGAAAGCAAAACATGGATTTAAATGTATAGAGATATGTTTAACTATGGACAAGATTTTACATTACAATCTTATGCACATTGCACAATATCTCAGATGTTTTTTTCAATGAGATATTCACATATAGATCTCCAAATATCTAGACATATATATTCATATTCCTATCTTGCTATAAATAGATAGATCAGTCCAAAAATCCTCACATATATAGAGAAATATTTATACAACACACAGAAAAAACCCAGCACTCACAAGCTCTCAGCTAAGATTTAAAAGCAAAAATGGAAAGGTTAATCACCGCATCTGGCCAAATGGGACAAGCTCAGGTACCACGTCAAGGTCCTTTCCAATACCTGAGACCCTAAAACAGCCACACAATGCAAGCTTTCAAATCCAAACAAACTGAAAACAAGGGAATGGTGCACAGGAATATGTAACCACCTTAGACATATACAAAACACAGAAGGGAACTGCACTCTCATACCGGACCGGGTACACATCCCATGACCCTGCAACATGCTCAGCCCTGGGTGCCACTGGCACTCACAGGAAGCTGTGCTGTCCCCAGAGCCACAAGCAGTTAACCCCAGACAGGTCTGGGTGCAAGAACCATAGGGAAAATTACAAAACAAATTAATACAACACACAGAGAAAACCCAGCACTCACTTACAAGCTCTCAGCTAAGATTTAAAAGCAAAAATAGAAAGGTTAGTCACTGCATCTGGCCAAATGGGACAAGCTCAGGTACCACGTCAAGGTCCTTTCCAATACCTGAGACCCTAAAACAGCCACACAATGCAAGCTTTCAAATCCAAACAAACTGAAAACAATGGAAGGGTGCACAGTAATATGTAACCACCCTAGACATATACAAAACACGGAAGGGAACTGCACTCTCATACCGGACCAGGTACACATCCCATGACCCTGCAACATGCTCAGCCCTGGGTGCCACTGGCACTCACAGGAAGCTGTGCTGTCCCCAGAGCCACAAGCAGTTAACCCCAGACAGGTCTGGGTGCAAGAACCATAGGGAAAATTACAAAACAAATTAATACAACACACAGAGAAAACCCAGCACTCACTTACAAGCTCTCAGCTAAATAAATAAAACATAATCCGTAAACAAAACATTCTTGCAATATGAAATATTCACATTTTCATGTACACTTTTCGAGGAGAATATGTCTAGGGCTTTGCGCATTAGATTAGGGTTTTATTTTTATTTTTTCTATTTGTCTTCTCCATTGACTTTCTTTAATTAGCAAGAGTCCATGAGCTAGTGACGTATGGGATATACATTCCTACCAGGAGGGGCAAAGTTTCCCAAACCTCAAAATGCCTATAAATACACCCCTCACCACACCCACAAATCAGTTTTACAAACTTTGCCTCCCGTGGAGGTGGTGAAGTAAGTTTGTGCTAGATTCTACGTTGATATGCGCTCTACAGCAGGTTGGAGCCCGGTTTTCCTCTCAGCGTGCAGTGAATGTCAGAGGGATGTGAAGAGAGTATTGCCTATTTGAATTCAATGATCTCCTTCTACGGGGTCTATTTCATAGGTTCTCTGTTATCGGTCGTAGAGATTCATCTCTTACCTCCCTTTTCAGATCGACGATATACTCATATATACCATTACCTCTACTGATTCTCGTTTCAGTACTGGTTTGGCTTTCTACTACATGTAGATGAGTGTCCTGGGGTAAGTAAGTCTTATTTTTGTGACACTCTAAGCTATGGTTGGGCACTTTTATATAAAGTTCTAAATATTTGTGTTTAAACATTTATTTGCCTTGATTCAGGATGTTCAATATTCCTTATTTCAGACAGTCAGTTTCATTATTGGGATAATGCATTTGAATGATCATTTTTTTCTTTACCTTAAAATTTGAATTTTTTCCCTGTGGGCTGTTAGGCTCGCGGGGGCTGAAAATGCTTCATTTTATTGCGTCATTCTTGGCGCAGACTTTTTTGGCACAAAAAAATTTCTTTGTTATTTCCGGCGTCATACTTATCACCGAAAGTTGCGTCATTTTTGACGTTTTTTGCGCCAAAAGTGTCGGCGTTACCGGATGTGGCATCATTTTTGGCGCTAAAAGCATTTAGGCGCTAAATAATGTGGGCGTCTTTTTTGGCGCTAAAAAATATGGGCGTCATTATTGTCTCCACATTATTTAAGTCTCATTGTTTATTTGCTTCTGGTTGCTAGAAGCTTGTTCACTGGCATTTTTTCCCATTCCTGAAACTGTCATTTAAGGAATTTGATCAATTTTGCTTTATATGTTGTTTTTTCTATTACATATTGCAAGATGTCTCAGATTGACCCTGAATCAGAAGATACTTCTGGAAAATCGCTGCCTGATGCTGGATCTACCAAAGTTAAGTGTATTTGCTGTAAACTTGTGGTATCTGTTCCTCCAGCTGTTGTTTGTAATGAATGTCATGACAAACTTGTTAATGCAGATAATATTTCCTTTAGTAATGTTACATTACCTGTTGTTGTTCCATCAACATCTAATACTCAGAGTGTTCCTGTTAACATAAGAGATTTTGTTTCTAAATCCATTAAGAAGGCTATGTCTGTTATTCCTCCTTCTAGTAAACGTAAAAGGTCTTTTAAAACTTCTCATTTTTCAGATGAATTTTTAAATGAACATCATCATTCTGATTCTGATAATGATTCCTCTGGTTCAGAGGATTCTGTTTCAGAGGTTGATGCTGGTCCTCTTGATACTAAATCTAAACGTTTAAATAAGGTTTTTAAATCTCCTGTAGTTATTCCAGAAGTTTTTCCTGTCCCTGATGCTATTTCTGAAGTAATTTCCAGGGAATGGAATAATTTGGGTAATTCATTTACTCCTTCTAAACGTATATCCTGTGCCATCTGACAGATTAGAGTTTTGGGACAAAATCCCTAAGGTTGATGGGGCTATCTCTACTCTTGCTAAACGTACTACTATTCCTAAGGCAGATAGTACTTCCTTTAAGGATCCTTTAGATAGGAAAATTGAATCCTTTCTAAGAAAAGCTTACTTATGTTCAGGTAATCTTCTTAGACCTGCTATATCTTTAGCGGATGTTGCTGCAGCTTCAACTTTTTGGTTAGAAGCTTTAGCGCAACAAGGAACAGATCATAATTCTCATAGCATTGTTAATCTTCTTCAACATGCTAATAATTTTATTTGTGATGCCATCTTTGATATCATTAAGGTTGATGTCAGGTATATGTCTCTAGCTATTTTAACTAGAAGAGCTTTATGGCTTAAAACTTGGAATGCTGATATGTCTTCTAAGTCAACTTTGCTTTCCCTTTCTTTCCAGGGTAATAAATTATTTAGTTCACAGTTGGATTCTATTATTTCAACTGTTACTGGGGGGAAAGGAACTTTTTTACCACAGGATAAAAAATCTAAAGTTAAATTTAGGTCTAATAATCGTTTTCGTTACTTTTGTCACAATAAGGAACAAAAGCCTGATCCTTCCCCTTCAGGAGCGGTATCAGTTTGGAAACCATCTCCAGTCTGGAATAAATCCAAGCCTTTTAGAAAGCCAAAGCCAGCTCCCAAGTCAGCATGAAGGTGCGGCCCTCATTCCAGCCCAGCTGGTAGGGGGCAAATTATGATTTTTCAAAGAAATTTGGATCAATTCAATTCACAATCTTTGGATTCAGAACATTGTTTCAGAAGGGTACAGAATAGGTTTCAAGATAAGGCCTCCTGCAAGAAGATTTTTTCTTTCCCGTGTCCCAGTAAATCCAGTGAAGGCTCAAGCATTTCTGAAATGTGTTTCAGATCTAGAGTTGGCTGGAGTAATTATGCCAGTTCCAGTTCTGGAACAGGGGCTGGGGTTTTACTCAAATCTCTTCATTGTACCAAAGAAGGAGAATTCCTTCAGACCAGTTCTGGATTTAAAAATATTGAATCATTATGTAAGGATACCAACATTCAAAATGGTAACTATAAGGACTATTCTGCCTTTTGTTCAGCAAGGGCATTATATGTCCACAATAGATTTACAGGATGCATATCTGCATATTCCGATTCATCCAGATCACTATCAGTTTCTGAGATTCTCTTTCCTAGACAAGCATTACCAGTTTGTGGCTCTGCCGTTTGGCCTAGCAACAGCTCCAAGGATTTTTACAAAGGTTCTCGGTGCCCTTCTGTCTGTAATCAGAGAACAGGGTATTGTGGTATTTCCTTATTTGGACGATATCTTGGTACTTGCTCAGTCTTCTCATTTAGCAGAATCTCATACGAATCGACTTGTATTGTTTCTTCGAGAACATGGTTGGAGGATCAATTTACCAAAAAGTTCATTGATTCCTCAGACAAGGGTAACCTTTTTAGGTTTCCAGATAGATTCAGTGTCCATGACTCTGTCTCTGACAGACAAGAGACGTCTAAAATTGGTTTCAGCTTGTCGAAACCTTCAGTATCAATCATTCCC
Source organism: Bombina bombina (assembly GCF_027579735.1). Lineage (NCBI taxonomy): Eukaryota > Metazoa > Chordata > Amphibia > Anura > Bombinatoridae > Bombina > Bombina bombina. The sequence goes on along the minus strand of NC_069504.1, from coordinate 301,661,583 downwards.
TTCGGTAGCCTTATGCATGGAAATTCTAGGTCTTATGACTGCTGCATCGGACGCGATCCCCTTTGCTCGTTTTCACATGCGACCTCTTCAGCTTTGTATGCTGAACCAGTGGTGCAGGGATTATACAAAGATATCTCAATTAATATCTTTAAAACCGATTGTACGACACTCTCTGACGTGGTGGACAGATCACCTTCGTTTAGTTCAGGGGGCTTCTTTTGTTCTTCCAACCTGGACTGTGATTTCAACAGATGCAAGTCTGACAGGTTGGGGAGCTATTTGGGGGTCTCTGACAGCACAAGGGGTTTGGGAATCTCAGGAGGTGAGATTACCAATCAATATTTTGGAACTCCGTGCAATTTTCAGAGCTCTTCAGTTTTGGCCTCTTCTGAAGAGAGAATCGTTCATTTGTTTTCAGACAGACAATGTCACAACTGTGGCATACATCAATCATCAAGGAGGGACTCACAGTCCTCTGGCTATGAAAGAAGTATCTCGAATACTGGTATGGGCGGAATCCAGCTCCTGTCTAATTTCTGCGGTTCATATCCCAGGTATAGACAATTGGGAAGCGGATTATCTCAGTCGCCAAACGTTACATCCGGGCGAATGGTCTCTTCACCCAGAGGTATTTCTTCAGATTGTTCAAATGTGGGAACTCCCAGAAATAGATCTGATGGCTTCTCATCTAAACAAGAAGCTTCCCAGGTATCTGTCCAGATCCAGGGATCCTCAGGCGGAGGCAGTGGATGCATTGTCACTTCCTTGGAAGTTTCATCCTGCCTATATCTTTCCGCCTCTAGTTCTTCTTCCAAGAGTAATTTCCAAGATTCTGAAGGAGTGCTCGTTTGTTCTGCTGGTGGCTCCAGCATGGCCTCACAGGTTTTGGTATGCGGATCTTGTCCGGATGGCCACTCGCCAACCGTGGACTCTTCCGTTAAGACCAGACCTTCTATCGCAAGGTCCTGTTTTCCATCAGGATCTCAAATCCTTAAATTTGAAGGTATGGAGATTGAACGCTTGATTCTCAGTCAAAGAGGTTTCTCTGACTCTGTGATTAATACTATGTTACAGGCTCATAAATCTGTATCTAGGAAGATATATTATCGAGTCTGGAAGATTTACATTTCTTGGTGTCTTTCTCATCATTTTTATTGGCATTCTTTTAGAATTCCTAGAATTTTACAGTTTCTTCAGGATGGTTTGGATAAAGGTTTGTCTGCAAGTTCCTTGAAAGGACAAATCTCTGCTCTTTCTGTTCTTTTTCACAGAAAGATGGCTAGTCTTCCTGATATTCATTGTTTTGTACAAGCTTTGGTTCGTATAAAACCTGTTATTAAGTCAATTTCTCCTCCTTGGAGTTTGAATTTGGTTCTGGGGGCTCTTCAAGCTCCTCCGTTTGAACCTATGCATTCACTGGACATTAAATTACTTTCTTGGAAAGTTTTGTTTCTTTTGGCCATCTCTTCTGCTAGAAGAGTTTCTGAATTATCTGCTCTTTCTTGTGAGTCTCCTTTTCTGATTTTTCATCAGGATAAGGCGGTGTTGCGAACTTCTTTTAAATTTTTACCTAAGGTTGTGAATTCTAACAACATTAGTAGAGAAAGTGTGGTTCCTTCATTGTGTCCTAATCCTAAGAATTCTAAGGAAAGATCGTTGCATTCTTTGGATGTAGTTAGAGCTGTCAGGTTAGGAAATATCCAGAAGTAGACCCAAATGCAAGGGCGAACTTAAACAACACCCTTGCACTCTGAGTTTAATCCAGGACGTGACCCCACGACAACCTCAAAAAAACAAAGTACTCACGATATGGAGCAGGGTTAGCCTGTGCCAAATTAATTCATGATATCAGCCAGATAGACTTCTGAATAAGGAACTGGTTTCAGGAAATGCCTTTCACAGAATCAGGAGAGCAGGGAAAGTCACTTATACTCAGACAGAAGAAGGGTAAAACAGGAAACAGTTAATAATGCAGGATTAGGTCATTTGTTATCAGGCAGTCTGAAGGTAAACACTGTGTAGACAGTCTTTGCAGAGTATGCAACAGGTAATCAGGCAGTTTGAGGGTTAACTCTGAGTAGACAGTCTTTGCAGAGTATGCAACAGGTAATCAGGCAGTTTGAGAGTTAACACTGTGTAGACAGTCTTTGCAGAGTATGCAACAGGTAATCAGGCAGTTTGAGGGTAAACACTGTGTAGTCAGAACTTGCAGAATTAACAACATGTAATCAGGTAGTTTGAAGGTTAACACTGTGTTGTCAGAACTTGCAGTGATAGAAACAGGTAAGCTGGTAGTTTGAAGGTTAACACTGATTAATCAGTACTTGTGGAGATTGGCAACAGGATATCAAGCAGTTTGAAGGTTTACACTGAATAATTGTATTTGCAGAGTTTGGAAACAGGTAAACATGCAGATTGAAGGATTCACAGAAATAACAGTATTTGAATAGTTTGCACTACACAGAGTAGTCTGAATATGCAGGGATTGCAGCAGGTAAACAGGAAGTTTGAAAGTTTCACAAAACAAACAGTACTTGCATTGTTTGGAGACAGGTATTCAGGAGGTTGAAGGTTAATCCAGCATAGAAAGTCCTTGAAGAGATTGGCAACAGAAAAGCAGCAGTTAGAGAGATTCCTCAGCGAAATCCTAACAGAAGCCTCAAAGTTAACAAACAAACGGACACTGGAGAAACAGGAAGCCAGAATAAAAAGCCTGGTTGTGACATCATCAGGAAGGGGTGGCTCAGACACCTGTCAATCAAGCACACAGAGAGGACTGCAGAGCTTCCCAGCAGCTGAGCGTGCCAGTGCCCCCTCCTCAAGGACCCCTCCGGGGGACCCGACCGGGCCTGGCAGGGTATTTCTTGTGAAAAGACTTGACAAGAGCTGGAGCATGAACATGAGAGGCCGGTTCCCAAGATCGTTCAGAGATAGGATAACCCTTCCAATGGACCAGGTAGTACAACCGATTGCCCCGTAGCTTGGAATCGAGAATCTGGCTGACTTCAAACTCAGAAGTTCCCTCTACGGAAAGTGGAGGAGGTGGTTTACTCTTGATAGAGTACCAATTGTAGATGACTGGCTTGAGTAGGGAGACATGAAACACTGTATGGATCTTGAGAGTCTTGGGTAAGGCCAGGCGGTATGCAGAAGAACAAACTCTGGAAACAATTCGAAAAGGTCCAATGTTCTTAGGACCCAACTTGGTACAAGGTTGTTTTAGACGTATGAATCTGGTGGATAAAAATACTCTGTCTCCAGTACGAAGTAAAGGAGCCTTGCACCTTCTGCGATCAGCATATTTCTTATGTCTTAAGGAAGAAGAGAGTAGATTTTGACGAATGAGTTGTCAGTGATTACTGAGATTTTTCACTATACGATCTGCTCCAGGGACTTCAGTAGAACTGGTAATCATAGGAAAGGTTCTAGGTTCAAATCCATAAGCTGCCTTAAAGGGAGAGGTCTGTAATGAGGCGTTATAACGTGAGTTGTGAGCTAATTCCGCCAAAGGCAATAACTGAGACCAGTTGGAGTGGTGATGGTCTACATAATGTCTTAGAAAAGATTCCAAGGCTTGATTTACACGCTCAGTCTGTCCGTTGGATTGAGGATGGTGTGCAGTAGAAAGTGATATGTTGATTCTGAAGTGTTTACAAAAAGACCTCCAAAATTTGGAAACAAATTGGACTCCACGATCTGAAACTATGTCAGTGGGAAAACCATGTAAACGAGATATATGTAGAACAAAGAGTTCAGAAAGTCTTTGAGCTGTAGGCAAGCCTGGAAGAGGTATGAAGTGAGCAGACTTGGAGAACCGATCCGCCACTACCCAAATGGTCGTATTTCCAGCAGAAACAGGAAGATCTGTAACAAAGTCCATGGATAAGTGAGACCAAGGGTAATGAGGAATAGGAAGAGGGTGTAATAGACCAAACGGTCGATGAGAAGATTGTTTGTTCGAAGCACAAGAACTACAAGCAGCAATATAATCCTTAACATCCCTCCTCATAGTGGACCACCAAACATGCTGCTTCAGTTTCCACAACGTATTGGTTATTCCCGGATGACCTGCAGAAATGTTGTCATGAGCCCAACGTAGAAGCTTAAGACGTAATCCTTTGGGTACATACAGGATACCAGAAGGTAGTTTGCAAGAAGATGGTACCCGGACTTGAGCAGCATGTAAAGCCTGTACTGGAAAAGAGGATACTTGAGCCAAAACTTTGACTGGACATAGTATAGGTTCTGAATCCAATGGAGAAGGTTCAGAAGATTGTAACTGCTTGATAAAGCATCTGCCTTGGAATTTTTTGAACCAGGAACATAGGAAAGTACAAAATTAAACCTGGAGAAGAACAAGGCCCACCGAGCCTGACGAGGATTGAGACGTGCAGCTGTTTGGAGGTATAAAAGATTCTTGTGATCTGTCAGAATGAAAAAAGGTTGACTGGTACCCTCTAACCAATGCCTCCATTCATCCAAAGCTAATTTTATAGCCAAAAGCTCCTTATTGCCCACATCATAATTTAACTCGGCAGGATTGAATTTTTTCGAAAAGAACGCCACAGGATGTATCTTGCTGGTAGTCGGATCACGTTGGGAGAGAACAGCTCCAGCTGCTATAGAGGAAGCGTCAACCTCCAAAATAAACTGGAAATCAGGAACTGGATGACTTAGAAGAGGTGCAGAAGAAAATGCTGATTTTAGCGTTTCAAAACCCTGTACTGTCGAAGAGGACCAGTTCTTACAATTTTGCCCTTTCTTAGTAAGAGAAGTGAGTGGAGACGTGATGTCAGCAAAGTTCTTTATAAACTTTCTATAATAATTGGCAAAGCCAAGAAACCTCTGCAGGGATTTGAGAGTAGTTGGTCTGGGCCAGTCCTTGATAGCCGACAGTTTAGCGGGATCCATCTCAAAACCTGATTCAGAAATGATACACCCCAAAAAGGGGATGGAACTCTGATGAAAAGAGCATTTCTCCAATTTAGCGAACAGGGAATTGTCTCGTAACCTCTGAAGAACCAGTCTTACATGATGTACATGTTCCTGTAATGTTTTTGAATAGATTAGAATGTCATCGAGGTAAATGATAACAAATTGATTTAGATAATCTCTGAAGATTTTGTTAACAAAGTGCTGAAATACTGCTGGTGCATTGCACAATCCAAATGGCATTACTAGATACTCATAGTGACCAAATCTAGTGTTAAATGCCGTCTTCCATTCGTCTCCTTTACGGATTCTGACCAGATTGTAGGCCCCACGGAGATCTAACTTGGAAAAAAATAGAAGCACCTTGAAGACGATCGAATAAATCAGAAATGAGCGGCAAAGGATAGCTGTTTTTGACAGTAATCTGATTCAAGGCTCGATAATCAATACAGGGACGAAGACCTCCATCTTTTTTCCCAATGAAGAAAAAACCTGCACCCACAGGTGAAGAGGAAGGACGAATGAATCCTCTGGCTAAGTTGTCCTTTATGTATTCCTCAAGAGAGACATTTTCTTGATGAGAGAGGGGATAGGTCCTTCCTTTAGGTAGAGGAGCCCCTAAATACAATTTGATAGGACAGTCAAATATCCGGTGTGGAGGTAACGTCTCAGCCTCTTTTTTAGAAAACACATCACTAAAGGCATGATAGTAATTGGGCAATGATTCAGGAACTTCCACCATAGCTACGACAGGACTGGATGGTTTAGAGGGATTTTGCAGGCAATGTTTGAAACAGGTAGTTCCCCAGGAAATAAGTTCTCCTTTAGACCATGAGAAAACTGGATCATGAAGCTGCAACCAAGGTAACCCCAGAATCAATGGTATGTGGGGAGAAGAGATGACATCAAAACGAATAATTTCAGAATGAAGTATGCCCACAGTCAAAAGAAGAGGAATGGTAGAATGCTTTATGATACCAGTACCTAGAGGCTGTCCACTGACAGTAGTTACCTTAATTAACTGTTTCTTGGCTTGAAGAGGGATCCTGAGAGAGTCAGCAAAGTTAGAATCAATGAATACTCCAGCAGCTCCAGAATCGATGAGAGCTTGAGCTCGAAACTTGGTGTTTCCAAAAGAGATAGTTACAGGAACAAAAAGTTTAGAATTGAGGGAAGACATGGGATTCTGGCTTAACTCTGTCCCTCTATCAAAAGTTAAGCCTTGGCTTTTACTGGCCGGATAGGACAGTCCTTCAGTAAATGTCCTTTGGTACCACAATACAGACATAACCCAAGAATACGACTTCTATGGCATTCAGCTTCTGACAATTTAATAGCTCCTACTTCCATGGGTTCCACAGACTCAGGAGATTGGGAATTATTATTAGAAAGACTTGAGGTTCGAATAGGAGGACGAAATGAAGATTTAACAAAGGATCTCCGATTCCTATCTCTCTCCTGAAGACGTTCAGAATGCCGGGCGTCAAGAGTAATACATAAATTGATAAGACCCTCCAATGAATCGGGGAGTTCCCGAAATACTAGTTCATCCTTAAGGCGTTCGCAAAGTCCTTTGCGAAAGGCTGCCCATAAGGCTCCATGGTTCCAATCAGTTTCTGCGGCTAAAGTCCTGAATTCAATAGCATATTGAGCTACCGAAAGGGATCCCTGTCTCAGATCCAACAATCCTGCCTCAGCAGCTGCAGACCTCCCAGGCTTGTCAAAAACAGAAGAAAAAATGGACACAAATAATTCCACATCCTGTAGTAACGGATCATTCTTCTCTAAAAGAGGGGACACCCAGGCTAGAGCCTTACCCTTCAAGAGAGAAATAATAAAGGTGATTTTGGAAGTAGAATTGGAAAAAACTTGAGGATTGTTTCTGAAGTGTAAACGACACTGATTAAGGAATCCACAGCATTCTTCTGGATTACCGTCATATTTATCTGGAAGTGGGATTCGTGGTATATTCTGTCCAACAGTTTGAGGTGGATTAAAGACAGCATTGGTGCTAGTAGCAGTGGCAGCAGGAGTCACCGTCGCTTGAGAAGGAGCGGAGAGGTTATGTAGCAGAGCAGTAATCTGGTCAAGCTTGGAATCCAAAGATTGCAAATGAGCAGAATGATTTCCTAGAAGTTGCCCTTGTAGAGCCACAGCCCTGGATAACTCGTCAGGGTCCATATTATGGTCCGTTTGTACTGTCAGGTTAGGAAATATCCAGAAGTAGACCCAAATGCAAGGGCGAACTTAAACAACACCCTTGCACTCTGAGTTTAATCCAGGACGTGACCCCACGACAACCTCTAAAAAACAAAGTACTCACGATATGGAGCAGGGTTAGCCTGTGCCAAAGTAATTCATGATATCAGCCAGATAGACTTCTGAATAAGGAACTGGTTTCAGGAAATGCCTTCCACAGAATCAGGAGAGCAGGGAAAGTCACTTATACTCAGACAGAAGAAGGGTAAAACAGGAAACAGTTAATAATGCAGGATTAGGTCATTTGTTATCAGGCAGTCTGAAGGTTAACACTGTGTAGACAGTCTTTGCAGAGTATGCAACAGGTAATCAGGCAGTTTGAGGGTTAACTCTGAGTAGACAGTCTTTGCAGAGTATGCAACAGGTAATCAGGCAGTTTGAGAGTTAACACTGTGTAGACAGTCTTTGCAGAGTATGCAACAGGTAATCAGGCAGTTTGAGGGTAAACACTGTGTAGTCAGAACTTGCAGAATTAACAACATGTAATCAGGTAGTTTGAAGGTTAACACTGTGTTGTAAGAACTTGCAGTGATAGAAACAGGTAAGCTGGTAGTTTGAAGGTTAACACTGATTAATCAGTACTTGTGGAGATTGGCAACAGGATATCAAGCAGTTTGAAGGTTTACACTGAATAATTGTATTTGCAGAGTTTGGAAACAGGTAAACATGCAGATTGAAGGATTCACAGAAATAACAGTATTTGAATAGTTTGCACTACACAGAGTAGTCTGAATATGCAGGGATTGCAGCAGGTAAACAGGAAGTTTGAAAGTTTCACAAAACAAACAGTACTTGCATTGTTTGGAGACAGGTATTCAGGAGGTTGAAGGTTAATCCAGCATAGAAAGTCCTTGAAGAGATTGGCAACAGAAAAGCAGCAGTTAGAGAGATTCCTCAGCGAAATCCTAACAGAAGCCTCAAAGTTAACAAACAAACGGACACTGGAGAAACAGGAAGCCAGAATAAAAAGCCTGGTTGTGACATCATCAGGAAGGGGTGGCTCAGACACCTGTCAATCAAGCACACAGAGAGGACTGCAGAGCTTCCCAGCAGCTGAGCATGACAAGAGCTTTGAAATATTATGTTGAAGCTACTAAAAATTTCCGAAAGACTTCTAGTCTATTTGTTATCTTTTCCGGTTCTAGGAAAGGTCAGAAGGCCTCTGCCATTTCTTTGGCGTCTTGGTTAAAGTCTTTGATTCATCATGCTTATGTCGAGTCGGGTAAAGCTCCGCCTCAAAGGATTACAGCTCATTCTACTAGGTCAGTTTCTACTTCCTGGGTGTTTAGGAATGAAGCTTCGGTTGATCAGATTTGCAAAGCAGCAACTTGGTCTTCTTTGCATACTTTTACTAAATTCTACCATTTTGATGTGTTTTCTTCTTTTGAAGCAGTTTTTGGTAGAAAAGTACTTCAGGCAGCTGTTTCAGTTTGATTCTTCTGCTTATAATTTCAGTTTTTTTCATTATAAGATTTAAACTTTATTTTGGGTGTGGATTATTTTCAGCGGAATTGGCTGTCTTTATTTTTATCCCTCCCTCTCTAGTGACTCTTGCGTGGAAGATCCACATCTTGGGTATTCATTATCCCATACGTCACTAGCTCATGGACTCTTGCTAATTACATGAAAGAAAACATAATTTATGTAAGAACTTACCTGATAAATTCATTTCTTTCATATTAGCAAGAGTCCATGAGGCCCACCCTTTTTGTGGTGGTTATGATTTTTTTGTATAAAGCACAATTATTCCAATTCCTTATTTTTTATGCTTTCACACTTTTGTCTTATCACCCCACTTCTTGGCTATGCGTTAAACTGATTTGTGGGTGTGGTGAGGGGTGTATTTATAGGCATTTTGAGGTTTGGGAAACTTTGCCCCTCCTGGTAGGAATGTATATCCCATACGTCACTAGCTCATGGACTCTTGCTAATATGAAAGAAATGAATTTATCAGGTAAGTTCTTACATAAATTATGTTTTTATGGGGGAATTTGTGAATGCGCACGTGATCTGGCTTTGTGGATTACGTGGGTTAACGCACGTGCAAAATAAGTTATTTTGAAAACTTGTAATACCTGCGCAACCTCAGATGCGCAGAATCCTTAATGCGCACAGTGTTTTCACAATTGTGAAAAACAGATTTGCAGCACTACTTGTAATCTTTCCTAGTTATTTTGTGCAAAGTAGTTTGTTTGGCATCTAGTTTTTTGTTTTACGTTCTTCAGCCTTCAGGTTCACGCAAGTCGGATTTGCGCATCTCAGGTTAGTGTCCGTCACTGACACTGACACACGCTGGTTGGTTACGTGCACATTGGGTTAGCGCACTCTTCCTAGTTCTCTATTAGGTGTATTTTTCACTGTCTCTCGCTGGGTTATTGCACTCTCGTCGGTTATGTGCACGTTGGGTTTTTGGTGATTGTTCTTTCCTTATAAGAAGTCATTTTGTGCACGTTCCTTGAGCTGGATGTCGTATTCCTTCTCTTTTCTTTAAAGTTAGGTTTTTGTGCGCATTATTATTTAAGCTATTTAGGATGGGGCAGGTTTTCCCATTCCTCAAGAGCTTATTTTAGGGGGTTATAGTGCTTTATGCATTATTTAATGCTATAATGGAGTCTTCTGATTTTGTTCCTATTGCTACAGCAGAAACTGATCACCTTTCTACCAATAGGTGTGCGTATTGTTAAAATGTTGCAGTACCTTCCTCTGCTCATTTAGGTGACTCATGTTTAAATTTGTTTCAATCCGACCGATCTAATGCTCTTTCTATAGGTAATAATGCTACTTCATTACAAGAAAATAAATTGAGAAAGTTAATTACATCAGCAGTATCTGAAGCTATGGCTGTTCTCCAGCCTGCAAACAAGTGTTTAAGGTAAGCACAGGCTTCTCCTTCTATCAGTAGTATGTGCCCTGGGGCTAGATACTGTTATGTCTTCATAGGGTGAAGTTTCTTCTGCTGAGGAATCTTCATCTGATGTTGAATCTTATATTTCCTCTTGTTTGTTTAAAGTTGAACATATTTGTTCACTTTAAATTGAAGTCTTGATTACTTTATGGGTTATTAAAAATGTTAAAGCTTCTGATGACAAACCTTGTAATCATTTAAATGCAGTTTTTCAGACTGTTGTTGAACTTCCTGAAGTTTTTCCTATTCCTGATGATTTCTAAAGACTGGTGTAAGCATTGAAATTTTAAGAAATTATACCATTTGCCAGCTTCAAAAATTGAGTTATAGGAAACAGTTCCTAAGGTTAATGGGGCTATTTCCACCTTGGCTAAGTGTACTACTATTCCTTTCTAAGATAGTAATTCTTTTAACCCCTTAATGACTGAGGACGTGCAGGGTACGTCCTCAGAAAAAAGGCAGTTAATGCCTGAGAACGTACCCTGCACGTCCTCAGTGTGGAAAGCAGCTGGAAGCGATCCTGCTCGCTTCCAGATGCTTTCCGGTTATTGCAGTGATGCCTCGATATGGAGGCATCCTGCAATAACCTTTTCAAGCCATCCGGTGCAGAGAGAGCCACTCTGTGGCCCTCTCTGCACCGGAGATCGGTGGCTTGCTGCGTTGGTGGGTGGGAGCCGGACCGGGAGGCGGGTGGCGGCCATCGATGGCCCTGATTATGTGAAGGGGGGCAGGATCGTGGGCGGGGGTGGCTGGGGGCGCGCACTGGCGCGCGCGCGCGCGTGCACGGGAGGGTGGGGGCGGGCGCGTGCACGGGGAGGGAGCGGGTGGGAACCGCTACACTACAGAAAATGCTGAAAATAAAAAATGTGAAAAATGTCAAAAATTTTTTACGATCAGCAAGGTGGTGGGGGTTTGTCTGTGGGGGGGGGAGGGGGGTTGGGGAAGCTACACTACAGAAAAAAAAAATAAACAAAAAAACACTTTTTATTGCAAACTGGGTACTGGCAGACAGCTGCCAGTACCCAAGATGGCCCCCAATAAGGTAGAGAGGAGGGTTAGAGAGCGGTTTTGGGGGGGATCAGGGAGGTTGGGGGCTAAGGGGGGATCCTACACAGTAGCATATGTAAGTATGCTAATTTTTTTTTTTTTTTAAAAACCCTTTTATTTTAGTACTGGCAGACTTTCTGCCAGTACTTAAGATGGCGGGGACAATTGTGGGGTGGGGGAGGGAAGGGAGCTGTTTGGGAGGGATCAGGGGGAGGGATGTGTCAGATGGGAGGCTGATCTCTACACTAAAGCTAAAATTAACCCTGCAAGCTCCCTACAAACTCCCTAATTAACCCCTTCACTGCTAGCCATAATACACGTGTGAGGCGCAGCAGGATTTAGCGGCCTTCTAATTACCAGAAAGCAAAACCAAAGTCATATATGTCTGCTATTTCTGAACAAAGGGGATCCCAGACAAGCATTTACAACCATTTGTGCCATAATTGCACAAGCTGTTTGTAAATGATTTCAGTGACAAACCTAAAATTGTGAAAAATTTTACGTTTTTTTTAATTTGATCGCATTTGGCGGTGAAATGGTGGCATGAAATATACCAAAATGTGCCTAGATCAATACTTGGGGTTGTCTACTATACTACACTAAAGCTAAAATTAACCCTACAAGCTCCCTAAAAGCTCCCTAATTAACCCCTTAACTGCTGGGCATAATACACTTGTGGTGCGCAGTGGCATTTAGCGGCCTTCAAATTACCAAAAAGCAACGCCAAAGCCATATATGTCTGCTATTTCTGAACAAAGGGGATCCCAGAGAAGAATTTACAACCATTTATGCCATAATTGCACAAGTTGTTTGTAAATAATTTCAGTGAGAAACCGAAAGTTTGTGAAAAAAATTGTGAAAAAGTGAACGATTTTTTGTATTTGATCGCATTTGGCGGTGAAATGGTGGTATGAAATATACCAAAATTGGCCTAGATCAATACTTTGGGATGTCTACTAAAAAAAAATATATACATGTCAAGGGATATTCAGAGATTCCTGAAAGATATTAGTGTTCTAATGTAACTAGCGCTAATTTTGGAAGAAAAATGGTTTGGAAATAGCAAAGTGCTACTTGTATTTATGGCCCTATAACTTGCAAAAAAAGCAAAGAACATGTAAACATTGGGTATTTCTAAACTCAGGACAAAATTTAGAAACTATTTAGCATGGGTGTTTTTTGGTGGTTTTAGATATGTAACAGATTTTGGGGGTCAAAGTTAGAAAAAGTGTGTTTTTTTCCATTTTTCCTCATATTTTATCATTTTTTTTATAGTAAATTATATGATATGATGAAAATAATGGTATCTTTAGAAATTCCATTTAATGGCAAGAAAAACGGTATATAATATGTGTGGGTACAGTAAATGAGTAAGAAGAAAATTACAGCTAAACACAAACACCGCAAAAATGTAAAAATAGCCTTGGTCCCAAACGGACAGAAAATGGAAAAGTGCTGTGGTCATTAAGGGGTTAAAGATCCTCTAGACAGGAAGTTTTCACAGAAGGGCTTTTTTTACAAGCAGGTTACTTAGGCCAGCTATTTCTATAGCTGATGTGGCTGGGGCTTCTACTTATTGGTTATCCAGTCTTTCTGAACAGTGTTATGAGGATCTTGTTTGTGACAATCTTTTAAGTTTACTTTAAAATTAAATTAAAATTATTTTATTTCTGATGCTGTTTTTGATATTATGAAAATTAATGTCAAAAGTATGTCTTTGGCAGTTCGTGCCAGCAGAGCTTTATGGCTAAAATCCTGGTCTGCTGATATAGCGTCTGCTGATAAAGCTTTTTACCTCAGGATAAGAAATCTAAGGTAAAATCTAAGGCCTTTAATTGTTTCTGTTCCTTTTGTCAGAATAAGGAACAAATGAGTGAAGTTTCCTTTGCTAAAAACAGAGTACTTCTGGTTCAGTCTGGAGACCCAGTGCTAAATGGATGTCACGTTCCAGTGTATATGCGCTCAGGACACAGACCCTCGGGGCAGTGGTAGGGAATTGGAGACACCGACCCCTGACCCAGGGAAGAGTATCCTGGACGTGGATAGATGATATTCTGTGATTCATAGTTGCAAGAAGTTATTGTAGAATTCATGGAGAGTGCAACATATGCATACAATATATTCTGGCTTTACTGTGACTTATAGTTAGTTAATAGGAGTAGCTGTAGGATTCATGAGAGAAAAAATATAGCAATGTAGGATGTTCAGGCTTCAGAGTAAACTGGTAGCCTCATAGATGCAAACTAAGGTTTGTTGCAGGTTCACAGTACATAATATTATATAGAGCTGTATGTCAGTAATAAGCAAAGCAGCACAGGTGATAGACAAGTTGCAAGTTTAAATACTGTTTGTGCATATATTAGAGAATCACAGGAAAGCTGTTTAACTGAACACATAGATGCAGAGTTCTGAATATATTAACATATTTGGAGGAGGATATTTTAGCTATGACAACTTGTAGCAGAGAATAGTTATAAAGTTCTGAGTAAGATGATGTTGTAGTAATTAGAGAGTGATTATTACCAAATGTATACTTGTAATTTAGAATAAAGTTCAGAGTTTGTTAAGTAGCAATGTCCAGGAAACAAAATGGAATTATATGGATACTTGCGATTAGATGAATGTAAGCATAGCTAAAAGGAAAGGGCTGTAGCTTGAATATGCTGGTAAAATCCATGCAGGAACAGTCACAGACATCTGTTGTTATGGAACAAAACTTTAAAGCTAATGCAATGCACATTAGGCCTGGGAGGGAATTACGTGCATGAATAATTAATTAGGCAGGTATGTTGAATGCAGATACTGCCCAAACAGCATGATTGTCAGTAGCAGGGAAGGCAGTCTTAAAGGGACAATGATATCAGACAGGCATATGTTACACTGGAATAAGTCTAAGCAGGCTAAGAAGACTACTCCTGATACTAAAAATGCATGAAGGTGCAGCCCCCAATCCAGTGTTTCTGATGGGAGGCAGGTTAAGTCTCTTTTAAGAGGCTTAGTTTCAGTCTGTTCTAATTCTCTGGTTACTGTTCAATTTTCTTTAGGAACATCAGATATAATTCAGACTAGAGGCTCTTAGAGAGAAGTTTTGTCCTGTTCTATGTACTAACCTTTCTTGAAAAAGTTCAGTTTCTGTTAAAGTCTCTCCTGAAACTTATCCTATAATATGTATTGAGGTTCCTTCCTAATAGTACAATTTGTGCAGTTTTATCAGGAGGTAAGTTTGCCAATGTTGATTCTGAGCCTCCGTGCAACCTCCAAAACGCTTTAGCTTTAGTTTCTATTGAATAGAAAATGGGGAACTCTCAGCTTCCTGGTTATAAAGGTGATGTTTGAATTCTCTCTTAGCTAAAGAACAATTTTTGTCTAGCTTTGATAATTCTCATTCTAACAATGATTATCAGGGAAATGAATTTCTTCAGTCCTAGAAATCTTCTAGAAAAGTGGTTTCTTCTTTAGCATTGAACAATGTCTAGGCACTTGATATTGATCAGGGTCCCTTACATAGTATAAGTAGTTGTTCTTATACTTCTTTTGTTGTTTCAGCCTGTGTATCTGTTGGTACGTCTTCAGAATGGTTTTCAAGCTTTGTCTATTAAGACCATTAGTTGTTTTGGTAATCATGCTGTGATTTTACAGGACTTGGTATCCAAATCTAGCGCAGAGCTTCAGTTATCTTTTCCTCTGGCTCTAGGGTTAGGCCTCCTATTCCTAAATTTGCTTTTCCATCAGGTTTTCAAGTATCTGAGTTTGATAGTAAGGAAATTGAATATTTAATTCTAGGATAAAGATGTTTCTCTGATTCTGTGATTGAAACCTTAATTCAGACTCAAAAGTCTGTGACTAGGAAAATTTACCATAAAGTTTGGAAAGACTATCACCTAGATTATGAGTTTTGCGTTAGAGGCTATGCGGTGCTAACAAGCAGTTTTCTCTCACCGCTCACTTACCTGCAGCGCTGGTATTACGAGTTTTCAGAAACCCGTAGTTAAAAGACAAGAAGTGAGCGTTGAGCAAAATTTTGCTCATTACCGCACTCCAAAACCAGCGCTGCTTAAGTCAGCGGTGAGCTGGTGTAACGTGCTTGTGCACGATTTCGCCATGGGAATCAACGGGGAGAGACGACTGAAAAAAAGCAGCGTAAAGCTCCCTAACGCAGCCCCATTGATTCCTATGGGGAAATAAAATTTATGTTTACAACTAACACCCTAACATGAACCCTGAGTCTAAACACCCCTAATTTGACACTTATTAATAAGCCTAATCTGCCACCCCCGACACCTGCATTATGTTATTAATCCCTAATCTGCCGCTCCGGACATTGCCGCCACCTGCATTATACTTATGAACCCCTAATCTGCTGCCCCCAACATAGCCGACACCTACATTATATTTATTAACCCCTAATCTGCCACCCCCAATGTTGCCACCACCTACCTACATTTATTAACCCCTAATCTGCCGCCCCCAATGTCGCCGCCACTATATTAAAGTTATTAACCCCTAAACCTAAGTCTAACCCTAAACCTAAAACCCCCTAACTTAAATATAATTTCTCCTGTTAAGTGTGGTCAGTCCACGGGTCATCATTACTTCTGGGATATTAACTCCTCCCCAACAGGAAGTGCAAGAGGATCACCCAAGCAGAGCTGCTATATAGCTCCTCCCCTCTACGTCACACCCAGTCATTCTCTTGCACCCAACTAATAGATAGGATGTGTGAGAGGACTGTGGTGATTATACTTAGTTTTTATAACTTCAATCAAAAGTTTGTTATTTTAAAACAGCACCGGAGTGTGTTGTTCCTTCTCAGGGAGAATTTGAAGAAGAATCTACCTGAGTTTCTGTATGATTTTAACCGGAGTAGTTAAGATCATGTTGCTGTTCTCGGCCATCTGAGGAGTGAGGTAAACTTCAGATCAGGGGACAGCGGGCAGGTTCACCTGCAAAGAGGTATGTAGCAGCATATTATTTTCTGAGGAATGGAATTGACTAGAAAATACTGCCAATACCTATATAATGTAAGTTCAGCCTTAAATGCAGTAGTAGCAACTGGTATCAGACTGTCATGTATGTATATTTTCACTTCAGTATTCTGGGGAATGGCACTTCACTGGAATAATACTGTATGCATAAAACTTTAGCCTATTTTGCAGTGAGAACGACTAGCAGCAGGCTTTCTATGACAATTCATTTATTTGATGTTAAACGTTTTGCTGGCATGTTAAATCGTTTAAGTTTCTGAGGTACTGGGTGAAAAATTGTTTTGGGCATTTATCCACTTGGCGGGCATTTTATTTAATTTAAGACAGTTTACTGATCTCCCTCACTGTTATGTGTGAGGGGGAGGGGCTTAATTTGGCGCTTTTACTACGCATCAGAAATTCAGTCACAAGTCTGTTTTTCTTCCCTGCATGATCCGGTTCGTCTCTACAGAGCTCAAGGGTCTTCAAAAGTTATTTTGAGGGAGGTAATCACTCACACAGACCTGTGAGATTGTACTTTGACTGTGATAAAAAACGTTATATTCTGTACATTTTTTCTGCTATTAAAGGGTTAGTTATCCATTACTAATGGGGGCAATCCTTTGCTAAAATTGTATTTTTACCGGAAAGAATTTGATTTTATAGTTTATCCGGTTTATTATTACTCAACTGTCATAACTTTTCTGTGCTTCTTAAAGGCACAGTACGTTTTTTTCATATTATTTGTAAATTGAATTGAAAAGTATTTCCAAGTTTGCTGGTTTAATTGCTAGTGTGTTAAACATGTCTGACTCAGAGGAATATCTCTGTGCTATATGTGCTAAAGCCAAAGTGGAGCCCAATAGAAATTTATGTACTAATTGCATTGATGCTACTTTAAATAAAAGTCAATCTGTACAAATTGAACATCATTCACCAGACAACGAGAGGAAAGTTATGCCGTCTAACTCCCCTCACGTGTCAGTACCTGCATCTCCCGCTCGGGAGGTGCGTGATATTGTAACGCCGGGTACTTCAGGGCGGCCATTACAAATCACATTGCAGGACATGGCTAATGTTATGACTGCAGTTTTGTCTAAATTACCAGAACTTAGAGGGAAGCGTGACCACTCTGGGGTGAGAACAGAGTGCGCTGATAATAATAGGGCCATGTCAGATACTGCGTCACAGTATGCGGAACATGAGGACGGAGAGCTTCAATCTGCAGGTGACGGTTCTGATCCCAATAGAGTGGATTCAGACATTTCTAATTTTAAGTTTAAGCTTGAAAACCTCCGCGTACTGCTAGGGGAGGTATTAGCGGCTCTGAATGATTGTAACACCGTTGCAATCCCAGAGAAATTATGTAGGCTGGATAGATACTATGCGGTATCGGCGAGTACTGACGTATTTCCTATACCTAAGAGGCTTACAGAGATAATTACTAAGGAGTGGGATAGGCCCGGTGTACCCTTTTCCCCCCCTCCTGTATTTAGAAAAATGTTTCCAATAGACGCCATCACACGGGACTTATGGCAGACGGTCCCTAAGGTGGAGGGAGCAGTTTCTACTCTGGCTAAGCGTACCACTATCCCGGTGGAGGATAGCTGTGCTTTTTCAGATCCAATGGATAAAAAGTTAGAGGGTTACCTTAAGAAAATGTTTGTTCAACAAGGTTTTTTATTGCAACCCCTTGCATGTATTGCGTCTGTCACGGCTGCGGCCACATTTTGGTCCGAGTCTCTGGAAGAGACTCTTGACTCAGCAACTATAGATGAGATTTCAAACAAGCTTAAAACCCTTAAGCTAGCTAATTCATTTATCTCAGATGCCGTAGTACATTTAACTAAACTTACGGCTAAGAATTCCGGATTCGCCATTCAAGCACGTAGAGCTCTGTGGCTAAAATCCTGGTCAGCTGATGTTACTTCTAAATCTAAATTACTTAACATACCTTTCAAGGGGCAGACCTTATTCGGGCCCGGTTTGAAAGAAATTATCGCTGACATTACAGGAGGTAAAGGCCATGCCCTGCCTCAAGACAGAGCCAAACCTAGGGCTAGACAGTCTAATTTTCGTGCCTTTCGTAACTTCAAGGCAGGAGCAGCATCAACCTCCTCTGCACCAAAACAGGAAGGAGCTGTTGCTCGCTACAGACAAGGCTGGAAGCCTAACCAGTCCTGGAATAAGGGCAAGCAGGCCAGAAAACCTGCTGCTGCCCCTAAGACAGCATGAATTGAGGGCCCCCGATCCGGGAACGGGTCTAGTGGGGGGCAGACTTTCTCTCTTCGCCCAGGCTTGGGCAAGAGATGTCCAGGATCCCTGGGCGTTAGAGATCATATCTCAGGGATATCTTCTGGACTTCAAATCCTCTCCCCCAAAAGGGAGATTTCATCTTTCAAGGTTGTCAACAAACCAAATAAAGAAAGAGGCGTTTCTACGCTGTGTACAAGATCTTTTACTAATGGGAGTGATCTATCCGGTTCCGCGGTCGGAGCACGGACTGGGGTTTTACTCAAATCTGTTTGTGGTTCCCAAGAAAGAAGGAACCTTCAGACCAATCTTGGATTTAAAGATCCTAAACAAATTCCTAAGAGTTCCATCGTTCAAAATGGAAACTATTCGGACAATCTTACCCATGATCCAAAAGGGTCAGTACATGACCACAGTGGATTTAAAGGATGCCTACCTTCACATACCGATTCACAAAGATCATTACCGGTATCTAAGATTTGCCTTCCTAGACAGGCATTACCAGTTTGTAGCTCTTCCTTTCGGATTGGCTACGGCTCCAAGAATCTTCACAAAGGTTCTGGGCTCTCTTCTAGCGGTACTAAGACCACGAGGAATTTCGGTGGCTCCGTACCTAGACGACATTCTGATTCAAGCGTCAAGCTTTCAAACTGCCAAGTCTCATACAGAGTTAGTACTGGCATTTCTAAGGTCGCATGGGTGGAAGGTGAACGAAGAGAAGAGTTCTCTCTTTCCACTCACAAGAGTTCCCTTCTTGGGGACTCTTATAGATTCTGTAGAAATGAAGATTTATCTGACAGAAGACAGGTTAACAAAGATTCAAAATGCTTGCCGTGTCCTTCATTCCATTCAACACCCGTCAGTGGCTCAATGCATGGAGGTAATCGGCTTAATGGTAGCGGCAATGGACATAGTACCCTTTGCACGCCTGCATCTCAGACCGCTGCAATTGTGCATGCTAAGTCAGTGGAATGGGGATTACTCAGATTTGTCCCCTACTCTGAATCTGGATCAAGAGACCAGAAATTCTCTTCTATGGTGGCTTTCTCGGCCACACCTGTCCAGGGGGATGCCCTTCAGCAGGCCAGACTGGACAATCGTAACAACAGGCGCCAGCATTCTAGGTTGGGGCGCTGTCTGGAATTCCCTTCTGGCTTGGCCTCAGTTAACAACTCAGAGGTTCATCAGGTTTCAGTCGGACAACATCACGACTGTAGCCTACATCAACCATCAAGGAGGGACAAGAAGCTCCCTAGCGATGATGGAAGTATCAAAGATAATTCTCTGGGCAGAGTCTCACTCTTGCCACCTATCAGCAATCCACATCCCGGGAGTGGAGAACTGGGAGGCGGATTTCCTAAGTCGTCAGACTTTTCATCCGGGGGAGTGGGAACTTCATCCGGAGGTCTTTGCCCAAATACTTCGACGTTGGGGCAAACCAGAAATAGATCTCATGGCGTCTCGACAGAACGCCAAGCTTCCTTGTTACGGGTCCAGATCCAGGGATCCGGGAGCGGCCCTGGTAGATGCTTTGACAGCACCTTGGACCTTCGGGAGGGCTTATGTGTTTCCACCCTTTCCGATGCTTCCTCGATTGATTGCCAGGATCAAACAGGAGAGAGCATCAGTGATTCTAATAGCGCCTGCGTGGCCACGCAGGACCTGGTATGCAGATCTAGTGGACATGTCATCCTGTCCACCTTGGTCTCTGCCTCTGAGACAGGACCTTCTGATTCAGGGTCCCTTCAAAAATCAAAATCTAATTTCTCTGAAGCTGACTGCCTGGAAATTGAACGCTTGATTTTATCAAAACGTGGATTTTCTGAGTCAGTAATTGATACCTTAATACAGGCTAGGAAGCCTGTTACCAGAAAGATTTACCATAAAATATGGCGTAAATACCTATATTGGTGCGAATCCAAAGGTTACTCTTGGAGTAAGGTTAGGATTCCTAGGATATTGTCTTTTCTACAAGAAGGTTTAGAAAAGGGTTTATCCGCTAGTTCCTTAAAGGGACAGATCTCAGCTCTGTCCGTTCTGTTACACAAACGTCTGTCAGAAGTTCCAGACGTTCAGGCTTTTTGTCAGGCTTTGGCCAGGATTAAGCCTGTGTTTAAAACTGTTGCTCCGCCATGGAGTTTAAACCTAGTTCTTAACGTTTTACAGGGTGTTCTGTTTGAACCCCTTCATTCCATTGATATAAAAATGTTATCTTGGAAAGTTCTGTTTTTAATGGCTATTTCCTCGGCTCGAAGAGTCTCTGAGTTATCGGCCTTACATTGTGATTCTCCTTATCTGATTTTTCATTCAGATAAGGTAGTTCTGCGTACTAAACCTGGGTTCTTACCTAAGGTGGTCACTAACAGGAATATCAATCAAGAGATTGTTGTTCCATCATTGTGTCCTAATCCTTCTTCAAAGAAGGAACGACTTCTACACAATTTAGATGTAGTCCGTGCACTGAAATTTTATTTACAGGCAACTAAAGATTTTCGGCAAACTTCTTCCCTGTTTGTCGTTTATTCTGGACAGAGGAGAGGTCAAAAAGCTTCTGCTACCTCTCTCTCTTTTTGGCTTCGTAGCATAATACGTTTAGCTTATGAGACTGCTGGACAGCAGCCTCCTGAAAGAATTACAGCTCATTCTACTAGAGCTGTGGCTTCCACTTGGGCCTTTAAGAATGAGGCCTCTGTTGAACAGATTTGCAAGGCTGCAACTTGGTCTTCTCTTCATACTTTTTCCAAATTTTACAAATTTGACACTTTTGCTTCTTCGGAGGCTGTTTTTGGGAGAAAGGTTCTTCAGGCAGTGGTTCCTTCCGTATAAAGATCCTGCCTGTCCCTCCCGTCATCCGTGTACTTTAGCTTTGGTATTTGTATCCCAGAAGTAATGATGACCCGTGGACTGACCACACTTAACAGGAGAAAACATAATTTATGCTTACCTGATAAATTCCTTTCTTCTGTAGTGTGGTCAGTCCACGGCCCGCCCTGTTTTTTATGGCAGGTCTAAATTTTTAAATTATACTCCAGTCACCACTGCACCCTTTAGTTTCTCCTTTCTCGTTGGTTCTTGGTCGAATGACTGGGTGTGACGTAGAGGGGAGGAGCTATATAGCAGCTCTGCTTGGGTGATCCTCTTGCACTTCCTGTTGGGGAGGAGTTAATATCCCAGAAGTAATGATGACCCGTGGACTGACCACACTACAGGAGAAAGGAATTTATCAGGTAAGCATAAATTATGTTTTAAATAAATCTAAATAAATATTCCTATCATTAACTAAATTATTCCAATTTAAAACTACTTACCTACAAAATAAACCCTAAGCTAGCTACAATATAACTAATAGTTACATTGTAGCCAGTTTAGGATTTATTTTTATTTTACAGGCAAGTTTGTATTTATTTTAACTAGGTAGAATAGTTATAAAATAGTTATTAACTATTTAATAACTACCTAGCTAAAATAAATACAAATTTACCTGTAAAATAAAACCTAACCTAAGTTACACTAACACCTAACACTACATTACAATTAAATAAATTCCCTACATTAAATACAATTACCTAAATTAAATTATATTAGCTAAAGTACAAAAAAAACAAACACTAAATTACAGAAAATAATAAACAAATTACAGAAATTTAAACTAATTACACCTAATCTAATAGCCCTATTAAAATAAAAAAGCCCCCCAAAATGAAAAAAAAACCTTGCCTAAACTAAACTACCAATATCCCTTAAAAGGGCCTTTTGCGGGGCGTCCCTTAGATGGCGTCCCTTAGATTCCGAATGGCTGATAGAATTCTATCAGCCAATCGGAATTAAGGTAGAAAAAATCCTATTGGCTGATGCAATCAGCCAATAGGATTGAATTTCCAATCAGCCAATAGGATTGAGCTCGCATTCTATTGGCTGTTCCAATTTTTTCTACCTTAATTCCGATTGGCTGATAGAATTCTATCAGCCAATCGGAATCTAAGGGACGCCATCTTGGATGACGTCACTTAAAGGTACCTTCATTCTGTTTTAGTCGTCGGATGAAGAGGATGCTCCGCGTCGGATGTCTTGAAGATAGACCCGCTCCGCGCCGGATGGATGAAGATAGAAGATGCCGTCTGGATGAAGACTTCTGCCCGTCTGGAGGACCACTTCGCCCGGCTTGGATGAAGACGTCTCCCGGTAAGTCGAGCTTCAGGGGTTAGTGTTAGGTTTTTTAAGGGTGTATTGGGTGGGTTTTATTTTTAGATTAGGGTTTGGGCGGCAAAAGAGCTAACTGCCCTTTTAAGGGCAATGCCCATCCAAATGCCCTTTTCAGGGCAATGGGGAGCTTAGATTTTTTTAAGATAGTATTTTATTTGGGGGGTTGGCTGTGTGGGTGGTGGGTTTTGCTGTTGGGGGGGTTGTTTGTATTTTTTTTTACAGGTAAAAGAGCTGATTACTTTGGGGCAATGCCCCGCAAAAGGCCCTTTTAAGGGCTATTGGTAGTTTAGTTTAGGCTAGGTTTTTTTTATTTTGGGGGGGCTTTTTTATTTTAATAGGGCTATTAGATTAGGCGTAATTAGTTTAAATTTCTGTAATTTGTTTATTATTTTCTGTAATTTAGTGGTTTTTTTTGTACTTTAGCTAATTTAATTTAATTTAGGTAGTTGTATTTAATTTAGTTAATTTATTTAATTATAGTGTAGTGTTAGGTGTTAGTGTAACTTAGGTTAGGTTTTATTTTACAGGTAAATTTGTCTTTATTTTAGCTAGGTAATTATTAAATAGTTAATAACTATTTAATAACTATTCTACCTAGTTAAAATAAATACAAACTTGCCTGTAAAATAAAAATAAATCCTAAACTGGCTACAATGTAACTATTAGTTATATTGTAGCTATCTTAGGGTTTATTTTATAGGTAAGTATTTAATTTTAAATAGGAATAATTTAGTTAATGATAGGAATATTTATTTAGATTTATTTAAATTATATTTAAGTTAGGGGGTGTTAGGTTTAGGGTTAGACTTAGGTTTAGGGGTTAATAACTTTAATATAGTGGCAGCGACATTGGGGGCGGCAGATTAGGGGTTAATAAATGTAGGTAGGTGGCGGCAATGTTAGGGACGGCAGATTAATTACATTAATAAAATGTAAATAATGTTTGTGAGGGCGAGTGCAGCGGTTTAGGGGTTAATATGTTTATTATAGTGGCAGCGACGTTGGGGGTGGCAGATTAGGGGTTAATAAGTGTAGGTAGGTGGTGGCGACATTGGGGGCGGCAGATTAGGGGTTAGTAAATATAATGTAGGTGTCTGCGATGTTGGGGTCAGCAGATTAGGGGTTAATACATATAATGTAGGTGGCGGCGGTGTCCGGAGTGGCAGATTAGGGGTTAAAATTTTTATTTTAGTATTTGTGATGCGGGAGGGCCTTGGTTATGGGTCAATAGGTAGTTTATGGGTGTTAGTGTACTTTTTAGCACTTTAGTTATGAGTTTTATGTTACGGCATGTACCATAAAACTCATAGCTACTGACTTTTAAATGCGTTAGGACTCTTGACAGGGTAGAGTGTACCGCTCACTTTTTGGCTTCCCAGGACAGACTCATAATATCAGCGCTATGGAAGTCCCATAGAAAAAAGACTTTACGAAGTTTACGTAAGTCGTTTTGCTGTAAGGCCAAAGAAGTGTGAGGTGCCCCTAAACCTGCAAGACTCGTAATAGCAGTGGGCGTAAAAAAAAGGAGCTTTCGGACCTCTTAACGCTGCTTTTTTACCCTAACGCACAACTCGCAATCTAGACGTATATTTCTTGGTGTATAGATTGTGGTGTTTCTTGGCATTCTTTTAGAATTCATAGGATTCTACAGTTTTTACAGGATGGCTTTGACAAGGGTTTATCTACCAGTTCCCTGAGAGGTCAGATTTCAGCTCTTTCAGATTTGTTTCATAGGAAAATTGCTAATATTCCTGATATTCATGCTTTTGTCCAGGCTTTGGTTCATATCAATGGTGAGATGGGTTAATAAACTATGCGCTGTGGGGGTAAAAGCTATTGAGTCTAAAAGAAGTAATCTCAAAAACTTCAAATGTAGGTAAATTCTGGGAAGGATAAGACTCTTAAGCGCTACTGCTTAATTACCCGATACGGAAAGATAGTCTTACTATGTAATTTGAATCAATAAATTCTGTTTATTTTGAACAAAATATAGATACAAACAGTTAGATCTAAAAGTTTGAAATAAAAATATAGTCTAAATCACTGTTAGTTAAAACAAATATTTAAAACAGATAGTTAAAACAAATAGGTTGGCCAACCTAAAAACATGAGTCGGATGAATCAATATAATATGCTATAATCTCATAGATGTATTGAATAAGCACGTTAATATATTTATATATGTCTGGATATATTTGAGCCTAGGTAAAGATTGCAGATATTATTTGTGGATCTGATGTGGCGCAATTTATGATACAATAAAGTATTCACAAAGAATATTTGCAATGTTTAGTGATATTTATTTCAGTGTAAAAATAAAAACATACAAAAAATTTTCATCAATAGTATCAGCCTTAAACGTATAAATGATTACATAAAATAATTTAGTAAAATACTGAAAGGATGAAAGTCTTTTTGTAGAGAACCTGGAAATAGCAGTATACTGCTTAAGCTGGTAAGTGTTAACAGAGTGGAAGTCTTTATTGCGGCAATTGTATGCTCGACAATGAACTGCTTATTAAGCTTCGCTGTTATATCCTTCGTAAATGTTTATGTGTGGGTGCGTCACTAGGCAAGTTTTTGGAGTCGGCAAAAGTAAAGTTATAGAGTACTGCTTTGTGATTGGCGTGATCCGCTTTTTACATGAACTTTCTTAATGTACTCACAGTTACAGGTGTCTTTAGCATTTTTTTCTGTTCGTCTATCTCTGTTGTTTTGATTTTCGTGTTGTCCCTTTTTTTTGAGTGCCTTTTGCCCACACTGTGTGTTCGTGGTGGAGTGAATGCTGGAATAGTTGCAATGGTGTGTGGTTACTGTTACCACTCCTAAATCATCCAAATAGCAGGGAGTTAGCTCCGTACTCTCTTTGTTTCAGAGTACTTCCCTTTGCAGGTGTCAGCAGGTTCCTTCATGCTTCTGTTGTTTCTTGGCGGTCCGAAAAAAAGACTAAGTAGTTTGCGGTTTATTTGTGGAAACGCGTAATGTTCCTTTCAAGCGTTATGTTTGTAGATCAAATCAGATGCTGGCTTTGCGGTCCACTACAAAAGTGAACTTGTGGAAATCTTCAAGGTAGCAAGGAGTTAGCAACGTGTTTCAGCTGTTTAAAACAGCCTTTTTCAAGCATGTCCTTGCCATTGTGTGTGTAGGGTTTTTATACCCCATGTTGTGATTCTATTGGGTTCCATCTGTTTCATATGGTGCATCCTATTGGTTGTTGTGTGGATACTTTTGATTGGTTCCTGATGTATCTTATTCCTCATTTAGTTGCCACATTTGTTTTTGACAAGAGTGTAACGATCTATCTCTTATGTTTTGTGATAAGTTTAACTTGATATTTTGGATGATCGTAATCAGTATTGTTTTCAATTATTCCAATATAAATATAAACATTTTTGACAAACATATGTACATTACTATAGTCTTATCCGAAAATCTTTCCGTATGGGGTTGGTGAGTCAGTGTACAATTTTAATAAAACGTAGTAAAATTATATACGGGGTTGGATGTTTTTGCTTATGCTTTTTAGATGTTTTCTTTAAAAAGGGTGTTTGTTCGTTAGTTCAAAAAAGGTTAAATAATCCGATTTCAGGATAGGGTTTACGTTTAGATATGGGATGAAATATATTTTATTTAGGATTATTTTGTTTAATCTTTCACAATAGTTTGTTGAAAGATACATCCTCATTTAATTTGGCATATTTGTAATATTTCTAATTGTGAACTTCCTCTATATATGTTATTGTATGATCTTTTCTAGTCTCAAAATCGAAGGTTTGTGTATTTTTATTCAGTCTTTCACTGTTGTTTATTGAAAGATGCATTTTAAATTACATCATCATTAATCACTGTCATTTTTTGAAAAGAACATTTTCATTCTATAATCTGGTGTTTAACTGATATATCCCACCTATTTTCGTTATTGCTGTAGTTTGCTGTTAGTTCTTACTTGGTCTTTTATGCTCTTTTGTTGAAAAACAAGTGCTTTCCCATTTTTATTATTGTATTCTTGGTACAGTGATAGATAATGCATAATTGTCAATAGTGTTAAACTATGAAATATCTCCTTAGATTTTTCTTCTAATTTTTAGGTTTTTGTTCTTTTTAACGTTTGTTGCAAGTGTGTGCAGCTTGGTTTTGTTACAAGAAAATATAACGAGGTTTTGTTTCAGTTTTTAATTAATTATTTATGGCGTGTTATTTCAGTTGGGTTAGTGATATAAATTAGTGAGTTTATCTGGTCTTAAGTGTTCAAAAAACAGTTCAGACTAAAATCTATATTCAGACCTTTTTGGTCTTAGGGTTTGCATTTCGAAGATCCATTTTGCTTCTTTTTTAAGTAGGTTGTTTGCCTGGTCGCCCCCTCTTTTGTTATTTTTAATTTTTTGTATAGCTGTAGAATTGAAAAATGTCAAGTTGCTGTTATTACAAGTTCTGAAGTGTTTGGGCACTGGAAGATCCTTGTTTCTATCCAGTCCTGATTTTTCTATTGATAATATGTGTTCCCTTATCCTTTCTTTTATCATCCTTTCTGTTTCGCCTATATATTGTTTGTCACATTTTGTGCATGTTATGAGGTATATAATGTTGGTGTCTCTGCATCTGATGGTTTATTTTATTTTATATTCTATGTTTGTTTGGCTTGATTTGAATGATTTGGCTTTCTTTGCATGTCTGCAAGCTTTGCAGAATCCACAGGGGAAGAATCCCTGTAGTGATTCCCCTTGAACTCCTTTTTGTATCTTTGGTTTATTGAGTTTTTAGATTTTTCGCTTTTTTGTAGATACATTTTGCATTTATTGCTAGTTTCTCTCCTAGGTGAGGATCTTGTTGTAATATTTTCCAGCGAGTTTTTATGATTTTTTTCTAATTCACCTCTATCCTCACTGTATTCAGTGATGAAAGGAATGAACCATTCTTTTGATTCTTCTATTGCGTTTGTTTTGGCTTTGGGTTTGTACTTAAGTATATCTTTTCTGTCAGTGTTCTGTACTTTGAGTCTTTCAGCTTCAATTTCGCTTTCTATGTATCCTCTTTCTACAAATTTATCTTTTTTTTTTTTAATAATTTTTATTGAGGTAATAAATTGGCATACAAAGACATAATTGCAGTAGGAAACACTAGAAATCCAAATTTGCATATGATAAGATCCAATGTATAGGTTACAGATTAATAGACATTACATGTGATCTTAATTGCACGAAGCAAAGCGAAAAACATAATCACCTGCTGCAAGAATAGAAGAAGTACAACAACAGTTAAAAAAAATGCCAATAAAAATATTAAACCTTCTTATTTAACTAAGAGGCCACTTATGGACCTCATACCAAAAAATATTAAACAATTATAGCTGAAGGTTACCCCAAAGGTAAGAGGCCACTTATAAACCTCAGAGTTTAATTTTATTGCACTATGTATTTGCTAAGTAGGGGAAAAATGAATTTTCTTTTCAGTAGAGTAGGTTTATCCTAGGAGACTAGAATATAGGGGCATGACTAAGCTACTAGAAATGACAAGTTAAAACACACGTCTTGAGGCGCACAGGGTCATAGTTATAAAGTGCTGATTATATAAACATATAGGATGCGCACCTGTAAATTGTAAACTGTAAATCTTTAGTGCAGATGCTTTGGCCAGTAAAATAAGTCACAGTTTATTGGTAGAAGTATCTGATGGGGACATAGGGAAAGGAGATTTCTCACTACATGCCTGCCCCATTATGAAACTAAGTTGATGTCTCATGAAAGGTATTATTGCAAAGACAACTATTAAATAGATATAAATCCAGGTATAAGACTACTGCTAGCTTCTAGGTAACTATAAGGTCTCGCCATCTCGGCCGCAGACAGCGAGATCCAGGACATGCTACTAGGAAAAAAGAAATAGATGCCTTCAAATGCAACTCTGGAAGCCAGATTAAGAAAAAAGCTTTGGCAAAATTATTCTTCAGAGAAGGAGAAAGTAAATATATTTGACCAGCAAATATACACAAATTTCTGCATGTAGATCTATGTACATCAAATATCCTTGGTGCGCTACTCTATCTTTCTTTTCAAAGCTCAGTCCAGTAAATGCTGTATAAGTGTCGGCCTCTATTGCTATACCTAGTAGGTCTTTATAAAATAGTCATCTTCAGTATGTTGCTCTAAGTACTTTATAGGGACTCATACTGATATGTACAAAATCATTATGAAAGTTGAAAACATCCAAATATAAAAAATGTAAATATGTGCTATGCATCAGGATCGTTATAAATATAGTAGTTTGTCCTGCAATTATATATTAGTCAAGCATCATATGGATACATTAACCCCCAGATATCTACATAAAAGAAAAAAGGTCTGCAGCAATTTTAACCTAACGGCCTTAATAGACCTCTAACTAGTAGGTGAACTATCAATATCAAAATTGTGACCAGAAAAATACAACTAGGAACAAGTGGAATGAACATATAACCTTACGATATAGAGTGCTGTGTAAATGAGCATTATTTCTCAATATTGTCCCAATGATGACCGCACAAGTTTGATTGTCCATTTGTAGGGATGTCTGCATAAAGTCATTGTTCAGTATCTCTAATCGTCTATGCATTAGCGTTTAGCCCACACCTGTTTTGCAAAACCCAAGTCCAAGGTGCTGCCCGCACTGTTGCCAGCTAGTGTGATCCAAACGGCTAAATCCGGGCTGGGGTGAGAGTAGGGCCTGAATTACGGGTGCACACAGGACTCCTTCAAGAGGCAATTTAGCATCCTGCAGGGTCCCAGCAGCTAATTGTGTTGAGGTGAGCCACTCCAAGCGATCGCTTAGACCATGGCACTTCAGAGCCAACGCCGGACCTGGATACAGGACATCAGGTATTTGGGAAGGCATATTAGGGGTCATCTCCACGAACTCCACCAGATTTTTGTGCCGAGTTGGTACAATTGCATAGTTTATGCGCCACATCAGCTTGCTGCAGCACAAATGTATCCTTACATTTGGCAATTGATTCTGGTACTGTGCGCACACCAATGTTGATGTTAGTGTAAGGCTGCGAGTCCAAGCTGCCATCAAACCCCCAAGCAGTAGCCAAAGCGCTCCCCAGACATAAGAGATGTGCGTCTAAAGTCTCCTTAATTTGTTTGCATGAAAGGGTGCCGTCTGACTCCATCTGTTGAATAAAGATGTGGGATCCCCACAAGGTATAATGAGTAGTACACTATAGGTACATTGCAATCAGCACTGCGTGCTGCTTAACGACAAGGCCCAGATGTGCCTCGCCGGGCCTTAAAATATGCTCCGGGCGCTCAAATTCCCATTAATCACAAACATTTTGAAATCATCTGATGCAGGATCTCTAGTAAAGTGTGAATATGATCGTGGAGTTAACAGATGAGCTCACAAAATGATGTTGTCAAGCATAAATTTCTGAGAAGTTAGAGCAGAGTAGGAATGTGCGACCTGTCATGGCCGCCTCCCGGAAGTTTCCACAAATGTATCTTTTAATATCTCTGATTGAGTTTCAAAGTCTGTGTCTTTTTTGCAGTTTCTTTTAAGTCTTCGAATCTGGCCTTTTGGTATGTTTTGTTTCCACCGTTGCAGGTGGCCACTGGTTTCGTGTATAAAATTGTTTGCGTCTACTTCTTTGAAATAAGTTTTTGTGAGGAGTTCGTTGTTTTCTATACTGATTTCTAGGTCTAAGTAATGTATTCTCTCTTTACTGTAATCTGCCGTGAATTTTAGGTTGAGATGGTTTTTGTTCATATGTTCCAGGCATGTATCCAAGTCCTGTGTTGTGCCTTTCCAAACAAAAAAGAGATCGTCTATGAATCTTTTGTATATGATAAAGTTATTTTTAAAGGGGCTCTCGTGCAAAAATTGTGTTTCCCATAATCCCATGAACAGATTTGCGTAGCTAGGGGCAAATTTTGTGCCCATAGCTGTGCCGCAAATCTGTTCATAGTATATGTCTTCGTACATGAAGAAGTTGTGAGTTAGAATAAATTGTATACAGTCTAATAAAAACTCTCGTTGTTCTTTTAACATAGTTGGATCTTTACTTAAATAGTTATTTACTGCATGGAGGCCATCTTCATGTCTGATGGAGGTGTACAGTGCTTGGACATCGCATGTTACTAGTATGTACTCATCAGACCAGTTAAAATTATCTAGCAGTATTAGTAGGTTAGTTGAGTCTCTTAAGTATGAATCTAGGTTTGTAACATGTTTTTGGAGGTATCTGTCAATATATGCTGATAGATTAGATGTTAGTGAATCGATCCCTGAAATGATGGGTCTACCTGGTGGGTTGGTAAGTGATTTATGGATTTTCGGAAGGACGTATATGACTGGAATTATTGGATGTTTCGGGAGGAGGTAGTTATATTCTTTTTCATTTAAAATACCTATGTTGGATGCTTTGTCCAGAAGGTGTTGTAGAAATACTTTGTATATATATATATATATATATATATATATATATATATATATATATATATATATATATATATATATATATATATATATATTAAAAACTGAAACAAAACCTTGTTATATTTTCTTGTAACAATACCAAGCTGCACACACTTGCAACAAACGTTAAAAGAGAACAAAAACCTAAAAACTAGAAGAAAAATCTAAGGAGATATTTCCCAGTTTAACACTATTGACAATTATGCATTATCTATCACTGTACCAAGAATACAATAATAAAAATGGGAAAGCACTTGTTTTTCAACAAAAGAGCATAAAAGACCAAGTAAGAACTAACAACAAACTACAACAATAACGAAAATAGGTGGGATATATTGGTTAAACACCAGATTATAGAATGAAAATGTACTTTTCAAAAAACGACAGTGATTAATGACGATGTAATTTAAAATGCATCTTTCAATAAACGACAGTGAAAGACTGAATAAAAGTACACAAACCTTCGATTTTAAGACTAGAAAAGATCATACAAGAATATATATAGAGGAAGTTCACAATTAGAAATATTATAAATATGCCAAATTAAATGAGGATGTATCTTTCAACAAACAATTGTGAAAGATCAAACAAAATAATCCTAAATAAAAAATATATTTCATCCCATATCTAAACGTAAACACTATCCTGAAATTGGATTATTTAACTGAAACAAAACCTAGTTATATTTTCTTGTAACAAAACCAAGCTGCACACACTTGCTACAAACGTTAAAAGAGAACAGAAACCTAAAAACTAGAAGAAAAATCTAAGGAGATATTTCACAGTTTAACACTATTGACAATTATGCATTATCTATCACTGTACCAAGAATACAACAATAAAAATGGGAAAGCACTTGTTTTTCAACAAAAGGGCATAAAAGACCAAGTAAGAACTAACTGCAGCAATAACGAAAATAGGTGGGATATATCGGTTAAACACCAGATTATAGAATGAAAATGTACTTTTCAAAAAACGACAGTGATTAATGACAATGTAATTTAAAATGCATCTTTCAATAAACGACAGTGAAAGACTGAATAAAAATACACAAACCTTCGATTTTGAGACTAGAAAAGATCATACAAGAACATATATAGAGGAAGTTCACAATTAGACATATTACAAATATGCCAAATTAAATGAGGATTTATCTTTCAACAAACGATTGTGAAATAATAATCCTAAATAAAATATATTTCATCCCATATCTAAACGTAAACACTATCCTGAAATCGGATTATTTAGCCTTTTTTGAACTAACGAACAAACACCCTTTTGAAAAAAAATATCTAAAATGCATAAGCAAAAACATCCAACCCCGTATATAATTTTACTAAGTTTTATTAAAATTGTACACTGACTCACCAACCCCATAAGGAAAGATTTTGGGATAAGACTATAGTAATGTACATATGTTTGTCAAAAATGTTTATATTTATATTGGAATAATTGAAAACAATACTGATTACGATCATCCAAAATATCAAGTTAAACTTATCACAAAACATAAGAGATACGTCGTTACACTCTTGTCAAAAACAAATGTGGCAACTAAATGAGGAATAAGATACATCAGGAACCAATCAAAAGTATCCACACAACAACCAATAGGATGCACCGTATGAAACAGATGGAACCCAATAGAATCACAAGGGTATAAAAACCCTACACACACAATGGCAAGGACATGCTTGAAAAAGGCTGTTTTAAACAGCTGAAACGCGTTGCTAACTCCTTGCTACCTTGAAGATTTCCACAAGTTCACTTTTGTAGTGGACCGCAAAGCCAACATCTGATCTGATCTACAAACATAACGCTTGAAAGGAACATTAAGCGTTTCCACAAATAAACCGCAAACTACTTAGTCTTTTTATCGGACCGCCAAGAAACAACAGAAGCACACTTAATAACAGCCAGGAAGAAGGAACCTGCTGACACCTGCAAAGGGAAGTACTCTGAAACAAAGAGAGTACAGAGCTAACTCCCTGCTATTTGGAAGATTTAGGAGTGGTAACAGTAACCACACACCATTGCAACTATTCCAGGACAAAAGGCACTCAAAAAAAAGGGACAACACTAAAATCAAAACAACAGAGATAGATGAACAGAAAAAAACGCTAAAGACACCTGTAACCACGCAGTTCTCTATAACTTTACTTTTGCCGACTCCAAAAACTTGCCTAGTGACACACCCACACATAAACAGAAGGACATAACAGCGAAGCTTAATAAGCAGTTCATTGTCGAGCATACAATTGCCGCAATAAAGACTTCCACTCTTTTAACACTTACCAGCTTAAGCAGTGTACTGCTATTTCCAGGTTCTCTACATAAAGACTTTCATCCTTTCAGTATTTTACTAAATTATTTTATGTAATCATTTATACGTTTAAGGCTGATACTATTGATGAAAATTGTTTGTATGTTTTTATTTTTACACTGAAATAAATATCACTAAACATTGCAAATATTCTTTATGAATACTTTATTGTATCATAAATTGCGCCACATCAGATCCACAAATAATATCTGCAATCTTTACCTAGGCTCAAATATATCCAGACATATATAAATATATTAACTTGCTTATTCAATACATCTATGAGATTATAGCATATTATATTGATTCATCCGACTCATGTTTTTAGGTTGGCAAACCTATTTGTTTTAACTGTTTTAAATATTTGTTTTAACTAACAGTGATTTAGACTATATTTTTATTTCAAACTTTTAGATCTAACTGTTTGTATCTATATTTTGTTCAAAATAAACAGAATTTATTGATTCAAATTACATAGTAAGACTATCTTTCCATATCGGGTAATTAAGCAGTAGCGCTTAAGAGTCTTATCCTTCCCAAAATTTGGTTCATATCAAACCTGTAAATAAGCCAATTTCTTCTCCTTGAATCTGAACTTGGCATTAAGAGTTTTGCAAGCTCCTACTTTTAAACCTATGCATAAAATTGACATTAAACTACCTTCTTGGAAAGTGTTATCTGCTCTTTTATGTGAACCTCCCTATTTGATTTTTCATCAGAATAAGGCAGTCTTAAAGGGACACTCAGGTAAAATAAAATTTTAATGATTCAGATACAGCATGTAATTTTAAACAACTTTTCAATTAACTTCCATTAAAAAAATGTGCACATTCTTTTATATTTATACTTTTTAAATCACCAGCTCCTACTGAGCATGTGCAAGAATTCACAGACTATACGTATATGCATTTGTGATTGGTTGATTGCTATCACTTGGTACAGGGGCAGCGGAAATATACATAATTTTGAAATTTGTTAGAAAAAAATCTACTACTTATTTGAAATTCAGAGTAAATGCTTTTGTATTGTCTTGTTATCTTGCATTTGTTGATTCTGCAATTCTACTGTGTTTACTGGTCCTTTAAGAACTACTTTTGATTTCTTGGCAAAGGTTCTTTCTTCTGATAAATTGCTGTTCCTTCTTTGTGTCCTAATTCCAAGTCTGCTTCAGAAAGGTCTTTTTTTATAATTTGGATGTTGTTAAGGCATTAAGGTATTGATGCTACTAAGGCCTTTAGACAAACTTTTAGTTTGTTCATTCATTTTTCAGGCTTTAGAAAAGGACAGAAGGTTTCTGCTGATTCACAAGGCTTATTTGGAGGCAGGTCAGCCTCCACCACAATGAATTACTGCTCATTCTACCAGATAAGTTGCTACTTCATGGGCTTTTAAGAATGAAGCCTCTATTAATCAAATGTGTAAAGCAGCTACTTGTTCTTCTTTGCATACTTTTACAAAATTCTACCATTTTTGGTGTTTTTGCTCCTTCTGAGGCAGCTTTTTGTAGAAGGGTACTTCAGGCAGTTTTAAAGTTTTATTCTTGTCTGTTTCATGTTTTCAGTGCATAAAAAAATTAATGGATTTAATTTCTCAGTGAAAAATATTTTTTTAAATCCTTCCCTTTATGGTATAACTCATGGACTCCACATCTTGGGTATTAGTTCCCATGAGTAATCGACCATGGACTCTCACCACCTGTATGAAAGAAAACATAATTTACCTAATAAATTAATTTCTTTCATTCTTTCATGATGAGAGTCCATGAGACCCCACCCTTTCTTTTATAAGGTTTTTGTTTTCTTTCTTATGCACATATTTTTCCCTGCTTAATATTTTGGCTCTTGCTCTTTTTCTTACATCACTTCTACTTGGCTATGTATTATACTAAGGTATGTGTGAGGTGGGAGGGGTTATATAGAGCTCTTGCGGTTTAGGAATCTTTGCTTCCTGCAAGTGGTAATAAAAGTAATTCCCATGAGTAATGGATCATGGACTCTCACCCCCCTGAAAGAAATTAATTTATCAGGTAAGCATAAATTATGTTTTTGACTATTTTCTTGGTTTCCATGACTTCTGCTAAACGTGTTTTTGAATTACAAGTGCTATCTGTTAAAGAACCTTGTATTGCCTTTCACTGGGATAAAGTTGTTCTTCATACAGTTCCAGAATTTTTACCAAAAGTACTATCAGACTCTCATAAGAATAAGGACACTGTACATCCATGTTTTTATCCAGACAAATGGTAAAATTAAGGGACACGTTTTTACTGTTATGATGTGGTTCTTTGTTTGCATATTTGTGTTAATAAAAAACATTCAAAAGACAGATCATTTATTTGTCATACCAAGGGGTTCTAGACTTGGACAACCTCCTGCAAAAACTACAGTCTCTAATTGGATCATTTAGGCTATTTCAAGGGCTTACAGGTAAAAGAAAAAACATGGGCAGTGGTTACTTCATGGTTTTTCAGGCTAATGTTAGGCCTTCTGAAACTTGTCAGGCAACAGTTTTAAGATCTCCACATGCCTTTGCCACTTAAAATCTTGTTTCCAAGAAAATCTTGTTGCTGAGGTAGATTGACAGACATCTCATTTATGTCTTCTGTTCTTATTCTATCTTTGCAGCATTTTCATGTTTTTTGTGCCTTTTATTCCCATCATTTTATTACTAGGTAAGTATTACTAGTGGGGCCAAGATAACTAGAAATTAACACTAAAATAATAGATATTTCTATGTGTTATTCCTGGGTAATACTTACTAGGCTCTCTCCATATTTCTACAGTCCTGCCTTTGTTTTAGCAAGGAGGAGGAGGGGACTCCTCTTGGGGGTTACGTATTTTCAGGTAACCATGTAATCAGTTAACCTTTGGGAGAGGGTTCTCAGTGGTAAGTATTACCCAGGGATATGAGCCAATATATAAGGGTTAATTTACCATCCCTGCAGGTGGACAAGTTCATAACTAGTGAAGCTGTCTGCCTGAAAATGTCACTTGCGATGTTTCCTCTCAGGGCAAAATGTATCATTGCACAAGAGGATTCTTGTGCAATTCATCCCCTTGCTCCAGCGCTACTTCATCTTAATAAAGTCCTAGAACATGGGCAAAATGTGTCAAAGGATTGTGGGGTGTATGATAAGAATTGGAAATTGAAATATCCGATCCCATTCACATACAGAGAGAACACTCAACAGCCAATCAGCAGATGTTCTGAGGTCATGTGACCAGCTCCGATACCAACTACACAACGCCAAAGAATCATTATACGGAGAAGGAGGAAGTTTCACCAACAGCAGGCTAATCAGCTTGAGAGACTTTCCATTTACTTCCAGAAAGTGAAAGGCAGATAACGAGGTACAAAGGGAACCTTGGTAAGGTACTGTGAGCAGTTCTAGTCTGTTTTACAAACGCTGAAACTTTTAAATGAAACGGAGCATCTGTATAATATCAGTGAGACACTGATGGATCTGTTATATGGGCATGGGCAGTCCCTAACTTAGCGTATGCTGGGATAAATCAGTATTACACTGATGGATCTGACAGATAAGGTGCTTTTGCTTTTAATCTACTCAAACAGACATTTGGAGGACTGAAAGTTTAAAGGGGAACACTGGTTATTACACAGGGAGCCATACCTAAATCCACTTTGTTTTTGTTATACCAATTTTACTGTGCAAATTCATGGCTCACTTTATTTCTTTTTCTATTGAGCAATATACAGTATATCTCCTAATATATTTGTATTACATATTTGATCTTATCATATGAAACTCAATTTGTTAGCTGGAATCAGCTTTTTTTATATTATTATAGTGTTAGCTGTATAGCGCCCTCTTCACACCTACTTATATTGTTTGTTTACTTTCTGATCTTGGACAATTCAGTCCTTAAGGGGTTAAGGAATAGAAGTATCAGAAATGACCAGACCATGTATATCTGTTAAAGTGAGGACAGGTCATTAATTGGTTATATATGTCTGCAACTGGAGAGATCACCGTGAAACAGCTAAGTAAAAAGATATTTCTTCTAATTTTAATCCACAGTTGAGAATGTGAGGGCTGTCTGACTGTGACTAGGCCATATTGTTGTATCTAAAAGAGAAAACTAGGAAAAGGAGAGTTTAAGATACACTATGGCCGTGCAGGGTTCAGGATCAGGCCAAAGGATAGCAATTAAAGATGTCAGCTTGGAAAAAAAATAAAAAATAAACAAAATGCCAAGTCAAGTCCATTACTACTAATCAATTTAACAACAATATATAGATATATAGATACAGTATATATGAAGATCAATCGATAACCGCATTCCAAATAGTTAAAATATTTCCTTTATTCAAATTTAGTTAAAATCCACGGCACACATGGTAAAAACATAAAAGTTCAGTGGGAAATCCGTCAGTCTGACGCGTTTCGGCTATCTAGCCTTATTCATAGACTTAATCTGACTAGCACCTGTGGAGCTTAAATACGCTCCCTCACATTCTCATTGGATACCACTTTTCCCACTGAAAACTGTTGTATGGAGACTTAAAGGGACAGCAGATATCAATAACATAATAAAAGGCAAGCACACTTAATTTCAGTGCAATTAACCCCTGATTGTCTATAGTATAGCTTCTCTTCTTGTAATATTACATATATTTCGTAAGATATATTATCAAATCCATCATAATCTTATTTAGTGTTGCTTATCTGTTATAACATCAATAATGGATAAATGTATATATCATATATGCATAAGTACAAGTTAGTTATCCTCATCTTTTATTTAAGGAAAGACTCAAACTATACCCTAATAATTAGCTTCTATTAATGATCAATATTCAATATATGGAGAGACATCATATAACCTCTGTTAGAGTTCAGTATAGAGAGAAAATTAAGTAACAGGTATTTTTATCATTATTATTATTGCTAGTTACTATATAACCCATCCTACTGCATATTTACTCCCAGAAGTTAATAATATCCCCATCTATATTTAGGCCATTTGGTTTACGCGTTCTTAGCGTAAAAATCCAATAGGCCTCCTTTCTGAAGAGGGCATGTACCCTATTGCCACCTCTTGGCTTTTTCATTATTAAATCAATGATCATCCAGGTGAACGTACTTGTATCTCCCCCATGCTCAAATATAAAATGCTTTGAGACTCCTGTTGTGGCCCTATTCTTCTCTATATCATATAGGTGTTCCTTGATCCTAACTCTTGTCTCTCTGGAACTACATCCTATGTACTGTTTCTCACAGGCTGTACATGTCACCATATATATAGCATGGTCTGATCTACAATTTGTGCAAAAGCCACAGTTAAAGACCTTATGGGTACTAGAAGATTGAAAATCCTTGCTTGTCTGTGTTAGGTCACATGCCACACAGCTACGTGTGCCACACTTGTAGTGACCTTTACATGTGAGCCAGCTGCTACCCTTCTTAGGTTTCTTCAAAACACTGGGGGACACCATATTGCCAATGGTAACATTCCTTTTAGATACAAACTGGCATCCCTCTTCAACCACTTTCTTTAACACTTTATCAGCTTTCAAAATTGATAAGTTCTTTCTGATAATATTACAGATGCTATTGTACTGTTTGGTATAGGTAGTCACGAAAGTGACTCCTCTAGTTTGATTCTCATGGCTTATACTTTTCTCCTTTCTCCTATTTTTTGTTTTCTGTACTTTAGGTTTGAGTTAGTTCTTCCCTGGGCATACCTCTAACATCATTATAGGCTCTCATGATGCTATTTTCTGGATAGCCTCTAGCTCTTAGTTTATTAATCAAGATTCTACTCTCCTTAAGAAAGGCATCGTCATCAGAGCAATTACGTCTAATCCTTATCATTTCCCCTTTGGACACCCCATAATGCATGTGC
Organism: Bombina bombina; assembly: GCF_027579735.1. Lineage (NCBI taxonomy): Eukaryota > Metazoa > Chordata > Amphibia > Anura > Bombinatoridae > Bombina > Bombina bombina. Next base: position 301,622,382 of record NC_069504.1, on the reverse strand, counting down.
TTGGGGTGGCAGCTCTTCGCATGCAAAAGGGAATTTGCAGATATAGGTTTAGTATATAATGAGGTGGATATGCATCCCCTGTTAGGATCTCCCTCAAGTGTTAGGTCTAGATAGTCAATCCCATTCTCTTCAAAGTGGGAAGTGGATTCCAGACCCACTTGGTTGTTGTTGAGGTAGACTATGAACTGCTCACTCTCCGCTTATATATATATATATATACAGGGAGTGCAGAATTATTAGGCAAGTTGTATTTTTGAGGATTAATTTTATTATTGACCAACAACCATGTTCTCAATGAACCCAAAAAACTCATTAATATCAAAGCTGAATATTTTTGGAAGTAGTTTTTAGTTTGTTTTTAGTTTTAGCTATTTTAGGGGGATATCTGTGTGTGCAGGTGACTATTACTGTGCATAATTATTAGGCAACTTAACAAAAAACAAATATATACCCATTTCAATTATTTATTTTTACCAGTGAAACCAATATAACATCTCAACATTCGCAAATATACATTTCTGACATTCAAAAACAAAACAAAAACAAATCAGTGACCAATATAGCCACCTTTCTTTGCAAGGACACTCAAAAGCCTGCCATCCATGGATTCTGTCAGTGTTTTGATCTGTTCACCATCAACATTGCGTGCAGCAGCAACCACAGCCTCCCAGACACTGTTCAGAGAGGTGTACTGTTTTCCCTCCTTGTAAATCTCACATTTGATGATGGACCACAGGTTCTCAATGGGGTTCAGATCAGGTGAACAAGGAGGCCATGTCATTATATTTTCTTCTTTTATACCCTTTCTTGCCAGCCACACTGTGGAGTACTTGGACGCGTGTGATGGAGCATTGTCCTGCATGAAAATCATGTTTTTCTTGAAGGATGCAGACTTCTTCCTGTACCACTGCTTGAAGAAGGTGTCTTCCAGAAACTGGCAGTAGGACTGGGAGTTGAGCTTGACTCCATCCTCAACCCGAAAAGGCCCCACAAGCTCATCTTTGATGATACCAGCCCAAACCAGTACTCCACCTCCACCTTGCTGGCGTCTGAGTCAGACTGGAGCTCTCTGCCCTTTACCAATCCAGCCACGGGCCCATCCATCTGGCCCATCAAGACTCACTCTCATTTCATCAGTCCATAAAACCTTAGAAAAATCAGTCTTGAGATATTTCTTGGCCCAGTCTTGACGTTTCAGCTTGTGTGTCTTGTTCAGTGGTGGTCGTCTTTCAGCCTTTCTTACCTTGGCCATGTCTCTGAGTATTGCACACCTTGTGCTTTTGGGCACTCCAGTGATGTTGCAGCTCTGAAATATGGCCAAACTGGTGGCAAGTGGCATCTTGGCAGCTGCACGCTTGACTTTTCTCAGTTCATGGGCAGTTATTTTGCGCCTTGGTTTTTCCACACGCTTCTTGCGACCCTGTTGACTATTTTGAATGAAACGCTTGATTGTTCGATGATCACGCTTCAGAAGCTTTGCAATTTTAAGAGTGCTGCATCCCTCTGCAAGATATCTCACTATTTTTTACTTTTCTGAGCCTGTCAAGTCCTTCTTTTGATCCATTTTGCCAAAGGAAAGGAAGTTGCCTAATAATTATGCACACCTGATATAGGGTGTTGATGTCATTAGATCACACCCCTTCTCATTACAGAGATGCACATCACCTAATATGCTTAATTGGTAGTAGGCTTTCGAGCCTATACAGCTTGGAGTAAGACAACATGCATAAAGAGGATGATGTGGTCAAAATACTAATTTGCCTAATAATTCTGCACTCCCTGTATAAAATATAAAAATTTGGGATAGAAAAAACATTTTGTGTGCATGCTTGAATGAATCATGAAATAAATATTTGGGGTTTCATAACCCTTTAAACTATGCAATATAGATGTGTCTGTTTAAATGAGCATAACTGGCTGGTATGTGAAACATCATGAAAAAGTAAAATACCTGATCTACAATATTTGCTGTAGTATGTATCTTATTGATATTATAATACACATTTTGCCATAATTGTTACATTTCACCTTAGGTTTTTATACATTTTTCTATTTTGCCTTTAGACTGTTCCATGTTTTGCTATTTAGCTATTAATAAGATTAATACTCTTTGCAGAAGGAACTCAATTTTTTCTGTGTTCTGTTTGTTCTTCATCTTAAATATACTCAACTTCCTTTCTATATACTGTGTATAAAAACCCTAAAGTTATATATAATATATAATGAAAGTGAAAGACTACATAAATAATTAGCAGTTATTGATACATTATATTGTTATATTATATCAGATCCAAATAAACATTCTTAACTTGGTCTTTCTCAAAATCATATATATGTATGTTTTAATTATCAATAAATATTTTTAAACTAGATTTCATAAAATCTGAGTGTGAAAAGATGAATATGAAACCTGAATAAAAAAGGTTATTTTATACTCCATCTGCTTTATCACTATGTTATTACATTTTCATACCACATAGGGTTTGGTAGAAATACCACATTTAATCAAATTTATAAGTTCAAAGAATGTGGCATATGCCTTCCAAATGCATTAATCACCATTCAGCCTTCATCTCAAATACAGAACACATGCTAAGAAAAAAGTAATGTGTAGGACAAGAAGACAACACAATTGGCAAACCTACGAGAAGTACTGACTGCGATGTCCCTTGAAATTTGCATTAATATGGTAACTGGGCAGCAATCATTTAACTTTGAGCGTTACAAATTGAATGATCCCCCCCCCATATATTTATAACTCTTAAATGAATGAAAACATTTAGATAAAAGTTTATTTGTATAGATGATTTCTTCATTACCCACTCCCTCAAGTTTTTGTCTTTTACAGAAATCTGACTGTCTCCTTCAGACACAGCCTCCACCGCTGCATTGTCACAGGGGGTCTCCACTTCAGTCGCATTCCTATGCCTGGAAAAAACAAAGAGGTGGTGAAGGTATTTTAATTTCCTCTTGCTGCACATTTCAACAAATAACATAATTTATGTAAGAACTTACCTGATAAATTCATTTCTTTCATATTAACAAGAGTCCATGAGCTAGTGACGTATGGGATATACATTCCTACCAGGAGGGGCAAAGTTTCCCAAACCTTAAAATGCCTATAAATACACCCCTCACCACACCCACAAATCAGTTTAACGAATAGCCAAGAAGTGGGGTGATAAGAAAAAAAGTGCGAAGCATATAAAATAAGGAATTGGAATAATTGTGCTTTATACAAAAAAATCATAACCACCACAAAAAAGGGTGGGCCTCATGGACTCTTGTTAATATGAAAGAAATTAATTTATCAGGTAAGTTCTTACATAAATTATGTTTTCTTTCATGTAATTAACAAGAGTCCATGAGCTAGTGACGTATGGGATAATGACTACCCAAGATGTGGATCTTTCCACACAAGAGTCACTAGAGAGGGAGGGATAAAATAAAGACAGCCAATTCCTGCTGAAAATAATCCACACCCAAAATAAAGTTTAACAAAAAACATAAGCAGAAGATTCAAACTGAAACTGCTGCCTGAAGAACTTTTCTACCAAAAACTGCTTCAGAAGAAGAAAATACATCAAAATGGTAGAATTTAGTAAAAGTATGCAAAGAGGACCAAGTTGCTGCTTTGCAGATCTGGTCAACCGAAGCTTCATTCCTAAACGCCCAGGAAGTAGATACTGACCTAGTAGAATGAGCTGTAATTCTCTGAGGCGGAATTTTACCCGACTCAACATAGGCAAGATGAATTAAAGATTTCAACCAAGATGCCAAAGAAATGGCAGAAGCTTTCTGGCCTTTCCTAGAACCGGAAAAGATAACAAATAGACTAGAAGTCTTACGGAAAGATTTCGTAGCTTCAACATAATATTTCAAAGCTCTAACAACATCCAAAGAATGCAATGATTTCTCCTTAGAATTCTTAGGATTAGGACATAATGAAGGAACCACAATTTCTCTACTAATGTTGTTGGAATTCACAACTTTAGGTAAAAATTCAAAAGAAGTTCGCAACACCGCCTTATCCTGATGAAAAATCAGAAAAGGAGACTCACACGAAAGAGCAGATAATTCAGAAACTCTTCTAGCAGAAGAGATGGCCAAAAGGAACAAAACTTTCCAAGAAAGTAATTTAATGTCCAATGAATGCATAGGTTCAAACGGAGGAGCTTGAAGAGCTCCCAGAACCAAATTCAAACTCCAAGGAGGAGAAATTGACTTAATGACAGGTTTTATACGAACCAAAGCTTGTACAAAACAATGAATATCAGGAAGAATAGCAATCTTTCTGTGAAAAAGAACAGAAAGAGCGGAGATTTGTCCTTTCAAAGAACTTGCGGACAAACCCTTATCTAAACCATCCTGAAGAAACTGTAAAATTCTTGGTATTCTAAAAGAATGCCAAGAAAAATGATGAGAAAGACACCAAGAAATATAAGTCTTCCAGACTCTATAATATATCTCTCGAGATACAGATTTACGAGCCTGTAACATAGTATTAATCACGGAGTCAGAGAAACCTCTATGACCAAGAATCAAGCGTTCAATCTCCATACCTTTAAATTTAAGGATTTCAGATCCGGATGGAAAAAAGGACCTTGTGACAGAAGGTCTGGTCTTAACGGAAGAGTCCATGGTTGGCAAGATGCCATCCGTACAAGATCCGCATACCAAAACCTGTGAGGCCATGCCGGAGCTATTAGCAGAACAAACGAGCATTCCCTCAGAATCTTGGAGATTACTTTTGGAAGAAGAACTAGAGGCGGAAAGATATAGGCAGGATGATACTTCCAAGGAAGTGATAATGCATCCACTGCCTCCGCCTGAGGATCCCGGGATCTGGACAGATACCTGGGAAGTTTCTTGTTTAGATGAGAGGCCATCAGATCTATCTCTGGGAGCCCCCACATTTGAACAATCTGAAGAAATACCTCTGGGTGAAGAGACCATTCGCCCGGATGCAACGTTTGGCGACTGAGATAATCCGCTTCCCAATTGTCTACACCTGGGATATGAACCGCAGAGATTAGACAGGAGCTGGATTCCGCCCAAACCAAAATTCGAGATACTTCTTTCATAGCCAGAGGACTGTGAGTCCCTCCTTGATGATTGATGTATGCCACAGTTGTGACATTGTCTGTCTGAAAACAAATGAACGATTCTCTCTTCAGAAGAGGCCAAAACTGAAGAGCTCTGAAAACTGCACGGAGTTCCAAGATATTGATCGGTAATCTCACCTCCTGAGATTCCCAAACTCCTTGTGCCGTCAGAGATCCCCACACAGCTCCCCAACCTGTGAGACTTGCATCTGTTGAAATTACAGTCCAGGTCGGAAGAACAAAAGAAGCCCCCTGAATTAAACGAAGGTGATCTGTCCACCACGTTAGAGAGTGCCGAACAATCGGTTTTAAAGATATTAATTGATATATCTTCGTGTAATCCCTGCACCATTGGTTCAGCATACAGAGCTGAAGTGGTTGCATGTGAAAACGAGCAAAGGGGATCGCGTCCGATGCAGCAGTCATAAGACCTAGAATTTCCATGCATAAGGCTACCGAAGGGAATGATTGAGACTGAAGGTTTCGACAGGCTGTAATCAATTTTAGACGTCTCTTGTCTGTTAAAGACAGAGTCATGGACACTGAATCTATCTGGAAACCCAGAAAGGTTACCCTTGTTTGAGGAATCAAAGAACTTTTTGGTAAATTGATCCTCCAACCATGATCTTGAAGAAACAACACAAGTCGATTCGTATGAGACTCTGCTAAATGTAAAGACTGAGCAAGTACCAAGATATCGTCCAAATAAGGAAATACCACAATACCCTGTTCTCTGATTACAGACAGAAGGGCACCGAGAATCTTTGTGAAAATTCTTGGAGCTGTAGCAAGGCCAAACGGTAGAGCCACAAATTGGTAATGCTTGTCTAGAAAAGAGAATCTCAGGAACTGATAATGATCTGGATGAATCGGAATATGCAGATATGCATCCTGTAAATCTATTGTGGACATATAATTCCCTTGCTGAACAAAAGGCAATATAGTCCTTACAGTTACCATCTTGAACGTTGGTATCCTTACATAACGATTCAATAATTTTAGATCCAGAACTGGTCTGAAGGAATTCTCCTTCTTTGGTACAATGAAGAGATTTGAATAAAACCCCATCCCCTGTTCCGGAACTGGAACTGGCATAATTACTCCAGCCAACTCTAGATCTGAAACACAATTCAGAAATGCTTGAGCTTTCACTGGATTTACTGGGACATGGGAAAGAAAAAATCTCTTTGCAGGAGGTCTCATCTTGAAACCAATTCTGTACCCTTCTGAAACAATGTTCTGAATCCAAAGATTGTGAACAGAATTGATCCAAATTTCTTTGAAAAAACGTAACCTGCCCCCTACCAGCTGAACTGGAATGAGGGCCGTACCTTCATGTGAACTTAGAAGCAGGCTTTGCCTTTCTAGCAGGCTTGGATTTATTCCAGACTGGAGATGGTTTCCAAACTGAAACTGCTCCTGAGGACGAAGGATCAGGCTTTTGTTCTTTGTTGAAACGAAAGGAACGAAAACGATTGTTAGCCCTGTTTTTACCTTTAGACCTTTTATCCTGTGGTAAAAAAGTTCCTTTCCCACCAGTAACAGTTGAAATAATAGAATCCCACTGAGAACCAAATAATTTGTTTCCCTGGAAAGAAATGGAAAGTAGAGTTGATTTAGAAGCCATATCAGCATTCCAGGTCTTAAGCCATAAAGCTCTTCTGGCTAAGATAGCCAGAGACATAAACCTAACATCAACTCTAATAATATCAAAAATTGCATCACAGATGAAATTATTAGCATGCTGGAGAAGAATAATAATATCATGAGAATCACGATTTGTTACTTGTTGCGCTAGAGTTTCCAACCAAAAAGTTGAAGCTGCAGCAACATCAGCCAATGATATAGCAGGTCTAAGAAGATTACCTGAACAAAGATAAGCTTTTCTTAGAAAAGATTCAATTTTTCTATCTAAAGGATCCTTAAACGAGGTACCATCTGACGTAGGAATGGTAGTACGTTTAGCAAGGGTAGAAATAGCCCCATCAACTTTAGGGATTTTGTCCCAAAATTCTAACCTGTCAGGCGGAACAGGATATAATTGCTTAAAACGTTTAGAAGGAGTAAATGAATTACCCAATTTATCCCATTCCTTAGAAATTACTGCAGAAATAGCATTAGGAACAGGAAAGACTTCTGGAATAACCGCAGGAGCTTTAAAAACCTTATCCAAACGTATAGAATTAGTATCAAGAGGACTAGAATCCTCTATTTCTAAAGCAATTAGTACTTCTTTAAGTAAAGAGCGAATAAATTCCATCTTAAATAAATATGAAGATTTATCAGTATCAATCTCTGAGATAGAATCCTCTGAACCAGAAGAGTCCAAAGAATCAGAATGATGGTGTTCATTTAAAAATTCATCTGTAGAGAGAGAAGATTTAAAAGACTTTTTATGTTTACTAGAAGGAGAAATAACAGACAAAGCCTTCTTTATGGATTCAGAAACAAAATCTCTTATGTTATCAGGAACATTCTGCACCTTAGATGTTGAGGGAACTGCAACAGGCAATGGTACATCACTAAAGGAAATATTATCTGCTTTAACAAGTTTGTCATGACAATTATTACAAACAACAGCTGGAGGAATAGCTACCAAAAGTTTACAGCAGATACACTTAGCTTTGGTAGATCCAGCAGGCAGTGGTTTTCCTGTAGTATCTTCTGGCTCAGATGCAACGTGAGACATCTTGCAATATGTAAGAGAAAAAACAACATATAAAGCAAAATAGATCAAATTCCTTATAAGACAGTTTCAGGAATGGGAAAAAAATGCCAAACATCAAGCTTCTAGCAACCAGAAGCAAATGAAAAATGAGACTGAAATAATGTGGAGACAAAAGCGACGCCCATATTTTTTGGCGCCAAATAAGACGCCCACATTATTTGGCGCCTAAATGCTTTTGGCGCCAAAAATGACGCCACATCCGGAACGCCGACATTTTTGGCGCAAAATAACGTCAAAAATGACGCAACTTCCGGCGACACGTATGACGCCGGAAACGGAAAAGAATTTTTGCGCCAAAAAAGTCCGCGCCAAGAATGACGCAATAAAATGAAGCATTTTCAGCCCCCGCGAGCCTAACAGCCCACAGGGAAAAAAGTCAAATTTTTGAGGTAAGAAAAAATATGATAATTTAAAGCATAATCCCAAATATGAAACTGACTGTCTGGAAATAAGGAAAGTTGAACATTCTGAGTCAAGGCAAATAAATGTTTGAATACATATATTTAGAACTTTATAAATAAAGTGCCCAACCATAGCTTAGAGTGTCACAGAAAATAAGACTTACTTACCCCAGGACACTCATCTACATGTTAGTAGAAAGCCAAACCAGTACTGAAACGAGAATCAGTAGAGGAAATGGTAAATATAAGAGTATATCGTCGATCTGAAAAGGGAGGTAAGAGATGAATCTCTACGACCGATAACAGAGAACCTTATGAAATAGACCCCGTAGAAGGAGATCACTGCATTCAATAGGCAATACTCTCTTCACATCCCTCTGACATTCACTGCACGCTGAGAGGAAAACCGGGCTCCAACTTGCTGCGGAGCGCATATCAACGTAGAATCTAGCACAAACTTACTTCACCACCTCCCTTGGAGGCAAAGTTTGTAAAACTGATTTGTGGGTGTGGTGAGGGGTGTATTTATAGGCATTTTAAGGTTTGGGAAACTTTGCCCCTCCTGGTAGGAATGTATATCCCATACGTCACTAGCTCATGGACTCTTGTTAATTACATGAAAGAAATACCCCATCTCTTCCCTTGCATTTTCTTCCTCAATACCCACATGATTCCTTTATTCTCTTCCCTCTCTCTACATGTTACAGTTATATATTATCCCCCTGGTAGTGATGTCGCGAACTGTTCGCCGGAGAACAGTTCCCGGCGATCTTAGCTTGTTCGCCGCGGCGGGCGAACATATGCAATGTTCGATCAGCCCCCTATTCGTCATCATTGAGGAAACTTTGACCCTGTATCTCACAGTCTGCAGACACATTTCAGCCAATCAGCAGCAGACACACCCTCCCAGACCCTCCCAGCTCCTGGGCAGCAGCCATTTTAGATTCATTACGATCCAGCATTCTTAGTGAGAGGAGGTTTAGTGCTGCTGCTGGTGATTTTATAGGGAAATAGATAGCTAGGCTAGTGTATTCAGTGTTCACTAAGGTCCTGAAGGACTCATCTAATCTCTGCTGTAAGGACAGCACCCCAAAAAGCCCTTTTTAGGGCTAGAACTTCAGCCCAAAAAGCCCTTTTTAGGGCTAGAACTTCAGTCGTTTTTTGTTTTGGTTTTTTTTTGTAATTTTATTTGCATTTGCCTGGCTGTCAGCCTGTGTGTGAGGCTCACAGCATATACTGTGATTAATTCTTCTGTGCCATCTGGTGTAACATTAGTGTAAATTAAAAAAAAAAATCATTTTGCTAGTGTAATCTAATTTCATTTTCCATCAGGCCTGTGTGTCAGGCCCACAGCATATACTGTGCCTAATTGCTCTGTTTTCCACCACTTATATCTGGTGTAACATTAGTGTAAATTTAAAAAAAAAAACTTTTACATCATTTTGCTAGTGTAATCTAATTTCATTTTCCATCAGGCCTGTGTGTCAGGCCCACAGCATATACTGTGCCTAATTGCTCTGTTTTCCACCACTTATATCGGGTGTAACATTAATGTAAATTTAAAAAAAAAAAAACTTTTACATCAGTCTGCTATTGTTATTTAATTTTAGTTGCCAGGCCAGCGTGCCACTAGTACCAGCCTGTGTAAGGGCCTAAGGGAACATTAGTGTAATTTTAAAAAAAAAAAACTTTTACATCATTTTGCTAGTGTAATCTAATTTCATTTTCCATCAGGCCTGTGTGTCAGGCCCACAGCATATAATGTGATTAATACAGGGCTCGACAAACCCAGGAGCCTGGGAGCCACTGGCTCCTAGAATTTTACCCCTGGCTCCTAACTTTTTGGGTTATTCTCCATATATCTATATACAGATCCAACTGTAAAAATATGCCTGGCTCCTAAATATTCTTACTGGCTCCTAATTTTTTAACATATTCGTCAAGCACTGGATTAATAGCTCTGTTTCCACCACTTATATCTGGTGTAAAATTAGTGTAAATTTAAAAAAAAAAACTTTTACATCAGTCTGCTATTGTTATTTAATTTTAGTTGCCAGGCCAGCGTGCCACTAGTGCCAGTCTGTGTGTCAGGCTCCCAGCATATACTGTGCCTACTTCCATCCTCTGTGCCACCACTCCTATCTGGTGTAACATTAGTGTAACTTTTTTTAAAAAGAACTTTTACATCAGTCTGCTATTGTTATTTAATTTTAGTTGCCAGGCCAGCATGCCACTAGTGCCAGCCTGTGTGTCAGGCTCCCAGCATATACTGTGCCTACTTCCATCCTCAGTGCCACCACTCCTATCTGGTGTAACATTAGTGTAACTTTTTTTAAAAACAAACTTTTACATCAGTCTGCTAGTGTTATTTAATTGCAGTTGCCTGCCTGCCAGCGTGTGTGCCAGACCCACTTTCCAACTAGTGCCACCAATCATATTTGTTATAACAGAAGTGTAAATATTTTAAATAAAAACTTTGACTGTGAAACATCAGTTTGTTAGTGTAATCTAATTGTAGTTGCCTGCCTGCCAGCGTGTGTGCCAGGCCCACTTGCCAAGTTAGTGGCACCACTCATATTAGTTGTAACAGTAGTGTAAATATTTAAAATAAAAACTTTTTTGACTGTGAAACATCAGTCTGCTAGTGCAATTGAATTGCAGTTGCCTGCCTGCCAGCATGTGTGCCAGGCCCACTTGCCAACTAGTGCCACCAATCATATTTGTTATAATAGTATTGTAAATATTTACAAAAATTGTTTTTTTGACTGTGAAACATCAGTCAGCTAGTGTAATATAATTGCAGTTGCCTGCCTGCCAGTGTGTGTGCCAGGCCCACTTGCCAACTAGTGCCACCAATCATATTTGTTATAACAGTAGTGTAAATATTTTTTAAAAAAATTTTTTGACTGTGAAACATCAGTCTGCTATTGTAATCTAATTGAAGTTGCCTGCCTGCCAGCATGTGTGCCAAACCCACTTGCCAAGTTAGTGGCACCACTCATATTTGTTGTAACAGTAGTGTAAATATTTAAAAAAAAAATTTTTTGACTGTGAAACATCAGTCTGCTAGTGTAATCTAATTGAAGTTGCCTGCCTGCCAGAGTGTGTGCCAGGCCCACTTGCCAACTAGTGCCACCAATCATATTTGTTGTAACAGTAGTGTAAATATTTAAATTAAATAAATTTGACTGTGAAACATCAGTCTGCTATTGTAATCTTATTGCATTTGCCTGCCTGCCAGCGTGTGTGCCAGGCCCACTTGCCAAGTTAGTGGCACCACTCATATTTGTTGTAACAGTAGTTTAAATATTTAAAAAATAAACATTTTTGACTGTGAAACATCAGTCTGCTTTTTTGTGTCAGGCACACAGCGTATACTGTGCCCACTTGCCCAGTGCCACCACTTATATCTTGTTTAATATTATTGTAAGTGTATATTTAAAAAAAAAAAACTTTTTGGATTGTGAAACATCAGTCTGCTTTTTTGTGTCAGGCTCACAGCGTATACTGTGCCCACTTGCCCAGTGGCACCACTCATATTTTGTTTAATAATAGTGTAAGTGTATATTTAAAAAAAAATGACAGGCAGAGGCAGGCCACCCCGCAGGTGCCGTCGTGGTGCTGTTATTCCCTTTGACCCTACAACTATGCACAGTGTTCAGAGGCCACGTGCCATGAACGTGAAAAGTTCACACTACTAGACCCCCAGTATAAGCATAAAGTTACTGAAATGTTACCGAATTCCCGCAAGTCGGAAAGGATGGAGCAGTTCAAAAATAAATTAAAAAGTATGCTTTACAAAGCTTATAAGGGTGATGTCACAGCACAACGGGAATCTAACAGGGGAAGAGATGAAAGTAATCCTCCTCCTCCCACGACCACGCCGGCAAGGACAGGACGCTTTCCAGACGTGTTGTTGATGGAGGACATGCGGACCTTTTTAACTCCTATGCAAAGCCACAGCCCTTCGGGATCCAGCCTCAGAGAAAGACTCAACCGACAGGTAGCAGACTACCTCGGATTAACTGCTGATCTCAACACTCTGAGCAGCGATGGACCCCTTGACTACTTGGTGTGCAGGCTTGACCTGTGGCCTGAGCTATCCCAATTTGCAATCAAACTTCTGGCCTGCCCCGGTTCAAGTGTCCTGTCAGAAAGGACCTTCAGTGCAGCAGGAGGTATTGTCACTGAGAAGAGAAGTCGCCTAGGTCAAAAAAGTCTTGATTATCTCACCTTTATTAAAATGAATGAGGGATGGATCCCGAAGGGACTGACATTGTGCGATAAATTAGAGTAAAAAAGGCCTGATGAGATGAGCTGCCTTGGGCTACAAATGGTACACACGCTGCTGTATTTTATCTTCGAATGCCGGATGACTTGCATGACTTATCCGCCAACAACTAGGGTTCAAGGCGCAATGTTTTAGGGCACATTCTAACTGTCAAACAAACATCAATTTTTCTGTCCGCTGCTACAGCAGCAGCTGCAACAATACCTAATTTCTTTCATGTAATTAGCAAGAGTCCATGAGCTAGTGACGTATGGGATATACATTCCTACCAGGAGGGGCAAAGTTTCCCAAACCTTAAAATGCCTATAAATACACCCCTCACCACACCCACAATTCAGTTTTACAAACTTTGCCTCCGATGGAGGTGGTGAAGTAAGTTTGTGCTAGATTCTACGTTGATATGCGCTCCGCAGCAAGTTGGAGCCCGGTTTTCCTCTCAGCGTGCAGTGAATGTCAGAGGGATGTGAGGAGAGTATTGCCTATTTGAATGCAGTGATCTCCTTCTAAGGGGTCTATTTCATAGGTTCTCTGTTATCGGTCGTAGAGATTCATCTCTTACCTCCCTTTTCAGATCGACGATATACTCTTATATATACCATTACCTCTGCTGATTCTCGTTTCAGTACTGGTTTGGCTATCTGCTATATGTAGATGAGTGTCCTGGGGTAAGTAAGTCTTATTTTCTGTGACACTCCTAGCTATGGTTGGGCACTTTGTTTATAAAGTTCTAAATATATGTATTTAAACATTTATTTGCCTTGACTCAGAATGTTCAACTTTCCTTATTTTTCAGACAATGCATTTTAATTTAACATTTTTTACCTTAAAATTTGACTTTTTCCCTGTGGGCTGTTAGGCTCGCGGGGGCTGAAAATGCTTCATTTTATTGCGTCATTCTTGGCGCGGACTTTTTTGGCGCAAAAATTCTATTTCCGTTTCCGGCGTCATACGTGTCGCCGGAAGTTGCGTCATTCTTTGACGTTATTTTGCGCCAAAAATGTTGGCGTTCCGGATGTGGCGTCATTTTTGGCGCCAAAAAGCATTTAGGCGCCAAATAATGTGGGCGTCTTATTTGGCGCGAAAAAATATGGGCGTCACTTTTGTCTCCACATTATTTAAGTCTCATTTTTTATTGCTTCTGGTTGCTAGAAGCTTGTTCTTTGGCATTTTTTTCCCATTCCTGAAACTGTCATTTAAGGAATTTGATCAATTTTGCTTTATATGTTGTTTTTTTCTTTTACATATTGCAAGATGTTCCACGTTGCAACTGAGTCAGAAGATACTTCAGGAAAATCACTGCACAGTGCTGGAGCTACCAAGCTAAGTGTATCTGCTATAAACTTTTGGTATCTGTTTCTCCAGCTGTTATTTGTATTGCATGTCATGTCAAACTTATTAATGCAGATAAAATTTCCTTTAGTACTGTTACATTACCTGTTGCTGTTTCGTCAACATCTAATTTTCAGAGTGTTCCTGATAACATAAGAGATTTTATTTTTTTAATCCATTAAGAAGGCTATGTCTGTTATTTCTCCTTCTAGTATACATAAAAGTCTTTTAAAACTTCTCTTTTTTCAGATGAATTTTTAAATGAACATCATCATTCTGATACTGATAATGGTTCTTCTGGTTCAGAGGTTTCTGTCTCAGAGGTTGATGCTGATAAATCTTTGTATTTGTTCAAGATGGAATTTATTCGTTCTTTACTTAAAGAAGTGTTATTTGCATTAGAAATAGAGGATTCTGGTCCTCTTGATACTAAATGTAAACATTTAAATAAGGTTTTTAAATCTCCTGTAGTTATTCCAGAAGTGTTTTATCTCCCTGATGCTATTTCTGAAGTAATTTCCAGGGATTGGAATAATTTGGGTAATTTATTTACTCCTTCTAGACGTTTAAGCAAATTATATCCTGTGCCATCTGACAGATTAGAGTTTTTTGGGACAAAAATCCCTAAGGTTATGGGGCTGTCTCTACTCCTGCTAATGTACTACTATTCCTACGGCAGATAGTACTTCATTTAAGGATCCTTTAGATAGGAAAATTGAATCCTTTCTAAGAAAAGCTTACTTATGTTCAGGTAATCTTCTTAGACCTGCTATATTTTTAGCGGATGTTGCTGCAGCTTCAACTTTTTGGTTAGAAGCTTTAGCGCAACAAGTAACAGATCATAATTTTATAGCATTATTATTATTCTATAACATGCTAATAATTTTGTTGGTGATACCATCTTTTGATATCATTAGAGTTGATGTCAGGTATATGTCTCTAGCTATTTTAGCTAGAAAAGCTTTATGGATTAAACTTGGAATGCTGACATGTCTTCTAAGTCAACTTTGCTTTCCCTTTCTTTCCAGGGTAAATAATCATTTTCGTTCCTTTCCTCACAATGAACAAAAGCCTGATCCTTCATCCTCAGGAGCGGTATCAGTTTGGAAACTATTTCCAGTTTGGAATATATCCAAGCCTTATAGAAACCTATAGCCAGCTCCTAAGTACCTATGAAGGTGCGGCCCTTATTCCAGCTCAGCTGGTATGGGGCAGATTACGTTTTCTTCAAAGAAATTTGGATCAATTCCGTTCTTAATCTCTGGTTTCAGAAACATTGTTTCAGAAAGGTACAGAATTGGCTTAGAGTTAAGGCCTCCTGCTAAGAGATTCTTTTCTTTCCCGTGTCCCAGTTAACACAGCAAAGGCTCAGCATTTCTGAAATGTGTTTCAGATCTAGAGTTGGCTGGAGTATTTATGCCAGTTCCAGTTCTGGAACAGGGGCTGGGGTTTTATTTTATCTCTTCATTGTACCAAAGAAGGTCAATTCCTTCAGACCAGTTCCGGATCTATCATTATTGAATTGTTATGTTAGGATACCAACATTCAAGATGGTTACTGTAGGACTATCCTGCCTTTTGTTTAGCAAGGGCATTATATGTCTACAATAGATTTACAGGATGTGTATCTGCATATTCCGATTCATCCAGATCACTTTTAGTGTCTGAGATTCTCTTTTTAGACAAGCATTACCAGTTTTTGTGGCTCTACCGTTTGGCCTAGCCTCAGTTCCAAGAATTTTTTTCAAAGGTTCTCGGTGCCCTTCTTTCTGTAATCAGAGAATAGGGTTTTGGTATTTCCTTATTTGGACGATATCTTGGTACTTGCTCAGTCTTCTCATTTTCGAAGAATCTCATACGAATCGACTTGTGTTGTTTCTTCAAGTTCATGGTTGGAGGATCAATTTACCAATCAGTTCATTGATTCCTCAGACAAGGGTAACCTTTTTAGGTTTCTAGATAAATTCAGTGTCTATGACTCTGTCCTTGTCAGACAAGAGAAGTTTAACATTGATATCAGCTTGTCAAAACCTTCAGTCACAATCATTCCCTTTGGTAGCCTTATGCATGGAAATGTTGGGTCTTAGGACTGCCGCATCAGATGCGATCTCCTTTGCTCGTTTTCACATGCGACCTCTTCAGCTCTGTATGCTGAACCTATGGTGCAGGGATTACTCAAAGATATCTCAATTTTTATCTTTAAACCGATTTTACAACACTCTCTGACATGGTGGACAGATCACCATCGTTTAGTTCAGGGGGCTTCTTTGTTCTCCGACCTGGACTATAATCTCAACAGATGCAAGTCTTACAGGTTGGGGAGCTGTGTGGGGGTATCTGACGGCACAAGGGGTTTGGGAATCTCAGGAGGTGAGATTTCCGATCAATATTTTGGAACTCCGTGCAATTTTCAGAGCTCTTCAGTCTTGGCCTCTTCTGAAGAGAGAGTTGTTCATTTGTTTTCAGATAGACAATGTCACAACTGTGGCATACATCAATCATCAAGGAGGGACTCACAGTCCTCTGGCTATGAAAGAAGTATCTCGAATTTTGGTTTGGGCGGAATCCAGCTCCTGTCTAATCTCTACGGTTCATATCCCAGGTATGGACAATTGGAAAGCGGATTATCTCAGTCGCCAAACGTTGCATACGGGCGAATGGTCTCTTCACCCAGAGGTATTTCTTCAGATTGTTCAAATGTGGGAACTTCCAGAAATAGATCTGATGGCTTCTCATCTAAACAAGAAACTTCCCAGGTATCTGTCCAGATCCCGGGATCCTCAGGCGGAGGCAGTGGATGCATTATCACTTCCTTGGAAGTATCATCCTGCCTATATCTTTCCGCCTCTAGTTCTTCTTCCAAGAGTAATCTCCAAGATTCTGAAGGAATGCTCGTTTGTTCTGCTGGTAGCTCCGGCATGGCCTCACAGGTTTTGGTATGCGGATCTTGTCCGGATGGCCTCTTGCCAACCGTGGACTCTTCCGTTAAGACCAGACCTTTTGTCTCAAGGTCCTTTTTTCCATCAGGATCTTAAATCCTTAAATTTAAAGGTATGGAGATTGAACGCTTGATTCTTAGTCAAAGAGGTTTCTCTGACTCTGTGATTAATACTATGTTACAGGCTCGTAAATCTGTATCCAGAGAGATATATTATAGAGTCTGGAAGACTTATATTTCTTGGTGTCTTTCTCATCATTTTTCTTGGCATTCTTTTAGAATACCGAGAATATTACAGTTTCTTCAGGATGGTTTAGATAAGGGTTTGTCCGCAAGTTCCTTGAAAGGTCAAATCTCTGCTCTTTCTGTTCTTTTTTACAGAAAGATTGCTATTCTTCCTGATATTCATTGTTTTGTACAAGCTTTGGTTCGTATAAAGCCTGTCATTAAGTCAATTTCTCCTCCTTGGAGTTTGAATTTGGTTCTGGGGGCTCTTCAAGCTCCTCCATTTGAACCTATGCATTCATTGGATATTAAATTACTTTCTTGGAAAGTTTTGTTCCTTTTGGCCATCTCTTCTGCCAGAAGAGTTTCTGAATTATCTGCTCTTTCTTGTGAGTCTCCTTTTCTGATTTTTCATCAGGATAAGGTGGTGTTGCGAACTTCTTTTGAATTTTTACCTAAGTTGTGAATTCCAACAACATTAGTAGAGACATTGTGGTTCCTTCATTATGTCTTAATCCTAAGAATTCTAAGGAGAAATCGTTGCATTCTTTGGATGTTATTAGAGCTTTGAAATATTATGTTGAAGCTACTAAGTCTTTCCGAAAGACTTCTAGTTTATTTGTTATCTTTTCCGGTTTTAGAAAGGCCAGAAAACTTCTGCCATTTCTTTGGCATCTTGGTTGAAATCTTTAATTCATCTTGCCTATGTTGAGTCGGGTAAGACTCCGCCTCATAGGATTACAGCTCATTCTACTAGGTCAGTTTCTACTTCCTGGGCGTTTAGGAATGAAGCTTCGGTTGATCAGATTTGCAAAGCGGCAACTTGGTCCTCTTTGCATACTTTTACCAAATTCTACCATTTTGTTGTATTTTCTTCTTCTGAAGCAGTTTTTGGTAGAAAAGTACTTCAGGCAGCAGTTTCAGTTTGAATCTTCTGCTTATGTTTTTCATTAAACTTTATTTTGGGTGTGGATTATTTTCAGCAGGAATTGGCTGTCTTTATTTTATCCCTCCCTCTCTAGTGACTCTTGTGTGGAAAGATCCACATCTTGGGTAGTCATTATCCCATACGTCACTAGCTCATGGACTCTTGCTATTTACATGAAAGAAAACATAATTTATGTAAGAACTTACCTGATAAATTCATTTCTTTCATATTAGCAAGAGTCCATGAGGCCCGCCCTTTTTTTGTGGTGGTTATGATTTTTTTGTATAAAGCACAATTATTCCAATTCCTTATTTTATATGCTTTCGCACTTTTTTCTTATCACCCCACTTCTTGGCTATTCGTTAAACTGAATTGTGGGTGTGGTGAGGGGTGTATTTATAGGCATTTTAAGGTTTGGGAAAGTTTGCCCCTCCTGGTAGGAATGTATATCCCATACGTCACTAGCTCATGGACTCTTGCTAATATGAAAGAAATGAATTTATCAGGTAAGTTCTTACATAAATTATGTTTTTTCAGGCATGTGTACATGCCTAATATTTCTGGCCTCTGGTGCTACACTGTGGCTTCAAAACCCAAACCAAAAAAAAAGGCACATAACAGGGATTAAACGGCTAAGAATAGTACTACTTAACACACCACTCATATCTGGTGGCACAGTAGATTGCACGCGCAGTGCCCCAAATTTGAAGTCGGAGGACCGACCAAGCATCTTTTTCCATCTCCCGGTTCCTAAAAATTATCTCTGGGTTCCTAAAATTGCTGCCATACCTGTACTCGATTGTGCAAAAGGAAATCATGGCATATGGGGTCTTTCATGCTGTCGTGCCTGTTGAGGGTCGGGGACCCTCGTATAAAAAGGCTGAAGGAGAAAGACCTAAACTGGGTGTCCAGGCATGTTTTTCCATCTCCCGGTTCCTAAAAATTATCTCCGGGTTCCTAAAATCGATGCCATACCTGTACTCTATTGTGCAAAAGGATGGCATATGTGGTGTTTCATGCTGTTGTGCCATTCGAGGGTCTTGGACCCTCGAATAAAAAGGCTGAAGGAGAACGACCTGTACTGGGTGTCCAAGCATCTTTTTCCATCTCCCAGTTCCTAAAAATTATCTCTGGGTTCCTAAAATCGATGCCATACCTGTACTCTATTGTGCAAAAGGATGGCATATGTGGTATTTCATGCTGTTGTGCCTGTTGAGGGTCGGGGACACTCATATAAAAAGGCTGAAGGAGAACGACCTGTACTGGGTGTCCAAGCATGTTTTTCAATTTTCCGGTTCCTAAAAATTATCTCCGGGTTCCTAAAATCGATGCCATACCTGTACTCTATTGTGCAAAAGGATGGCATATGTGGTGTTTCATGCTGTTGTGCCTGCTAAGGGTCGGGGACACTCGTATAAAAAGGCTGAAGGAGAAAAACCTTTACTGGGTGTCCAAGCATCTTTTTCCATCTCCCGGTTCCTAAAAATTATCTCCGGGTTCCTAAAATCGATGCCATACCTGTACTCTATTGTGCAAAAAGATGGCATATGTGGTGTTTCATGCTGTTGTGCCTGTTGAGGGTCGGGGACACCCGTATAAAAAGGCTGAAGGAGAACGACCTGTACTGGGTGTCCAAGCATCTTTTTCCATCTCCCGGTTCCTAAAAATTATCTCCAGGTTCCTAAAATCGATGCCATACCTGTACTCTATTGTGCAAAAGGATGACATATGTGGTATTTCATGCTGTTGTGCCTGTTGAGGGTCGGGGACACTCATATAAAAAGGCTGAAGGAGAACGACCTGTACTGGGTGTCCAAGCATGTTTTTTCAATTTTCCGGTTCCTAAAAATTATCTCCGGGTTCCTAAAATTGATGCCATACCTGTACTCTATTGTGCAAAAGGATGGCATATGTGGTGTTCCATGCTGTTGTGCCTGTTGAGGGTCGTGGACCCTCGAATAAAAAGGCTGAAGGAGAACGACCTGTACTGGGTGTCCAAACATCTTTCTCAGTCTCCCGGATGTAGCGGTACTCCACTAGGGGGTCTCCCTTCCTCTGTCCAAACCCAGGGGTGGCCACCGGATAGTGGGACCAGAGATATAGTTGCTGAGACCGGGGTCAAGTCAGCGGGTGTATCTCCCCCAGCATGGGCTGGTCTCAGTGGACTCCCAGTCAGGTAGCGTCCTCTCTGCCCTGCAGCTCTTTCTTGGCAGGTATCGTCCCCTCTGCCTGTCTGCTTCTAGGCAGGAATAAATCCCCCTGCCAGGCTGCTTCTTGGCAGGAATAGATCCCTCTGCCTCCACATAGTGGTACCAGGGCTATCGTGGCTGAGAACGGGGTCAAGCCAGCGGCTGTATCTCCCCCAGCTGGGCTGGTCTCAGTGGGCTCCCAGGCAGGTAGCGTCCCCTCTGCCTGTCTGCTTCTAGGCAGGAATAGAACCCTCTGCCTCACTGCACACTTCCAGCATGTAGCATGCCCTCTGGTTTCTTATAGGCAGGAATCGATCCCTCTGCCTTGCTGCTCCTTTCAGGCCAGCTCTTTGCATACAGGCCCACAGACTCTGGAACAGATCTCTCTTGCAGGGAGAGGTGCTGCCAGAATGCAGGGTCAGAACCTCTGCAACTGGTATACCTGAAAGAATCAGACAGCACAAAAAGGCAATCCAGGACCCCAACCTGTACTCGATTGTGCGAAAGGAAGTAACCTTACAATGGGTCCCAGACTGCATGTCTTATTATTAGACTCTGTCAGGGAAATTATATAACTATCAATCGTATCAATCAAATATATATTGCATCTATTGATCTCTGTAATTCGTATCGATCAAATGTATATTGCATCTTTTAATCTATGTTATTCGTATCTATCAAATGTATATTGCATCTTTTGATACATGTAATTCTTATCTATCAAATGTATATTGCATCTTTTGATCTATGTAATTTGTATCTATCAAATGTATATTGCATCTTTTGATCTATGTAATTCGTATCGATCAAATGTATATTGCATCTTTTGATCTATGTAATTCGTATCTATCAAATGTATATTGCATCTTTTGATTTATGTAATTCGTATCTATCAAATGTATATTGCATCTTTTGATCTATGTAATTCGTATCTATCAAATGTATATTGCATCTTTTGATCTGCCTTGCTGCTCCTTTCAGGCAGGCCAGCTCTTTGCATACAGGCCCACAGACTCTGTAACAGATCTCTCTTGCAGGGAGAGGTGCAGCCAGAATGCAGGGTCAGAACCTCTGCAACTGGTATACTCAATTGTGCAAAAGGAAGTAACCTTACCATGGGTCCCAGTCTGCACGTCTTTGTAATTATCTGTCGGGGAAATTATATATCTTTCAAATTAGCTATTTATCTATCAAATCTATCTAACTATCAATCGTATCTATCAAATGTATATTGCATCTATTGATCTATGCAATTCGTATCTATCAAATGTATATTGCATCTATTGATCTATGCAAATGTATATTGCATCTATTGATCTATGTAATTAGTATCTAACAAATGTATATTGCATCTTTTGATCTATGTAATTTGTATCTATCAAATGTAAATTGCATCTTTTGATCTATGTAATGCGTATCTATCAAATGTATATTGCATCTTTTGATCTATGTAATTGGTATCTATGAAATGTATATTGCATATATTGATCTATGTAATCTATGTATCTATCTATCAAATCTATCGATCTCGTGGTTGTGCAAATGGACTGTTTGCGGTTGTTTGCGGTGCGTTAAACAGGGAGTTTGGTCTGTCACTGTGAAGCGGGCGTAACCCTTACACTACCTGATCGATACAACATCATACCTGATGTTTTAAAGCACGTTATTCCAAACAATTTGGGAATGTTAGGTGATTTAGGCCCTTTATGGCTTAAAACCAGACTCTGCATCAACTATTTAATTTTCCATGGGAGTTTTGCCATGGATCCACCTCCGGCATGCCACAGTCCAGGTGTTAGTCCCCTTGAAACAACTTTTCCATCACTATTGTGGCCAGAAAGAGTCCCTGTGGGTTTTAAAATTCGCCTGCCCATTGAAGTCAATGGCGGTTCGCCCGGTTCGCGGACATTTGCGGAAGTTCGCGTTCGCCATTCGCGAACGCAACATTTTAGGTTCGCAACATCACTACCCCCTGGCTTCTCTACTTAGTTTCTTGATCCATCTTCTGCCTGGTTTCTCTATTTCCTCTTCTAAGACACAACTGCCCTGATTCTTGGTGATTTAAACCTTCCTACTGACAATTTCACTTCCCCTGAAGCAGCAAAGCTTCCCCAGCTCACATCCTCTTATGTTCTGTCACAATGGAACTGACTTTCCCAGAGACTTCCATGGTCTGATCTACAGCTTTCAATGGACTCTCTCACACCTAAAATATTCCCCATTTCCTCTTTCTGATCACTATCTTTCAACTTGTAGCATCAATACTCAAGACGCTGCCACAAAATTCTACAGTAGCATTAGATCTGCAACGTCTCCTAGATTCTTTAAAACCTCTGTTCTCTTCTTTCTTCTCATTTTTCTGCCCTGACCAATCAACTCCACTCTCACATTGGTCCTTGACAATTTGGCACCTCCTACTATAGCTTGCAAATCATGCACTCATCCTCAGCCCTAGCATACTTCTCTTATATGCTACCTACACAATTGTCCCCACACTGCTGAGTGACACTGGAGAAAGTCTTGCTGATGAGTAGCCAAAAAATGTCAAGCACTACCCAGGAGCAGAATATAAAATGGGCATGACCCTAAGATTACATTAAAATGAAGATATAAAGAATCGAAGGAATATCTTCAAATACTCATAAATTGAGATTTGTATTACAATGGAATCCCAGCTCTGATTCATGATTCTTCTTTGAAAATAACAAGAAAAGAGAATTAGAGTATCCATATAAATATAGATCAATGTGAATGGATTATGTAATGTTATGTCCAAGTTTGTAAGAGAAAGGTAAATTAAAATGAGACATACCATGCTGTGACGAACACGGGATCGAGGTTCCAGCAACAACATCCATATCTGTAAAATATTTAATCAAGATTGGATATCATTAATACAAATCAGGCCATGGACACAAACAATCAGATTTTTATATTCTAATTGACAAACTAAAATTATATTTGTATTCTCGTGAGTTCATTGTTTACTAAATTAATGTATAAATAAAGAGATCATGTATTCTTATTTTCTATCTTTTATGTTGTTGACTTTCGCTTTAAGTCATTTTGTGTCTTCTTGCATTGTCAATTGATAGAGATTGTTCAATTTTTATTTTGATCATGCTAGTATAGCTTTTATAATGTAGAATATTGTAAATAAGGATACTGTATTCTTCACATACAGTATATACTAATTAACGTATACATTTTAACAACAAGTCTAAAGTTATGCCACTGTTACAGCAAACAGATGTTCACGTGTGTGCGCAATTCTGTCTTTCGGGATCATTGCGCAATGATTCAAAGCGGAATTGCGCATCCATGATTTGACCAACATGTCTAAAGTTATGCCACTGTTACAGCAAACACATGTTCACGTGTGTGCGCAATTCTGTCTTTCGGGATCATTGCGCAATGATTCAAAGCGGAATTGCGCATCCGTGATTCTGAATTGATTTGGATATAGTAGTATGATGAGTATCATTTCTAAAGACTTAAAATATATTTCCAATTGGGTGTATTACGAGATTCCAATCGTATATTTGTTAATATTGAATGATAACAATTAATATTTAGAACTGTGGTATGATTCGATAGTCAATGTATGAAATGGCGGATGATAGGGATTTCACGGATGCGCAATTTCATTTTCGCTCTGTGACGCATATTCTAGAGAGCGCAAGATACATCATTCCTATTTCATGTGTGACGAATCTAAATTCAGATATTTAAACCTATGTAGCGTGTGTTGTGAGATCTATATAGGTTGAATATATGACTATATACACATTGATTAAATATATACTCAAATATTAATATATCATATGAAGTCTGATATTTACCTGGTTCAGCCTCTCGACTTTCATCTACCAGGCCACCAGACGGAGAAGTAGCTGCACTGGCCTCCGGGTCAGGACTTTCAGATCCAGCATCTGGGAGGGAAGAAGAAGAAGCCGAGGAGCGAGAGGATCTAAATCTGCGGGGGACCGGGAGATTGAGGAGGGCGCATAAAGTCACCTCATAAGTTAGCAGGTACAGTTTCCGTGGTGGTGGAACTTTCTTTGCATCCCTCAGACGGGCTTTTAACCACCCCCTTATGAGGTCGATTTTCTTACTTAGCCGCAACCTCATATCCCCGACCTCCGCATGATTTGATCCGTGGTCCTCTGGATGCCACACACCAAATTAACATCATTGGTGATAGACACCCAGAGGGCCTCCTTAATGCTCTGCTTCGTCGACTTCTTCTTGTTCCCAAACAGCTGCGGATAGAAGTCCTCGACGGCATTGACCAGTGCTGTACTCTCCGGTTTGGTGAACCTGGGAGACGTCATGCCTGCTAGGTTGGCGGATTATATATATTTATATATATATATATATATATATATATATATATATATATATATATATATATATATATATATATATATAAAATATATACTATATAGCCCAGCAGGCATTAGAGAACTGACAAAAATGGCAATGTGTAATGGACTTTTATATGGTGAAATAAACATGAGATACACCATGGGACATGGTATCTGTACATCTG
The DNA here is from genome assembly GCF_027579735.1 of Bombina bombina. Lineage (NCBI taxonomy): Eukaryota > Metazoa > Chordata > Amphibia > Anura > Bombinatoridae > Bombina > Bombina bombina. Next base: position 301,597,697 of record NC_069504.1, on the reverse strand, counting down.
ATTGGATAAAATATTGAAATTTTGTTATGAGACCATACTGACTCAAGTTATGTTTGTGTGATGAACTCTGATTGGCCGTTCCTTAATGTTTCATATCTTAGTATTTTCCATACACATACCTCCAGGGGGTGCTGTTACTACATTTTTTTATGTATACTTATTTGTAGTTCATGGAACTGTTATGCGGATATGTGTGACGCAGATTTAATATACATGATCCGTTAAATATTAAGATATTAAGTTTACATTTGATTTTTAGTAAATGTAATCCAGTCACATTAGTAAATGTTTTACACATTTTGATGTTTAATATCGATCAGGTTATTTAATACAAATAATTTTTAATAATAAAAAGTAGACATTGTATGTATTTATTGTTTATTAAATACATTTCGTGACTTATTGTGAAGTATTGACATTGCTCTATTAAATGTATTTATAATGCACATCGATTGTGTGCTAGTGCGTGACATTAGAATAGAATTTTTAAAGATGCAAATCTCGTGTTGCAAGACACGTTTCCCACGCTATATTTCAGAAATGCGTAATTTGTATTTCTAATAGACGGAACTTGGATAATCTGTTTATAAATTTTAAAACACACGTTTGTTCATTATTAGTAAATAAACCTCGAGCTTGTATTTGTCTGAACTGCTCACATATGTTATTGGGTAACTCGATCTATTTAAATTATTCTTTAGATATCCTTTACAGAAGAAATTGCAATGCACATGGTTGAGCCAATCACACAAGGCATCTCTTTGCATCCACCAATCTTCAGCTACTGAGCATATCTAGATATGGTTGTAAAGGAAATAATATCAAAATAATGAATGAAAATAGATTATATAATTACATTTTAATGTTTAAAATTATATTTTATTTAGGAATCCTGAAAAAAACGCTTTTGAATTACCGTCCCTTTAATGAGCTAATATGCAATCTTTAACTTGATCTAAATACATATGTCTAAACATTGTAAATATGCATTGTTGGCCACCCACAAATAAGTAGATATTTCCCAGTAATGCTTTGCTGATCATAAACCTATGCATCTCCATTTCTCAAACTTAGGATAACATGAGAATAAAGCATATTTGTATTACCTTCTGTATTGTTTGCCCCACTCTGAATGAAATATCTTCCAATGGCTGTATTTATACAGCTTTACCTTAAAGGGACATTAAGCTATATGTTCTTTCCTGATTTAGATGGATAATACAATGTTAAAAAAAACGTCAAATTTAGTTCTATTATCTCATTAGCTTTTATCGCTTGATATTCTTTCCTGAAAATCATATCTAGATATGCTCTGTTGCTGCTGATTGGTGGTTGCACATAGATGCCTTGTGTCATTGTCTAACCCATGTTTATTGCTATTTCTTTAACAAAGGATATCTAAAAGACTGAATCTAATTAGATAATAGAAGTAAATTTAAATGTTGTTTTAAAAGATATGCATTATCTCTCTGAATCATTAAATTAAATTTTTGTTTGAATGTCCCTTTAAAGGAAAAAACCATTAGGAATATGTGGAGTTAACATTGTAGAAATAAACTAAAGGGGAATGGAAATACCTATAGATATGCGATATCTATCCAACAGGTAAAGAGTATAATTGCTAGAAATTATCTTTTGATATATCTATAAATAACTGACCCTTCAAATAACTCCACTAGAGCTAAAAAGTAATCAATATGGCATACAATAACTAGCTTGGTATAAATGTGAAATTAACTTACTTTTTATTTAAAGATAATTTCTAACATATTACCTTAAAATAATTAAAGACGAATAACCTATATTTAATGTTAGAATGTTTTTGGATACCTAAGAAAAAATTATAGAGATTAGAATGTAAATCTAACATTAAACTACACTGTCACTTTAATGTAAGTTAAACACTTTCATTTCTTAAAAGTGAAATGAACAAAGTTGTTCTGTATAATTTATACTACATATCCTCGTCATTAAACATTTTATGATTTTAACATCTATGAATCACACAATAAAAGCATAGATAGATGTATTTAACTCCAACTTACATTTTGCAAGATACTTGACTAACATTATCTGAATAAGCTGTGTTGATATTTTTCATTCAATACATTAAACTAAATTAGTATATTTGATATCAGACATGTGCTTGTAAAATAGATGACTTTAACTGTCATGGGACTAATATTTTGTTTACATGTCAGAATATTAGATGGATATATTTCTTCTTATCTTACTGTGATAGAGATATGTCTCAAAGAATATGTATTTAAAAAAATTAAATTGAAAAATATATAGTATGAAAATAAAATTTATTGACAAAAATAAAAAAAAGGAAATTCATCACAGATGAAACTCTGAAAAAGAAAGAAAAGAAATATTAAAAACATTAGTCATTTTGTTTATTTAATGAACACATGTCTTAACATATTCATGAAATCTAATAATTGTTAAATTATCTTGTGTCTATGCTGCAACATGTATTTTTGTCTTGATATTAAAAACAGGTTCATACTTGAAATCTATATCTATCCATAATTTGAAATTAATCCCATTATATTGTCTAATCAATAGTTGAATTACACATTAGCATTTAAAATTAGACAAAATAATGCATATCAATTTTTATAAATATTTTTATATTGGATTGTATGAGGAACATAATTGAATGTAATATGTCATGTCCCTTCAAATAATATACCTCTATATAAACTATAAAATGTATCCCTTTGTCTGATGGTCCAAATCTGAGTCCTCTCTAGCACAAAGTAGGGGTAATGTATCTAAATTAAACATATTCTAATATAGGACATGTATATATTCCTAATTCTTTGAACATTCTTCCTCATATGATTCTTAAATAGCATGAATTGTGCAAACTAACCTGGATGTATGGTTTTTGAAAGGCAATTATCTTCAAAATATCAGTTTATCTTCATTAGGTGTGTTAATCATCATTTTCAAAATAGAGGATTGTGAAATACCATCTAAAAAAAATAAATACATCTAAGTGTCTCCAATAGGATGCATCCACAGTCTTGTTCCATAGAATTGTTGCCACTTACCATGTGAACGTGTCTTTGTATGGTTTTCAAGGTCAGCACATTTGAAAGACAATGAAACAGACATGATCACATCGGTATTCTTCACTTTCAGTCTGGGATTCTTCACTTTCAGTCTTGAATTCTTCACTTTCAGTCTTGAATTCTTCACTTTCAGTCTTTAGATGAAGTCATCTCCCTAATGGCAGAAAAAGTGTAAATCAAATAATTAATAAAAGTGTGTGACTTAGTTCTGCATCCCTCCCCCTTTTCTGAAACTATTTATATCACTAGCTTACTAAGCGTGTGTAGCATCTTGTGTTATGTTCTATCAATCAAGTGTGAAGATGAGTCATACATTGTGCAGACCTAACCTCTGATGTATGACTTGGAATATGACTTGGAAGCATATAGTATTGCTAGAGGATCCCTTTCGGAGTATCCAAAAATCTAGTAATGTGTAAACTAAATACTACATTTTAAAATGTATGCCATATGATGGCATTTCTCTAAAATTCACACATATTCGCAATGCTCCTATATAACTTCTAGTATTTACCATCTGAAGTGGCGGTTGATGATGTTTGCTCTGACATTGAGCCCCTCATCCTGAAATGGCCCCTCTAGAACAGGATCGTCCTCCTCATCTTGGAGGAGGTCTCGGGGCGCCTGGACGGCCTGCAGCATCCCAGCCTGCTGAGCAATGTTATGCAGGATGCTGCAGGCTATAACGATATTTGCCACCTTACTAGGGCTGTATTCGAGAGCTCCTCCAGACCTGTCCAGGCATCGTAACCGCATTTTGAGGAGCCTAAACATCCTCTCCACTACAGCCCTAGTCCGCTTGTGCACCCAATTATAGCACTCCTGGGCCTCGTCCATGGGGTTACATAACGGCGTAATGAGCCAAGGCCGGCTCATGTAACCCAAATCACCTATAAATAATAAACATAACAAAATGACAAATATAATAAATATAGTTCAAATTATTATATTAAAAGACAATTCATTCGTGTACACGAAAATCCCCTAAAATAGACATTTTGAGAAAAACAATTAGATGGTTGAAGCGCATTTTCTATCTGCCCATTTAAGGCAGGACATGCTACATATGCGTATTTCGCATAAACCAGACATTTGCTAAAAGAGAAAGAAATGGTTAAATTGCATCCTGTAGCTGCCCATTTAAGCTAAGGCATGCTACATATCTGTTTGGAGCTAAAACTAGACATTTGCAGAAAGAGACAATTACATGGTTAAAGCGCATTCTATATCTGCCCATTTAAGCTAAGACATGCTACATATCTGTTTGGAGCTAAAACTAGACATTTGCGGAAAGAGACAATTACATGGTTAAATTGCATTCTATATGTGCCCATTTTTAGCTAGGACATTCTACATATGCGTATTTCGCAAAAAAACCCCAGACATTTGCTAAAAGAGAAAGAAATGGTTAAATTGCATCCTAGAGCTGCCCATTTAAGCTAAGACATGCAACATATCTGTTTGGAGCTAAAACTAGACATTTGCGGAAAGAGACAATTACATGGTTAAATCGCATTCTATATCTGCCCATTTAAGCTAAGACATGCTAAATATGCGTATTTTGCATAAACCAGACATTTGCTAAAAGAGAAAGAAATGGTTAAATTGCATCCTAGAGCTGCACATTACACAAACACAACTGTTTTTGAAGATTACAGTGGCAATTGTCTAACTACTTAACCATGTTGTGCACAAGTACTCAACAACGATCCACCCATGGGGAAACTGTCTGTCCTCAATCTGCCACCACAGGGACGACTGTCTGAGGATGCGGGCATCATGACAAGCCCCGCTGAAATTCGCACACACCTGCATAATCCGCATCCGTGCGTCGCAAACAAACTGCACGTTGAGACTATGGAAGTGTTTGCGATTTTGATAGGGTAAGTCATCTTCTGGAGAACGCAGCGCAATGTGGGTGCAATCTATTGCTCCCAAGACATTGGGCATTCGAGCTATTGCAAAGAATTCCCTCTTCAGGCGCCTCCAATCACCATCATTTCGAGGGAATCCTATGTAATGCTTACTGACTCGTACCATGGCGCCCAGAAAGTTGTCAAAAACCACAGAGACGTGTATGCAACTTAGCATCTTGGTAATGCCAGGGATTTCAGTTCGCATACGTCTACGTGGCTCCATATGAGGTTTAAGAACATCGTAAAGGCTAATGAGCTGTTCGCGATTGAGCCTTTATTTGTCATAAACCTTGAAGTCGTTCATGTTATCCAAAGTGGGCCACACCCTGTGAACAGGAGGACCTCTAACCAGACGAGCCCTACGTCCCTCTTGGAGACGCCAAGCCCACCTGATTCTATTGAACACCACTCATGCAACTGCACCAGCAGCAACTAACTGCGGATCATCCATATTTTTCAAGCCAAACAGCACAAAGCCAAACAGCAGAGCAAACACACAAGGAGTAACAAGGTATGCAAAAGCACAAAAGCGATTTGATACAATGTCTATCACAAGGGACGCTTTGGCAATGTTGTTTGGGGGATTTATAGTGCAATATGTCCAATGGTAGCGTGTTCATAATGATTGCTGATTGTATTCACTTGATTGTATGTGAGCGGCGCAAATGCTTTCTAAGTGGGCGTTTTTTTTCGTTGTTTGCTGAAATTTATTTCCCCCCAATGAATCGTAATGTGAAAGTGTAAAATATAACATATACAGTGCACCTTCGTAATGTTTGTTCATATGTGTAATAAATACTTATTAAACGCGATCTTATAGTAAAAAGCACACGTCCACGCTAACATGATCAAAAGTGCATACTTGTGTATAATGTGTGCATAGACATGGCATAGAATCAGATTGATCAATGTTGCTGCAATATTGTTTCTAAACGATAAAGTAACGGCTGACATCTGTAATATTCTATATATAAGTGATTGTCGAGATGTCAATATTTTACGTGTCCCATTGAAATCGTAATAACAATGAAGATCTTCCAGCTGACATCTGTAGTATTGTATATATAAGTGATTTGCGAGATGTCAATATTGTACGTGTCCCATTGAAATCGCAATAATAATGATGAAGATCTTCCGGCTGACATCTGTAGTATTGTATATATAAGTGGTTTGCGAGATGTCAATATTGTACACGTCCCATTGAAATCGCTATAATAATGAAGAACTTCCAAACTCTCGTTTACGTATATGTAATATTGCAGTATTGAGTGAGAAACTTCTGAAAGGGGCGGTACAGTCCAAAAGCTGTAATCTGTATGGTTGAAGCTTATAATGATGTCATCATATTAGCAACCTGCCTGTCTAGTTAGCAAATCTTCATTGTGTTGTATTTTAAAACATTCTTATTTTGTGCTGAATAAAAATATATATGTGTGCTTTGTTGTTGTGTGATGCGTGTTATGTACATCTACGTATGTATTGTGATTCTCTCCCACATATGCTGACTTATATGAAGCAGTTTAGCATTGTTGTTCCTTCCATAAAAGTGACAGCTGTAATATGTTCTAATGATAAGTTCTTATTGTACGTAATTCCTAATGGCATACTATGAGTGAACTGTGATGTTAAAGGGACACTAAATCCATACTTTAGGTTTCGTGATTCATAGAGAAAGTCTAATGTTAAGCAACCTTCCAATGTAGTTGTATGATGTAAATGTGTTCATTGTTTATATGTGTTTTTCCCCCAGAATATTAATGCACATGTATGAGTGAATGACAAAAGTCATGTATGTGCATCCATTAATGATCATGTGTTGAGCCTATGTAGATATGCTGTTCATGGAAGCATATGAATTGAATAAATGAAATTTTATAATAGAGGTAAATGAGACGTGTTTCCAATTGGCTACTGTTTGTGAATAATGAAATGTTAAAATTATTTTTCTGTCCGTTTAAATATGATGTAATTTTTCAAACCGATTTTGTATTGGTGATGGTGATTTGTAGTTGATGTAATGTAAATTTATATAACAATTTGATGTTGTAGTGAATTTCACACAAGTAAAAGCCATAACTCCATAGGAAAATAGTCATTTCTTGATCTATTTGTCATAGCGGGACTAACGCAAGAAAGAATGAGTTAGTTTCACAATTGTAATGCTGGTATTACGAGTTTTCAAGTCTACGCATTTTGCATGCGTTAGGTAAATCTGCCTGTCGTGTGCACGAGCACGTCTTCCCCATAGACGTCAATGGATGAGAAAAATTTGTTGAGAAATAAAATCCAACACTTGTTTTGAGCGTAAAGTGAGTGACGTCCTCTTCTTGTGTGAAAAAGTAGCTAAATCGTGTTTATTTCCTAATAAAAATCTGATTTGTGTAGGTAATGTGCTGTATATTGTTTGTATGTATCGATTTGTGTATGTATGTGATAATATTTGTAGTTAGATGTAGCTATATGAGTGTATGTTCCCGTCTGTTTATGTAAGTCAATGGAAAATGGATTTGTGTGTTTTTTTTTTTCAAACACCCGAGATCTCGTAACTTTGATCCGTTCTATTTTGACATTAAAATGTAAAATCTCAAAAATAAATATTGTGTAGTGTTTGTATGAGTGTAAGTGTACTTTGTGTATTGTTTTTGAAGGGATTTGTGGATATTTTTGTTAGCGGTATATGATTAACTACTGGGTCTAGGTTTATGTTAATTCTTTGAGTGGAGATGGTTATTTTTGTGCCGTTACGTAAACCCGCAATGCCAGCAGTAGTGAAAAAGCAGCATTAGGAGGCTTTTTCATGCATAACGCACAACTCGTAATCTAGCTGTTAGTTTTTCCCAGGTCATGCACTTGCATAGGGATAAATAAATCATCCTTAATTTTCTCAATTTCTGCAGGAAATTGAGAGTGATTGCCCTCTTTAGGGAATTTAGGATCTCCTTTGTGTATAGATATGGTTAATACATCGCTGTCTAGGGAAATATTGGCTATTTTTGCCAGGCGAAAATTTAATGGTATGACCATCACAGCCACTTAGGGTAGTCTGATCATCTATCTGCAGGACAGTTATTTCAGGTACAGAGCTATTCCTGAAATGAATTTCGACAGCATCTGGCTTCTCTTCCACCACATGACAGTTATGTCTGGTGTGACGTATGCTGGACCTATCATAATTAATAGGTCTTTTGACTTGTGACTAAATAATATTATTTATGCAATCAATTACGGTAATTAATCGCTTAAGAAGGTTGATACCAATTATTAAACGATCATTTGGAAGAGCCACTATAATGACAGGGTGTCTTATTACCCTGTTTCCCAGCTTTAGTTTTAGCCATGCATTGCCCCAGACTTTGAGAGAGTCACCCCCAACACCTATTAATGAACCATCAAATTCCCTTAGTTTAAGCTTGTGAAGCGTTAGCTCATTTATCTGTGTGTAGTATCTGTGGGATAAAATAGTTGCCTGAGATCCAGTATCAATTAATCCCATGATAAGGTTGGTAACTGAATCCTGGAGCTCAACTAATACATAATATCTCCCTCAGTTTCTACCATTTCACATATAAAATTAGCATGTTTACACATTTGGGGGCTTTGCCACAAATTACCTGAATCAGCCATGTTACATGATAACAGTACAATTCTTACCCACCGCCTCCTCTGTAATAGGGATAACTGGTTTCCTGTGTATTGTGTCACAGTCAGGGCTTCCTTCTCCAGGTAAGGATTGCTCTGCATATCCACCTGTGGGAATAAGGTTTAGGGAGAACTGCAAAAGAGGAGATTTATTAATGCTTCCAGACTAGGGACACCTGTCATCACAGTTAGGCCTTCCGTTGCTGGGCTGTAGGGAGCGAATTTGATTAATATTATTTACAGTCATTATGCCAATTGGTACTTCTCTCTCCCCCAGATAATATCTGAGAATTTATGACTGTGCATATGGTGCATTGTTGGCCACTGGTGGTATCCCTAAAAAAGGGATTATTAGGCTGCTTAGCCGTAAGAGCTTGGCTCATATTAGCAAACTGTTCAGATAATTTAGCCAGTTGGGTACCTAGTTGACCAACTTGATTACACAAGCTATTTGTACCCATTGACTGGTTTTGCCCCAGGGTAGTGATTCCTGGATCTTTGGTATCCCTCAGAATCATAGCTATTTTGTCTATCTGATGCGGTTGTCCTTGGGGTTCAACTTGTCCAGTGGTAATATCTTGGGGTGCACTATTTAGTTGGGGTGTTTGGTTATCCTGAGAGTATCCTCGCCCATTGTGAGTATATTCCATTCTATTAGCCTGTGGATTCTGCACCTCAGCCCCTGGTGGGGGAAGGGCAGATTCAAAACTTTGTGGGGAAGGCCAGTTTCCTCTGGCCACTTCCGCATAAGTTTTCTTTTTTTATTAAAAATTAAGGGGGCTAGGTGACACCCTAGTTTCGGCCACTACTTAAGGGTTGGGCCTTTGCTCTCTTTTAACCCCCCTGTTCACTGGACTGCTGAATAGAGTATAATTATTATACTTTATTTATGAAGTGCCATCATATTCCGCAGCGCTGTTCATGGATACAGTTCATTTAAATAAAACAATAATATAAAACTTGTAAGAGACAGGACAAAATTTACAAACATATACAGGAGGAATTGAGGGCCCTATTGCCATGGGAACTTACAATCTAGAAGGGTAGGAGGTTGATAAACAGGAGGTGAGGACTGCAAGATTGAATAAGGGAAATGTTGTTAGGTAAGAGAAATATTATGGAGTTGGTCGGTAGGCTTATCTGAACAGAAAAGTCTTCAGAGAGCATTTAAAGGAAGAAAGATTAGGGCAAAGCCTAACAGCATGAGGGAGAGTGTTCCAGAGGGTAGGTGCTGCATGACAGAAGTCCTGCAGTCTAGCATGAGAAGAGATAGTCGCAGATGCAAGGAGCAGGTCATTGTTGGATCTTAGTGGGAGGGCTGGAGTATACAGAGCGACTGGAAAGGTGGATCAGCCTGGCAGAGGCATTTAGGATGGATTGAAGGGGGGGAGAGGCAGGAAAGAGGAAGGCCAGTAAGTAGGTTATTGCAGTAGTCAAGTCGGGAAATAAGGGAGTGGATAATTTGTTTTGTGGTGTTAACGCACAGAAAAGGTTGAATCTTGGAAATATTGTGTAGATGTTTGCAGCAGGATGTAGAAAGTGATTGGATATGGGGGACAAAGGATAGATTTGAGTCAAGTGTAACTCCGAGGCGGCGGACTTGGGGCGATGGGAAAATGGTGATGCTGTCAACAGGGAAAGAGAAGTCAGAAGTCGGCGTAGAGCTTGAGGGGGGATAAGAATGAGCTCAGTCTTGGACATGTTAATCTTTAGGTGGTGAGAGGCCATCCAGGAAGAAATGCCAGATAAGCAGTCACTGACATGAGAGAGAACAGAGGGAGAGACTGTTGATAAGTTTACCCAGCAAAGAAGTATAAATGGAGAAGAGTAGAGGACCCAGAACAGATCTTTGAGGTACTCCCAATAGACAGAGGCATTGGAGAGGAGTCGTCACCGGCAAATGACACAGAAAAAGATCTGTGAAAAAGATAGAAGTGAATCCAGGAAAGAGCAGTGTCACAGAGGCCAAAAGAGCTAAGGGTCTGTAGGAGGAGGGGGTGGTCAACTGTGTCGAAGGCAGCTGAGAGGTCAAGTAAGATGAGTATAGAGTAGTGGCCAATATTTTTAGCAGAGAGAAGATCATTTGTAACCTTGGTAAGGGCAGTCTCAGCTGAGTGTTTGGGACGGAATCCGGATTGCAGGGGGTCAAGCAAAGAGTTGGCTGACAGGAAGTGGGTTAGGCGATTGTAAACTAGTTTTTCAAGGAGTTTTAATATTAGTGGAAGCAGTGATATGGGGCGGTAGCTTTCAGGAGAATTAGGGTTGAGGGAGGGTTTTTTTGAGTATGGGAGTAACTTTTGCGTGTTTGAAAGAAGATGGGAATGAGCTGTTAGAGAGAGATAGGTTGAAGATGTGGGTAAAAGCAGGAATGAGGGTAGAAGATAGGGGGGTATTAGATGGGAAAGGATAGGGTAAAGTGGGCAGGTAGTGAGGCGTGAGGAAGATACTAAGAAAGAAACTTCATTCTCAGTTGCTGGATCAAAGATGCAGAGGGTGGCAGAGGGAGTAACTGGGCCTGTTGTTGGAATATTGCAGGCTGGTGTTGGGATGTTGCTTCGGATAGTACGTGTTTTGTTTAAAAAGTAATCTGCCAGGTCTTCAGCACTAAAGACAGACGGGGGAGGTGGAGCACATGGGTAGAGGTGAGAGTTAAAGGTGGAAAAGAGTCATTTAGGGTTTGAGGAAAGACTAGATATGAGAAGTAGGTTTGCTTGGCTAAGTGAAGGGAAGAAGTGTATGAGTGAAGAATAAACATATAGTGTATGAAATCAGGTTCAGAGTGAGTTTTACTCCAGACACGCTCAGCAGTGTGGGAGCATTTTTGCAAATACGGTGTTTGCTGAGAGTGCAGGGCTGAAACTGATGGCGTGATGTTTTGCACAGTTGGGGAGGGGCAAGTGTGTCTAGTGCCAAGGAGAGAGAGCTTTGTTATAGTGGGCTGTTGCGAGATCAGGGCAGGTTATAGTGGAAGTGTGAATGATTTTTGAAAATTGGAGTGGATCCACAGCATGTAGATTTCTACAGGTGCGGGGGCGGGATGGAGAAGTGGGTATAGCTGTTGCACTAATATTATAGATGACCAGGTGATGGCCTGAAATGGGAAAAGGGCGACAGGTGAGGTCAGATATAGAACAGAGGTAAGAAAATACCAGGTTGATGGAGTGTCCATCACTGTGGGTAGGGAATAGGGTGGATTGTGAGAGACTGAAGGAGGATGTGAGTGAAAGAAGTTTAGAGACAGCAGGGGCAGATGGGTTGTCAACAGAATATTGAAGTCCCCAAGAATTAGGGTTTGTATATTTGTAGAGAGAAAGTGAGGGAGCCAGGCGGCAAAGTTGTCAAAGAATTGGGAGGTAGGTCCAGGAGGGCGATTGATGACTGCCACTTTGAGGGAGAGGGGGGAAGAACAGGCAAATACAGTGGACTTCAAAGGAGGAGAAGGAGAGAGATGGGATTGGAGGTAGATACTGATAATTGCAGGAGGGGGAGAGCAGGAACCCAACACAGCCGCCTCATTTCTCATCTGGCCTAGAGGTATGGCTAAAGTGAAGACCACCATGTGTGAGAGCAGCAGTGGAAACGGTGTCAGAAGAAGATAGCCAGGTTTTGGTAATTGCTAAAAGGCTGAAAGCATTTGAAATAAACAGGTCATGAATGGTTGTAAGTTTGTTGCAGACAGAGAGAAAGAGTTCCATAGTGGGCAAGTGAAAGGAGTGTGTGCGTATGGGATGCATTCAATGGAAATGAGGTTATGTGTGTTGCTTTTATTAAAGTTTCTATGAGGAGTGCGTGATTGGGTAATAGTGGGAATGAGGGTGGGCCCAGGATTTGGAGAGATGTCATCTGATGCTAATAGCAGCAAGATGGAATGTAAGAGTAGGTGAGAATTAGATTTATAGCAGTGTGGATATCTCTGTGAGGTGGTGCAGTTTAGTGACATAGATTTTAAAATAGAAAGTAGTTAATGAGAGCTAAGGTAAGGAGAGGAAAGGAGAAAAGGGCCTATATAAACTGCATGTGGAGAAGGGTAAGGTATAAGCATGTGAGCATCATTTTGTACTCTCTCTTATCAGCCAATCCAATGAACAGTTATCATCAAAGTCTCTAGCCAGATTTACTTTGATGTGTGAGTGTAATGCTTCATAAAATAAATTTACAAATTCTGAGCTTTCAAATTTGGGATTGTTTTCGGCCATACTGTAAGCACCTTTTAGTGTAGAAAGGAATTTGATTGGGCTTTGGGTTGCACAACATTTCAAATCGTAAGCAGCTGCTTTAGCAGCACGATACTGCCCGAACTCCCTTTTGCACTGTTTTATTTCACTCCAAGTATGAATATTCATATCTTTCAGTGAAATAAATAACATGATATTTACCTTCCAATACCCATGGCAGAAATTCAATTTTAGACTGCTCACTATTAACATTTAGTATAGATAAAGCATTTTCATAGGCCTCTAAGTGGTCAATTACAGAAATGATCCCCCTTTTGGAGAATACAGGTACTGCACTGTTTAAAATTCAATTATTTTATGGGTGTCATACACATTATTAGGTACATCTTGGGTTCTCCTAGGGACCTTATAATTAGGGCTGGAGCACCCCCATCTGTCCTATTTTTACTACGGGGAGATCCCTTATGTGTATTATTATTATTATATGGGCTATCTGGCTCCGCTCTCTGACTCACCAGAATAACTGTCCTCTCCCTCTGAAGTGTAAAAATTCCCTGAAATTCAAACATTAGGTGACTGCCTCTTTGGGAAGTTTGTTTCTGAGCCAATCTATGTATAAATTCTTCCCTAATGCTTTGTAGTTCACCTCTCAAATTCTTTTATGGTTTTCATAATTTCTGTATTATTTTCATCACTAATGGAGAGGGTTATTATTTGCATCCCTCAGTTGCTCCAATTGTGAGTTCTGTCCTTGAATCTGACTCTCCTGTAACCTAATAGCCAAAGCAACATTGTTACTTCACAAGGTGCCAAAACCCTGTTCTCCTCTGAATTCAGAGACTATCTGCAGTTGTGATCCACCACCAACTCTACTTGTTAGAATAAGATCTACTCCACTACCTCACATATTAATTGGCCCAAAAAAATACATGGATCCAGCAGATATTCCCAATGTTGTTTATAATTTGTCACAGCGTGTAGACCAGCTGACACAAGGATTAAGAGAGCTCCAAATGCAAAATGGTAGCCTTAGGGCTGCAATCAAAGACAACACTCCAGAAACACAAGTCTGCTTACCGGAAAACTTTTCTGGGGAAAGGTCTATTTTTAGGCAGTTCAGGAATGCCTGTAACCTACTCTTCTTAATGAGACCAAAAACCTATCACACTGAGAGGATTAAGGTTATGACTGTTATCTCCTTCTTGAAAGGAAAGCCCAGGGTTTAGGCTGATCTCTTTTTTGAGAATGATGATCCTATCTTGGGGTCCCTCACCGATTTCTTCTCACAAATGAGTGCTTTGTATGAAGATACACAGAAGCAATTAACTGCAGAAGCCAAAATGCGTTCATTAAAACAAGGCCGGCGCCCGGTCGAGGAGTACTTGACAGAGTTCAAACTCTATACAAAGGATTCGGAGTGGAGTGACATTGCACTTCGCAATCAATACAGGCTTGGCTTAGGACACACTCAAGGATGAGTTGGCACATACAGAGCTTCCTAGGACTCTGGAGGGTTTAATAAATCTCACCATCCAGATAGACTGACGACTCAGAGAGAGAGGCGTGCCGAGCGCCAACAACCAGAACCTCCTCACAAGTACTACACCCCACGAAGCCCAATCTCATCCGACAGAGACTCCCCCATTCCTATGAGTTAGGCTTTACAAAGGGACCTCTACAGCCTGAAGAAAGGATCCGTAGAAAACAAAAAAAAAAAAAATCTATGCAAGTACTGTGCTTCCCCAACTCATTCAGTGAAGGACTGTCTGTTGTTACAACGACAGAAGAGTAAGTCTTTTGAAGTTAATAACTGTTTCACCAATAAAGTCACTAATGCTGCTTACTGTACAATTTCTCTCTCCCTACAGTGGGATCATCAAGTTCTCCAATCTGAAGCCATCAGAGACTCAGGGGCATACTCCAATTTTCTGGACGCTGCAATAGTAAAGAAAAAGAAAATACCACTTGAATTAAAAGCAACCCCAGTTTCAATTTGTGTTATTGACGGTTCTTATATCAGCACTGGTCCAATCACTCACCAAACGATATCCATTAAGGTCACCTTAGGTACTGGTCATGTAGAGTATATCTCATTTGATGTAATTCCCTCACCATTGTTTCCTGTTGTTTTAGGGTTATCATGGCTTCAATTACATCAACCCTGCATACACTGGGACACGCTTCAACTCAAATGCAATTCCACCTATTGCCAGAACACATGTTACTCATTATGACTCTCTCCGATTAAACCAACAGGAAGATCTTACTTACCCAAAAGAGAAACTACACAGTAACAGTGACTGTCTCTCCTTGTCTTAGGACAAACTTTATATACCTCCTACAATACGAAAAAGAAATATTGTACAATCACCATGATTCACATCTAGCAGGCCATCCTGGAGTCCTCAGAACAATGGAATTGATAAAGTGGAACTACTGGTGGCCAAAGATCAAAGAGACTCATCCTTATGGGTTACTGAAACCTCTTCAGATACCAGATAGACCTTGGCAAACAGTTGGGATGGACTTCATAGTCAACCTTCCCTTTTCCAACAATCATAACACCATATTAGTAGCTGTGGATTTACTCATGAAGATGGCCCATTTTGTTCCATACAAGAAGTTACCTACGTCTTCAGAAACAGCTGAATTATTTCTAACTTATGTGGTATGCCTACATGGTCTTCCCTCCGTCATAGTAACAGACAGAGGTTCCCAATTCACCTCACGGTTTTGGAAACAATTATGCACGGTTCTCCAGATAGATCAACAATACAGCACTGCTTACCACCCCCAAACTAACGGGCAGACGGAACGAATTAACCAGTGGTTGGAACAATATATCAGATGCTATTGTTCACATCAACAAGATCAATGGTCACACAACTTAACCATGGCTGGGTTCGCATACAATAATTCACTTAACCTCTCTACTAAATGTTCACCTTTCTTCTCCAACTATGGGTACCATCCAACCTTCCAGTTATTCCCACACTTGAACACTATTTCACCTCAGATAGACGAGACTATGAACACCCTTAAAGAAGTATTCGATTTCCTGAAGGACAATGTTCAAATTGCCCAGGAGACGCAAAAGAAGTATTACTACTCCAAAAGAAGGAAACCTCCCTCATACCTTGTTGGGGATAAAGTCTGGCTATCAACAAAACATCTGAAGTTGAAAACCCCATGTAAGAAATTCTCACAACTGTTAATCGGACCATTCGAAATAACAACAGTGGTGAATGAAAATGCAGTCTCACTGGCACTGCCTCTTCACTTCCACATCCGATGTTCCATGTCTCCCTTCTGAAACCCTATTCATCTACTAGACCACACTCCACTACTCGTCCTCAATCACCTGTTCTGAATGATGAAGATGTGTATGAGATAAGTTCCATTCACGACTCACGGCTCTTTAGAGGAAAGTTGCAACACCTCGGATGAGGATTCGTGGGAACCCTCCATGAATATTCACACTTCAAGTTTGGTTGCACATTTTCATCGTTCCAATCCTGACAGACCTGGACCTTCTACTCCGGTGCAGCCCCATTGACGGGGGGACATGTCAGGTAACGTTCTGCTGCTGTATATACCTTTAAGGGATCCTCATAAAATCCCATAGTTCCCTACACAACCTGCCAATTAATGTCAAGCTGTGTAGCCTCACTGCTCGACTGAACACGCTATAACTATAGCTCCGGCTTACTAGCTGTTATCTACTCAAGGAAACATCTTTACCTCAGGACCGTACTGAGCCTATTCAGCCTTAAAAACCAGCTCACTGTTGGACCTAATACTTCCACTGTAGAGGAAAAGCAGGCTCCTCTCCCTACAGAGATAAACACAGTGCGCAAACCACGGAGGTTTTCATATGATATCAACCTATCAATCATCCTCTCTTTGCTCTACTGCAGTTGCGTTACTACTGTCTGGATTGACTCTGTGTAACTAACCAATATTAAGAGTTTGCCGGTTCACTGACTTTTCCTACCTGGATACTGTTGCTACGCTTCCCGGCTGATCCGCCCGTGAAACTAATTTGTTTTGTGGTGTTAACGCACAGAAAAGGTTGAATCTTGGAAATATTGTGTAGATGTTTGCAGCAGGATGTAGAAAGTGATTGGATATGGGGGACGAAGGATAGATTTGAGTCAAGTGTAACTCCGAGGCGGCGGACTTGGGGCGATGGGAAAATGGTGATGCTGTCAACAGGGAAAGAGAAGTCAGAAGTCGGCGTAGAGCTTGAGGGGGGATAAGAATGAGCTCAGTCTTGGACATGTTAATCTTTAGGTGGTGAGAGGCCATCCAGGAAGAAATGCCAGATAAGCAGTCACTGACATGAGAGAGAACAGAGGGAGAGACTGTTGATAAGTTTACCCAGCAAAGAAGTATAAATGGAGAAGAGTAGAGGACCCAGAACAGATCTTTGAGGTACTCCCAATAGACAGAGGCATTGGAGAGGAGTCGTCACCGGCAAATGACACAGAAAAAGATCTGTGAAAAAGATAGAAGTGAATCCAGGAAAGAGCAGTGTCACAGAGGCCTAAAGAGCTAAGGGTCTGTAGGAGGAGGGGGTGGTCAACTGTGTCGAAGGCAGCTGAGAGGTCAAGTAAGATGAGTATAGAGTAGTGGCCAATATTTTTAGCAGAGAGAAGATCGTTTGTAACCTTGGTAAGGGCAGTCTCAGCTGAGTGTTTGGGACGGAATCCGGATTGCAGGGGGTCAAGCAAAGAGTTGGCTGACAGGAAGTGGGTTAGGCGATTGTAAACTAGTTTTTCAAGGAGTTTTAATATTAGTGGAAGCAGTGATATGGGGCGGTAGCTTTCAGGAGAATTAGGGTTGAGGGAGGGTTTTGTTGAGTATGGGAGTAACTTTTGCGTGTTTGAAAGAAGATGGGAATGAGCTGTTAGAGAGAGATAGGTTGAAGATGTGGGTAAAAGCAGGAATGAGGGTAGAAGATAGGGGGGTATTAGATGGGAAAGGATAGGGTCCAGTGGGCAGGTAGTGAGGCGTGAGGAAGATACTAAGAAAGAAACTTCATTCTCAGTTGCTGGATCAAAGATGCAGAGGGTGGCAGAGGGAGTAACTGGGCCTGTTGTTGGAATATTGCAGGCTGGTGTTGGGATGTTGCTTCGGATAGTACGTGTTTTGTTTAAAAAGTAATCTGCCAGGTCTTCAGCACTAAAGACAGACGGGGGAGGTGGAGCACATGGGTAGAGGTGAGAGTTAAAGGTGGAAAAGAGTCATTTAGGGTTTGAGGAAAGACTAGATATGAGAAGTAGGTTTGCTTGGCTAAGTGAAGGGAAGAAGTGTATGAGTGAAGAATAAACATATAGTGTATGAAATCAGGTTCAGAGTGAGTTTTACTCCAGACACGCTCAGCAGTGTGGGAGCATTTTTGCAAATACAGTGTTTGCTGAGAGTGCAGGGCTAAATCTGATGGCGTGATGTTTTGCACAGTTGGGGAGGGGCAAGTGTGTCTAGTGCCAAGGAGAGAGAGTTTTGTTATAGTGGGCTGTTGCGAGATCAGGGCAGGTTATAGTGGAAGTTTGAATGATTTTTGAAAATTGGAGTGGATCCACAGCATGTAGATTTCTACAGGTGCGGGGGCGGGATGGAGAAGTGGGTATAGCTGTTGCACTAATATTATAGATGACCAGGTGATGGCCTGAAATGGGAAAAGGGTGACACGCCCCTTCCTTCATGCCACCACGCCTCTCTCTAAAAAACACTAACTCCGGTTCTCACTCAAAACCCTGCTGTTAGTTTTGGACTGAAAGGCTCACAAGCATTTTGTTTCACTAAGTCAGATGTACTGAGCTCTTCCATCTCTAGTTGCTGAATACTCCTATACGATTCATCTTACAAGACTAAAGCTACAGGAAGTTACTTTGTAGACTCTCCTGTAACCTAATAGTCAAAGCAACATTGTTACTTCACAAGGTGCCAAAACCCCATTCTCCTCTGAATTCAGAGACTATCTATCTATCTGCAGTTGCGATCCACCACCAACTCTACTTGTTAGAATAAGATCTGTTCCGCTACCTCACACTAATGGGCAATTTTGGGCAACATATTTTGTCTTGTAACAGACATTATTAGTTTGGCTTAGTATTTAGTTAATTTAAATTGCTAATAGAGTTAAAACATTTTTTTTTAAATATCTGTAAAAAAAAAATTTAAAAAAATTTCTATTTACTACAAAATATATTATATCAATGTGATAAGAATAATGATCTACAGCTCAGTGCCTCCAATAAAATGTTAATACATCTCAGGAGTGTTGGTGTATTTATCAGCAGCAATTGCCACCAACGTGTTAGATATTTTAATTATGAATATTAATAATTAATAGCAGTATAAAATTATTGTTAGCGATATCTCCAATTAATATAGCAGAATCTTATCAATACACTTCAGTAAGATGCTAAATCTCTGTAGTGTCCCCCAAAATAAACACTATTGAGATATCTACAAATTTGGCAACAAAATTATTATTAAAAAATAATATTTAATCTCAGTATATAATATCCCTAAATTCTGATCAGTTAATTCTTATATACACACATTGACTATATTTATGTAGTAACTGAATATCACCTATGACCAGTTTTATCTGTCAATCGATCAGTACAATATTAGAATATAAAGCAGGTTATAGAGATATTTAGATTAATTACTATTCAATGGATATTGTCTATTATCTCGTAAATGGACACAATATTTCTATAAATTAATCTTAAATCAAAATTAATTGCTTATTAAATATCACACATGAATTATACTAGAATAATTTATAAATAGCCAGAAAGTTTAATCAATTCAAAATATATAGCTTATCTACCAATGTTTGTATTCACCTATGTTCAAATCTTACAATGAAATCTTAACTTAACTCCCACAATCTAATGGAATTTCCAGGGAAATATAATTCACTATTTTCAACCCAATATAAACTAATATACTTCACTTAAACCCAGAGATTGTTATACAATTATCAATTCAACACAATAGCCAATTTATGTGCGACTCTTAAGAGGGTTCACAGTAAATAAAAATGAATTTATCAATATGGAATACAAAACCTTTCCTCTAAAAAGTAAATTGCTTGATGCTAGATATGATTATTTTTAAACTACACAGGCCTGTGGAATATCTACCTGTAACTACAAATTACACTTACAAATCACAGCTACAATTTAACTATAGCTAAAGAATACCTTTGATTTAAAACATTAAAAATATAAAACAACCGTTAATACATTACCAGTAACCAATATGACAGTTTAATGTTCCAGATAACTCTATTGTCATTCGTGGGGAAATATTGCACCAGTTTTGGAAGATAATTAAGCCAAATAATCTCTTATCCAGAAAGAGGGTCCCAACAGGATTTGTCTTACAGAAAACTGTGTTCGCACACTCGCGTTCCTCTGTAAGGAGAGAGAGAGTGAGTGAGAGTGAGAGAGAGAGACACAGCAAAAGAGAAGGGGGAGAGAGACAGCAAAAGAGGGGGAGAGAGCACAAAAGAGAGGGGGGAGAGAGAGAGCAAGGGGTGGAACCGCTGTACTGCAAAAAAATGGCCCGTGTGTACGGGCTTTAGAACTAGTTTCTTAATAATTCAATAGAATTTGGATATGCCCTTATCTCTCATTGGCTACTGGGAATGCCACTCCTAACAGTCAATCTTTTTGGCTGTAGTACTGGTTTTAGCCCATCGGGGGAACAACAACAGGAATGGGACATGTACATTAAAATATTCTGTTTCTCAATTACAGGGATATATATATATATATATATATATATATATATATATATATATATATATATATATATATATATATATATACTGTATATATATTTATAAAATATCTATTTAATGCACTCATAATTTCCTAGCTTTTATAAACTATATGTTCAATACATGGCCCATCTAATCTAACTGAGCACGTATTTACAAGTCCAAACATGGGTATATTTAGAATATATATATATATATATATATATATATATATATATATATATATACCGGTATATATATATATATATATATATATATATATATATATATATATATAGTGAACAGGGTTTGTTCTAATAGCGCTTGCAGAAGACGTTCCTCATTTGCATGTAATGGGAAGGGTACAAAAAGATACAAATATCCCAAATGAGTGATAGATCAAGTGGATCAAATAAGTGCTTATAAATGCTCACCTGTTGACTCACAGGGTCCTGTTATAAGCGTCGTGTGACCTATATTAATACTAGTAATCACAAAATAGGCAAAAAGAGTACACCATTGAGGATGGAAAATGATGAAATAATATAAACAATGTGACAAAAATATATATGTGTTGATATATATTAGTAATCTTGACCGGGAGACAGCAAGGAGTATTTGTAGGACTTTCCTACTCTTACCACTCTGTATGATTGGACAGAGGGTAGATGGTATGGAAATTCCTAATTTATATGAGCTGAGATCCAGAAAGATAAAAAAGTACACTTTTATTTTTAATATTAAAACATGGATATTTTCAAGGGTTAAAAAACAAAAAACAAAAATGCAAACAGGTAGAAAAGAGGGAATATTTAGTTTATTATATGTATAATGTTTTTTTAAAAAATATTTGAAAAATATATATAAAAATATATATATGAGGAATAAAAAAATATATTTATATATAGTAACAATCAATGGTTAAAAGATTGGTTCAAAATTAATTGGGGTGTAAATGGATACAAGTAAAAAAGTTAATAATTGAGGAAAAATATATATATACAAAAATGTAATAAATAACACGATAAAAAGCTAATATATAAACACTAATGCAGGGAAAGGCCCACCGATATCAACTAAGTGATGATGACTAAATAAAAAATATATAAAATATGCTAGTGGACCAAAAATAAAAGTAGCTAGAATAGAGGTAAATCTACACGTCCGTTAGGCTATAAACTTACTATGAGGCGCAATACAGGCTGTAGATTGGTGGCGATGTGCTGTCCTGTGAGAAGGCTGAATGAACAGCTGTAAAGATTTGCTGCACGGAGAAGCTGGCGAACACGCCTGACAGAGTAGTCGGAACTCCAGATGTGACGTCATGAACGTGCGTCACGTGCCTTACACGTTTCGCGAGTGTATCAGCTCACTTCATCAGAGGCTATGGATCCATTAACATCCTGGTAGCCCTTAAATAGCCAAAAGCTATTCACTCAGGGGCTGATTAAAAAGGATCAACACCTAATTGACTAGATGCTTATTGCTTAGTTAGGCGGAAAATGAAATGTTTGAAGTAATAAAAAATATATATGTTGATATACTGGAAAAAATGTGTCGTGTTTTTTTGGGTTATAAAGATTTTTGGGTGATAGATTCACAAAGCGGAATGGTAACAATTTTGTGATATAAGTACATAAATACTTAGCCAGATGTATTGATTTAAGTAACAATAGCACAGTAATTGCCAAGTGATAAAAATGGCATAGAAGATTAAAAACAGATAGTAAAACCATTGCTAGTTTATGGTTATTCAATTGATTAGCACCATTATGCGAATAGAAATAGAAAATATGTATATATGTTAGAAAAATTCTTTTTATATTGGAAAGAATTAATTTTTTTAATTTTTTTTTTTAAATTCCTAAAAAATATTTAAGAAAATAATATAAAAATATATAAAAAAATATTATTAAATTTATATAATTCATAAAATTCATAAAATATTGGATAACTATGAAGGAAATTGTTAGCACAAACTTTTAATGAGTGCAAATAATTGTGTGAAGGTGTGAAAATAGATGGATATATAATCAATTTTAAGAATATATATGTATATATATATGTGTGGGTAAACACATATATATATAGAGAGGTGTTCTAAAGTGTGGTTCATGAGATAGAGGCTATCTAAGTATACATGGGATATAAAAATTACATATGTTTTAATTTTGGTATTTCGTTTTATGTTATTCAAAGAAAGGCTGCCAGATCTATGTCTGTATTAAGGCCATATGGTTTCCTGGTTCTTAGTTTATGGATCCAGTAGGTATCCCTTTTTCTTAGCTGTAGTAATCTATTCTCTCCTATTTTGTGTGGAATTTGTTCAATAGCCTTAATTTTTAGGCCCTCCACACTTTTTTCATGGAATTCCTCGAAGTGGGTTCCAATGCCATACTCTGGTTGATTACTGGTAATATTTTTTACATGTTCTAGGCATCTGGTCTTCAGGGTCCTTTTAGTTCTACCTATATATACTTTATTACAGCTGCATGTTAGTTGGTAAATGACATATTCTGATTTGCAGTTCATAAAACTATCAATTTCATACTTGTTGTTTTCCTTATCTCTGATCCATTTATTTTCTTCTTTATTCTTACTGACATGTTCGCAGCATACAAAGTTTTTCCCATTACATTTATGGAAACCTTTAGTTTTTGTTTTTAGCCAATTTCCCTGTGTGAGCGTCTTTTAAGTCTTTAATTTTGTTGGAGCTAGTATGTTTTTAAGATTGGTGTTCTTCTTGTAAGTGATTTTTGTTTTTTCCGGTAGTGTCTCCTTTAAGAGAGGGTTCCTTCTAAGCAGATGCCAATGTTTATTTAATATGTTTTCAATATCTTTGGCCCCACTATTGTATGTGGTGATAAACCTGGGGCAAACAGATGCCACAGACACACCAAACGCAGAAGTCTTCTCTAACGCAAGAAACAGGTTTTTCCCAGATAGACCCACAAGCATCAATGGAAATAAAGATCATCAAACTAAAATTAAAGAGAAACAGATATTTATAAATACAAATAAAAACAAAAATAAACACACAAGCAATAACATGCATTTAAAGTCAAAACTGGATAACAACCATCAACATCAAATCAGAAAACCTAATTATTATAATTACAGACAGTATCCAAATAATCACAACCAAGAAATGAGAAAACCCGACTACACTCACAATCACGATACATATAGCAACCATTTTAACTCAGACAGGGACTTTTTTAATAATAAAAGAGAATATACCAGATCTGATACCAATTACCAAGACCCAATTAGACAACAAGAAAAAAGGGATTATAGAAACGATTATGAAGGTATACATCAAGGATCCAGCAGACACTGGGGAACAAATACTCAACAAAACAATGACCATGGACATACACATTTTTTAGGCCTCAGAGAAAGAAAAAGAGTCCATCCAGAAACCATACATTCCCCCGAGACTCAGAGCAGAAAATCAAGAGAAGCGTTTTCACAATGTCCAGATACTGCAAAGATCAACCCTGCAAAAAAGAAGAAAAGACAGCGAGGAAGAGGATGCAGAGCAGGAAAACAGAAACAAACAAAGAAGAGGAAACTGGCACTCAAGGCAGAAATCAGTATAAATCCTGATGAAAATGACCTAGTAAAAATCTTCAATTTGTCAGACAGGATTTTGACTAGGGAAGAAGAGAATGTTCTGAAAAAAAGGCCTCTCCTTTGCCCCAGTAAGAAACCAGATGTTTTCTCACTATTTGTTGATTGCAACAAATATATTAGGAAACTAACTCTACAACGATACTTCAAAAAGAAAAAGAAAGACCAAAAAGAAGATTGGTACACTGTGTCAGATGCACTAATAAACATGAATACTGAGAACATGGTTACCCTTACACAAAGTGATATTCCAACACTGAACCTCTTGGAACTAGGAGCAAACAGAATCATGAAACACAGTGGGTTTAAACCAAGATCCATATTTTACCCTACTCAAGCCAAGGGACAATATATCTCACTATTCAAAGATCTTGTACTTAACGATTTAGAGTCAATGTGTAAATCATTCAAACTCAATAGCAAAAACCTTACAAATAAGGAAGAAAGAATCCTAAAAGATCTAAGTAAAGATGAAACACTAGTCTTCAGAGAGGCTGATAAAGGCGGTTCCATTGTGATACAAAATAAAGGAGATTATATCAGTGAAGCAAATAGATTACTGTCTGACAAGAAGACCTATGAAGTATTACCAAAGGACCCTACCAGTCAATTCTCAGATGAATACGATCTATTAATAAGAAATGCAAAGAAACAGAAGATCTTAAATGAAGATGAATACAAATTTTTATCCATAGATACGATAAGAAAAGCAGTGTTCTACCATTTACCAAAAGTGCACGAGGACACTAAAAATCCCCCGGGACGTCCAATTATCTCTGGTATAAATAGTCTAACCAGCAATTTGTCAGAATATGTAGATCATTTTCTACAGCCCATGGTACCAACGATCAGCTCATACTTAAGGGACACTCCACATCTACTCTCAATACTGAAAGACATCTGTTGGGAGAGCAACTACTCACTTGCAACACTAGATGTAACTGCGCTCTATACATCCATCCCACACAACAAAGGTATACGCGCAGTGGACAACGGAAACAAACACC
This sequence comes from Bombina bombina, assembly GCF_027579735.1. NCBI lineage: Eukaryota > Metazoa > Chordata > Amphibia > Anura > Bombinatoridae > Bombina > Bombina bombina. Next base: position 301,572,461 of record NC_069504.1, on the reverse strand, counting down.
AAAAAAGAACAAATATCTTTCATTGGGGAAGCAATTAATTTTATTCTCACCAAAAATTATTTTACATTTGAAAATAAAATATTCCTCCAAAAATTTGGCACCACAATGGGCACTAAATTTGCCCTGAGTTTTGCCAATATGTACATGGGAGTATTTGAGGAACAATACATATGGAAAAAATAATGCATTTCTGAAAAATATCATTATATGGAATAGGTTTATTGATGATATTAATTTAATTATAAAGAAACGGTGTAATATCTTAAATAAAGGGCCCCTTCAAATGTAATATATACACATATCAATTTGTCAGTACATTATCTTTCTAAACCAGTTAGTTAAACTGGTAATAAATACAGGGAAGGGGGGTGCTGACTGTCTGTTGTTAATAGAAATAAACAAGAGAAAAGTTGACAGTACCTAGCACTCATATAGAACCATAGAGCAGCTGTGATATATGAAACCGGGTCAGTGTCAGAGACTGGTTGTGAACTAAATCGTAACTTTTACTAATCCCAAATAAAATTGGCAAGGTGTACCAAAGGTGTATAACATAGAATAATTATTAGAACAAACATTTAAAACTTAGAATAAAAATGGAAAAGTATGGGCTGCTTGTGTGAGACACAGGGACAAAATTAACACCAGGATAATTATTAAGACATCCAGTCTAGCTCGAAACTCACGAAAATGCACGGATTGCACTGAAACTTATCTAACAAAGGGGACTGACCCCAACAACATTACCTATACTGTGCAATACTGGCATAGGGAGCAAGGCTGAATGGCTGAAAGATTCAAATATAAGAAGGCAAGTGCCTAGGTTTATCAAATAAAGGCTCCTGGGAAATAAGCAAGTGGTCTCACACGCACAGACAACGCCTGATGCGCTTTTCGCCGCTAGCACGGCTTTCTCAGAGGCTAACCAGAGTCTGGTCATTAGCCGGTATTTCTATCGTGTTCCACCAATTGGAGTTCGTTTCAAACACACACCTCTCAAAATAGGCCTATCGTGTGAGACCCTCCGTCATTGGTTAGAGGTTGGTCACATGTCCACATCATAATGACGTAAGTCAGTTGTCAAGGCAACCTCCGTAAACAAACTTTGCGTTAAAACTTAACATAATCAAAGGTTAGATCGTAGTTAATTCACATTGAATGTCAATACAAAGGAGACAATTTAGAATTTAGATCAATTGGAGTAGTAAAATATAATCCGTTATTTCAGTAGGATTCCTCCCCTTATGCATATATGTTGTGAAGCGTCTACATAGATTTTCCCAAAAATCACATATTTGAATAAGTCAGTGAATGGACTATGCATTATAGCTACATATTCACCGTGATCAAGGGTTAATTCGTAGTTAGATCACAGAATACTTGGGACCATTTGAGAATTCGGATCAATTAGGGCAACAGTATGTGATCTGCTGTTTAAATAAGTATCCTCCCCTTATACATATATATTGTGGAGCGTATGTATAAACTTTCAATAAGATAACATATTGGATTGAGTTGCAAAATCCTGATACTGATTGTAATTGGGAAAGTTTAGTGTGTATTATTCGAATATACCCCCATCGGTCAGGATTTCCTCGTCTGATCTAGTCAAAGTGACGTGTACCCGTTACCATGGCGATCAAAGGAAATACTGCTGAGATTTATAAGACTTCGATCTCTTGTGTCAGGGCGTTTAAATTATACTTCATTAGAGTCACAATGACATTAGAATTTCATGAGTTTTATGTTATTCTTCAGATCCCATCAAGCCATGTAAGATCTAAATAACGGTGTTTAGTGGAATTATACTTTGCAATTCGCAATCTCTTAAGATGTATCTTTGTTCACATTTCTTTATGGGAATTGATATACTCATATCTTTGATTATGTAGAGAATTTATATTGTTGTAAACAAAAGCGTGCATTCAATTATGTTATGCTCTGAAAGTATGTTGTTATTATATCAACACTCAAAAAACATCAGCTATCATATACAGTTTTTCTTAAATTTGCTGTAAACTATGTGTGGATAGTGTACTAATAGATTTAGTTCCCACAGTAACAAGTGATATATATACTAGGAAGACCATATATTGATGTTATGAGCGAATCAAAAACAAAGGTGACAATATGTCCCACAATATGAAGGAAAATTAATGCACTCTTATTCCCAATCTGTAAAATTTAGACAGATTATTAAGAAATAGTGGAAATCAGTGCATCTTACAAAGCATACCAAGTGTATTTGGAAACTGGTAAGGCTGTTATTATGAGCAAATAAGTTCCAAACCACAGTGTTATACTTGAATATATTTATAGAGAATAAAAGGTCAACTTAATATAAATTCATGAAAATAAGGCTATTTGTTTATCTACAAAGGTCTGTACATATAAATATTCCACATTACCAAAATTGTGGTAGTACTAAGATTTGGATTATTTTAATGAACCCTAAGTAATACGAAACATCTTATAGAAATGCTGAAAAGCCATCTTGTTCGTTAAGTCCATTCGGTATCAGAGTATTGAGCCAAAAAATCCAGCGGCATTCAGATTGAAGTAGCATTTGTTCAATGTCACCTCCCCTTATGCCAGGTTTTATTACCTGTAAAACAGATACTTTCAGACGTGGTCTGGTACCATGACTTTTCAAATAATGTCTCGCTACAGGGGTTAGTGTTTTGTTTTTGCCTATATCCGTCACACAATTTTTAATACTATTGATATGTTCACCTATTCTGGTGCGTAGTTCTCGAGTCGTGATCCCCACGTATCTCATGCCACATTCGCATCTGAGACAATAGACTACATTTCTTGTCCTACAATTAGCGAAACCAAACATCCGTTTGGTTCCAGTTCGAGTAGAGAACTCTCTTTCATCATGAATATATTCACAGAAACTGCAAGAGCCACAAGCATATGTTCCGCATAGTCTTTTATTGCTAGGTTTCTTCTTAACGAAGTGGCTCTGTACCAGTTTGTTCCCTATTGTTGGTGCTCTGCGCCAACTAGTATTAATCCTATCCCCAATGCTATTGGCCAAAATTGGATCGGATTTCAAAATATTGGCATGTCTATTGAGTATTTCATAAATGTGTTGATGTTCTGAATTATAGGTCGTTACAAACCTCAAAATGTTTTCAGAGTTTGTGCTTTTCTTTTTTGGTAAAAGTAAGGAGTCTCTAGGGGTTCTTTTGGCACGTTGGAATACTAATCTTATCGTTTTTCGCGTGTACCCTCTCTCCCTTAGACGTAATTTAAGTTCTTTAGCTCTTTGTAGAAAAACCGATTAGTCTGTGCAATTTCTCCTGATTCTCAGGAATTCTCCCGTCGGGATTGCTCTTTTTGTTTGTGTGGTATGACAGCTGTCATATTGTAATAAAGAATTATTATCAAACACACTAATTAAATATGGCTTCTAGCCTATCACAAGATTTCAAAAACCATCAGGATCAACGCATGAAGGACATTGAAAAAACATTCGCAGTCTTTTGTGACCAAACTAGTAACATAGACACTGAAGTTAATAATTGGGAAGAGGAATTAAAATCCTTAGGACACTTAATTAAAAAACATACCAGATCATTCTGGAACAAAAGTGCTTACGATAAGTATCTTGCTAAACATCTTATACCAAGGGGTCTAAGAGTACGCCTGTTTCCTTCCTTTGCCTTCCACATAGGCTCCTATAAGGACAGATAGGAACAAGCCCTCATTAATTGTTCAGAAATCTTGGTTGCGATTTTGTCAGATTACGAAGCTGAGGTAATGGTAGAACTCAATAAAGAGATTGAGGATTACAACACAAAATTACAGAAGTTTGATAACATTGACAAATTTAAACAGGCTTATAAAGACCTGAGAGACGAACTGGACAAAAGGGAGAGGGAGATCATACAGACCAAATGTAGTAAGATGAAAAGAGACCTAAAGGACTTTGAGAAGGGACGGATCTTTACGTGGGATGAAAAAATGCCCAGACGAACACCAATAAATAGTTTACCACCCCCCAAAGACACTACACAATCAGACTATGACTCCTCCACTGTGGAGGATAGCGATACTGAACATAGTAATGCTACCAGTAGTCGTTTTTTAGGTCGCAAACCAGATCAATTGGAGTCAGGGGTAAAAGAACAACGCGAAGGGGCAAAGGGAGGGAACCAAACCCTAAGGGACAGAGCGAGATGGGGGTATGTCAAGGACAATCAACATATGAGGAGGGAAGACTGGGGCAGGAGATCCAAGTGGTAGAAGAGGAAAACAAACTACAAGTGTAAGGTGTATAATCCCACGGGGGGGTGTCAGCGCAGGCCAAAGCCTGGGGCCTAGTGTACCACCTGAGGCATATGTAGATTATCTGATAAGGGCCCCTTAGAATGACTCAGACCACGCAGCATTATGATCGAAAGCCAATTCTGTTTATTGCACAGTGCAAGCCTTTCTTATAGTGACATACAGGGTTAAGGGGATGACACGTTAGGACCGCGTCATCTTACACAGTTATACAGAGCAATTTACAAGGAAGAACTGGAACATGAGTTTCTCATAACAATATTTACAGAGTCATAACAAACTACCATCTGCAGAGACAACCGAGTGTCTAAAGCCTCTTGTTTACATTATCTTATTCTATCTTACTTCTAGGCATTAGGCCAGGGTACATTGGCAAGGCCGAATAGCTAAAGAAACTCATAACATGCATATAATTCTCACTGCATAATACCCCAGTATAATAAAGTCTATTCATTACAAAATGGCTGCGAGGAACAAGATGGCTGCGAAGAACAAGATGGCTGCCATCAGGTTCATATTACCCCTAACAACAAGTTATAAATATATACAAAAGAACCTTGAATCAAGAACATATTAAAGTCCTCGCTAGAGGCCTTTCCTTTTCACCCACACCGTCCCTTGATAAGTTTGAATTAATCAAGGACCTCCATATGTTTTGCCGTAAACTGGCATTGAAAAAGATGTTTACCACTCATAATGACCCTATCACTGATGAATTAAGAACTTTGGACACCTTAGTGGAACTTTGGAATGAAAGTGAGGGGACTGTTTCCCAGACTAATGATGTGACTTTGGATAATAAACTTAGAATTAAATCAAAGTTTATGCCAACAATTAACAAAATACCCCCACTACAAGTATTAGAAAATATGGTTATGACTGATTTTCTAAAAATTAACGATAACAAAAAAACTTTCAATTTGAGTAAAGTAGAAAGTGAAGCACTCATGGAAATTAAAACATGGGATGATGTGGTGATTAAGGCGTCAGATAAAGGTGGTAATGTGGTTATCTGGGATAAGGAGGAGTACATACAGGAAGCTAACAAACAATTAAATGACAAGAAATGCTATAAACAACTCTTTTCAAATCCGACTACTCAATTTGTGGTGAGATAACAAATTAATAACAGAGGCCAAAAATAATGGAATCATTAGCCAAAAGGAATATCGCTTCCTGGAAGTTAAGAACCCTAAAACTGCAACACTATACCTTCTACCCAAAGTTCATAAAAACAAAAATAAACCACCTGGTAGACCTATAGTCTCAAGTATAGGAAGTTTATGTGAACAGGCTATCAGATTTCTTGACCTATACTTGCGGGATATAGTGACCTCACTCCCTTCCTATACCAGGGACACAATGGATATCCTTGGAAAGATTAACGACATAACTGTAGACGCACAAACATTGTTAATAACATGTGAGGTTGAGTCACTTTATACGTCCATAAAACACAATAAAGGCTGTGATGTGGTTAAATACTTTCTGGATATGCAATCGAATGAGAAAAAAGAACATAATGATTTCATAATCAGATTATTACAATTTGTCTTAAAACACAAATACTTTGTATTTAACGATAGATTTTACCTACAAGTACAAGGGACCGCAATGGGTTCAAGCTGTGCCCCCACATATGCGAACATCTATTTGGGGTGGTGGGAGCGTGAAACAGTATTTGGAGATGACATGTCCCAATACACAAAATACATAAGCATGTGGAATCGCTACATGGATGATTTGTTCATCATTTGGACAAGGAGTGTCAATGAATTTAAAGAGTTCATATCATTATTAAATAATAATGACCTTAACCTGAAACTAACCTACAATATAAGTGAATCAAAAGTAGAATTTCTTGACATAATGATCTATAAGGATGAGACTAACACACTAAAGACAGATCTATACAGGAAAAAGACAGCAACAAATTCTTTATTACAATATGACAGCTGTCATACCACACAAATAAAAAGAGCAATCCCGACGGGAGAATTCCTGAGAATCAGGAGAAATTGCACAGACTAATCGGTTTTTCTACAAAGAGCTAAAGAACTTAAATTACGTCTAAGGGAGAGAGGGTACACGCAAAAAACGATAAGATTGGTATTCCAACGTGCCAAAAGAACCTCTAGAGACTCCTTACTTTACCAAAAAAGAAAAGCACAAACTCTGAAAACATTTTGAGGTTTGTAACGACCTATAATTCAGAACATCAACACATTTATGAAATACTCAATAGACATGCCAATATTTTGAAATCCGATCCAATTTTGGCCAATAGCATTGGGGATAGGATTAATACTAGTTGGCGCAGAGCACCAACAATAGGGAACAAACTGGTACAGAGCCACTTCGTTAAGAAGAAACCTAGCAATAAAAGACTATGCGGAACATATGCTTGTGGCTCTTGCAGTTTCTGTGAATATATTCATGATGAAAGAGAGTTCTCTACTCGAACTGGAACCAAACGGATGTTTGGTTTCGCTAATTGTAGGACAAGAAATGTAGTCTATTGTCTAATTAAGTATAATTTAAACGTCCTGACACAGGAGATCGAAGTCTTATAAATCTCAGCAGTATTTCCTTTGATCACCATGGTAACGGGTACACGTCACTTTGACTAGATCAGGCAAGGAAATCCTGACCGATGGGGGTATATTGGAATAATAGAAAAGAAAAAAGCAGAGGAGCGCCGACTCAAATGTAGGGATAAAACAATTTATTAGAACAAAAAATGCGGTTCAATAACACTCACAAGATAAAAGGGGTATAATACATATATGGGCCGTCTGCCATGAAAAATCCCCCTGCGGTCAGTACACAGTCACTCCGATGTTGGGAGGTAAAAATTCCGGCTGTTAGAATCTCCCGCTTAGTATTCGGTCCTTACCACACCGCTCTGCAGTCGCAGGTGGTGACGTAAAATTCAGCGTGCAGTATTAGTGGTTGAAAGTAGATCAATACACTACGGATCCCTTGTAGGGACAAACAAAGTTGCGAGCCTGGATCTTTCTTCTACGCGTTTCGTCCTGATCGACAGGACTTTGTCAAGAATACTTGAACGGCTCTGCTGGCACCTTAATATACCAGCTTTTAACCAATGCGGTTCAGGCTCTGGATTAGTGTAACTTAGACAGGTCAAGTATATTCACTAACTTATTAGCGATTATTGTTAAAAAGCTATATACCTTACAAATTTGTGATCTAATAATATACATGATACTAAAAAATATACATATAACAGTGCATATAGATGAATATGGACTTAAAAGGCGAACTGATTGGATATAAAACTAAATATATAAATGTCACAAAATACCAGCGAATGGATACATAACCAGTATTAGATTTGCTATATATACTGCATGAAATATTAGTATAAAATCATTATATAATATACAAATACATACCTATGGTTCAAATATTAGATCATAGTTTCTCATAAAAACAAGTTTCATAGGAATTTCTATATATTCACTGTAAAATAAAATTGTAAAAGAATAAACTATAACACTTCAATAAAAGCTGTGTATCATATTACTAAAACAGATATATATAGAGCCATTAAAACTGGATATACATATAAGGAGAACCAAGATAAAAATTACTTCTTAAAAAATAAATTATTTCATAAAAACGCTTGTATATCTAGTTCAATGTTTAACCCCTTAGGTTCTAAGCAGTCTAGAGTTTTAATCCAATAGGTTTCTCTTTGTCTTAATTTCAACAGTCTATTAGTGTCCCATTTGTCGGGTGCTACCCATTCAATGATTTTTATACTAAGATCTTTTGGATTTTGATTGTGGCAAACTTTAAAATGATGTGAAACACTATGATTGTCGAAACCTGACTCAATATTTTTAACATGCTCTCTGAGTCTGTATTTGATTTTTCTTTTCGTCCTACCTATATAGATTTTTCCACATTTACAGCTCAACTGATATACAACATAAGTGGTATGGCAAGTGCATCTGAATTTGCACTTGTATGTCCGTTTGCCATTGTAATTGTTAAATGTAGTATGGTTACTATCAATCAAAGGGCACATAATGCATTCAGAGACCTTGCATGGATACAGGCCTACCTTACTACCACACCAACTAGTAAGAGTACCATTTACTGTTTTTTGTCGAAGTTTGGTGGGTGCTATGTAGTTTTTAAGATCCTTATTTTTCCTAAATATGACCTCAGGCTTATCACTAAGTGCCTTCTGTAATACTGGGTCCAGTTTTAACACATTCCAGTGTTTATTGATAATCTTTTTAATGTGGTGATGTTGATTGTTGTATCTTGTAATAAATTTAACAGATCCCTCTTGGAGATTATTTCTATTGTTCTTCTTTTTATTCACATGCTGGTTAGTGAGAAGAGCTTCTCTATCTATATTTAGGGCTCTGATTCTGGCGGTATTAAGAAGTTCTCTATTGTAACCTTTCTCTAAGAATTTATCTGTTAGAACATCAGCTTCTTTGTTATAGTCCTCTATATGTGTACAGTTGCGTCTGATTCTCTGATATTGCCCTATTGGAATGTTGTTTTTCCACTGTTTGTAGTGGCCACTTTTGGCATTTAATAAACCGTTTCTGTCAGTAGGTTTATGATAATTTTTTACACATACTTTATTGGTATGGTTGTCACAGTATATCACTAGATCTAAAAAAGATATAGATTCGGGTGAGCATTCATATGTAAATTTTAAATTTAAAAGATTACCATTGATATGTGAAATAAAATCATCTATTTGATCCCTAGGGCCCTGCCATATAATTAAAATATCATCTATATACCTGAAGTATTTAAAAATGTTATTAAAAAATGGGTTATTGTTCCATATATATCTGTCTTCGAACTGGGACATGTAAATGTTAGCATACGATGGGGCAAAAGTGGTCCCCATCGCCGTACCCTGTATTTGATGGTAGAAGCAACCCTCAAATAAGAAGTAGTTATGTGTTAAGACAAATTGTACAGCATCCACTATAAATTTACGTTGTACCTCAGGGAGATGACTATTACATAATGTATCGCTAATTGCCATGGTACCTTGTGAATGGGGGATGCTAGTATAAAGAGCAGCAGCATCGCAGGTAATCCAGATATAGTCTTCCTGCCAGTCTAAACCCTCCATTTTGTTAATAACATCAATGGTGTCTCTGAGATAGGCTCTTGAGGATATAACAATAGGTTGTAGGTAAGAGTCCACATATTTGGATAAATTATCACATAGAGAGCCTATCCCAGAGACAATGGGTCTACCAGGAGGGTTAAGAGGATCCTTGTGGATCTTGGGTAAGTGATAAAAACATGAGATTTTTGGGGCCACTTCATATAAAAATTGATATTCTTCTGTATTTAAAACGTTCAAGGCCTTAGCTTCATTTAAAAGTATAAATAATTCTTTTTTGAATTTCTCAGTAGGATTAAAGGTTAGAAGAGAATACGTGTCCCTATCGGATAATAGGCGTTGTGCTTCTGCTATGTAATCTATCCGATTCTGCACTACTATGCCACCGCCCTTATCGGCAGCTCTAAATATGATATCATAATTTTCACTCAGTGTTTTTAGGGCTATTCTTTCTTCTTTGGAAAGATTATCATTTTCTAATTTCTTTCTATTTACAGTTTTGTGAGAAAGTTCCTCAATATCCTGGCATACTAGTCTATTAAATATTTTGATGTATTCTGTTTGGCTGTGAATGGGATAAAAAACAGATTGACGTTTCAAAGGACAATGTTTCACAGTGAAGTCGTCCATGTCCTCATATACTGATAAGTCTGATAAATTAGGATCTATTCCAATCGGACTGTCATCTAAACTGGCCCCTAAATTTTCTAAGATGAGAAGATCATCAGTATTAACATTATTTAAATGTTCATGTGTACTGATATATTTGGAAAAATGTCTTTTTAGTGTGACTTTTCTCACAAATTTTTGAACGTCTATATATAGATCAAAATAGTTAGGTGTATTATTTGGAGAGAAATTTAAACCCTTAGTTAATAGTTTTAATTCGCTAGTGGAGAACTCTTTATTAGAAAGGTTAAAAATCATCTTGCTATTAGCTTCTAATATCCTCTCTCTTTGTTTCTTTTGCCTAGATTTGAATCCTCCCCGATTCCCTCTTGATCTAATTCGTCTATGGTTCTTTTGGGGTTTCTCTGGTTTAGAGTTTTGTTTAGAATATTCTCCCTCCCTGAGTAGTGCCCTTCTAAGTGGTGATTGGACTGTGTCTGTTGTTTGTATTGCTGTTGTCCCTGTTTGTGCCCCCCCCCTTGTAGTCTCCAGGGGGGTATCTCTAAAAAATGACGATTTTCTTGGACTTGATTATCAGTTCGATAATTTGCTCTAGGTGTATATGTAGACCTATTATTAGAGTCCTTTTTATTGTGATTCATAGTTTTGGGTTTAGCTCCTTCATATTGCCATCTGGGTGATTGTGGTTGTGTATCAAGGCCAAAAAATCTATTTTGTGTGGGGACATCATGCCATACATTTTCATCCCTATATTGATAATGAGTCCCTACTCTTGAATTGGGGTAATCGTGACTTCTATTGTAATTTCCATTTTGTTTATTTTTCATTTGAAAATTCGGTTTATTCCAATCTCTTCTCGGTGTTTGATAAACACGAGTATTGGTTATATGTGGACCTGTAGGGGTTCTATAGTTGTTATTACTATTACTATTGGATCTTTCAGGAAGTGGTTCCCTATTTGAACTAGACAGGGGCTCCGGTTGTATGGCCCTATTTGACTCATCCTGACCCCTATTTCTGTGTGATGCATTTTTTCTATATGAGTACACCTGGTCTGTTTTGAAATCCTCCAAATCTCTTTGCAATTTTTTGGTTTTATTAATTTGTAATTCACTAGAAAAGGAATCTACCCTTTGTTGGATGTTTTTATTAAGCTCCTTCCATTTCTGGATGTGTTCAAAGGGTTGTATCTTTGTCACTAGGGTATCAATCTCTAATTTTAAAGAATTTAATTTATATTCTCTATATTTGATAAGTAATTTGATGAGTGCCTTAGAGCATGTGTGCAAGATCTGTTCCCACTCAAGTTGGAATTCAACTTCATCTAGATTGAAAGCTGGAAATTTGAAAATCCTAAGTCCCCTAGGAATGATATCATGGAGGATGTAATTATCTAGGAGTATTAGATCCTGCCACTCCTTTGCATCTTTCATTAAAAGTTTTTCTAGATCTCTGAATAATACTATAGGATCTATTAGGGAGTCTTTGACTATACTATTATTATCCAATAAGTTAGATGACCTTTGTCTATTGTTACGCCAGTTATTATCCCCAAATTGGGTATGAGCCTCAGAAAAAACCTGGACAGGATTGGTTTCAATACTAATTCCTGATTCAGTGTTATCCATTATATAGTATAGTAAAATGTAAAACAATAATAAAATATAATAAAAATAGTTGAATACTATAAATATTATAAATAATAACAACAGTGAAAATTATAAGCTGCTCTACCTGGAACTAAAAAACTACAAAGAAACAGGTGTATATATGAAAATATACGGTAAAGCGCTATATACTCGTTCCAAACAGTATGATGTTACAAAACACCCAGTATGAGATTAGTAAACATAAGGGTAAGCATCAGGGTACACTGGTAACTGGATTTATCATATTGGAATAATACACACTAAACTTTCCCCTTTCCTTTTCAATCAGTATCAGGATTTTGCAACTCACTCCAATATGTTATCTTATTGAAAGTTTATACATACGCTCCACAATATATATGTATAAGGGGAGGATACTTATTTAAACAGCAGATCACATACTGTTGCCCTAATTGATCCAAATTCTCAAATGGTCCCAAGTATTCTGTGATCTAACTACGAATTAACCCTTGATCACGGTGAATATGTAGCTATAATGCATAGTCCATTCACTGACTTATTCAAATATGTGATTTTTGGGAAAATCTGTGTAGACGCTTCACAACATATATGCATAAGGGGAGGAATCCTACTGAAATAACGGATTATATTTTACTACTCCAATTGATCTAAATTCTAAATTGTCCCCTTTGTATTGACATACAATGTGAATTAACTACGATCTAACCTTTGATTATGTTAAGTTTTAACGCAAAGTTTGTTTACGGAGGTTGCCTTGACAACTGACTTATGTCATTATGACGCGGACATGTGACCAACCTCTAACCAATGACGGAGGGTCTCACATGATAGGCCTATTTTGAGAGGTGTGTGTTTGAAATGAACTCCAATTGGTGGAATACGATAGAAATACCGGGCTAATGACCAGACTCTGGTTAGCCTGTGAGAAAGCCGTGCTAGCGGCGAAATGCGCATCAGGCGTTGTCTGTGCGTGTGAGACCACTTATTGCTTATTTCCCAGGAGCCTTTATTTGATAAACCTAGGCACTTGCCTTCTTATATTTGAATCTTTCAGCCATTCAGCCTTGCTCTTGCAACCTATGCCAGTATAGGTAATGTTGTTGGGGTCAATCCCCTTTGTTAGATAAGTTTCAGGGCAATCTGTGCATTTTCGTGAGTTTCGAGCTGGACTGGATGTCTTAATAATTATCCTGGTGTTAATTTTGTCCCTGTGTCTCACACAAGCAGCCCATACTTTTCCGTTTTTATTCTAAGTTTTAAATGTTTGTTCTAATAATTATTCTATGTTATACACCTTTGGTACACCTTGCCAATTTTATTTGGGATTAGTAAAAGTTACGTTTTATTTCACAACCAGTCTCTGACACTGACCCGGTTTCATATATCACAGCTGCTCTATGGTTCTATATGAGTGCTAGGTACTGTCAACTTTTCTCTTGTTTATTTTTATTGATGATATTATAATTATTTAGAACGAGGATGAGAATCACTTTGAAGAATTCATCCGTTCTCTTAATCAGAATGACTTGAATTTGAAATTTACTAACACATGGAGTAAGAGAAAAATACATTTTCTAGATATTACCTTCTTTATTGAAAATGAACAGATAGAAACAAAAATGTATACTAAGGATACTGATACAAATGACTATTTGCATGCCACCAGCAACCACCACAAGAAGTGGACTAATAATATTCCGTATGGCCAATTTCAGCGGATAAAAAAAAATTGCTCAAGAAACCAAGATTTTGAGGAAACAGCAGTAACTCTTAAACAAAAGTTCTATAATAAAAAGTACAACAGAAAAACAGTAGATAAGGCTTATGAAAGGGTAAGCAAAATAGATTGAGAGGATCTATTAAACCCAAAAAAGCAAGAAAATACAAGTAACACTGAAGGGGACTATACTGTTTGCCCCAGGTTTATCACCACATACAATAGTGGGGCCAAAGATATTGAAAAAATATTAAATAAACATTGGCATCTGCTTAGAAGGGACCCCCTCTTAAAGGAGACACTACCTGAAAAAACAAAAATCACTTACAAGAAGAACACCAAATCTTAAAAACATACTAGCTCCAACAAAATTAAAGACTAAAAAGACGCTCACACAGGGAAATTGGCTAAAAACAAAAACTAAAGGTTTCCATAAATGTAATAGGAAAAACTGTGTGTGCTGCGAACATGTCAGTAAGAATAAAGAAGAAAATAAATGGATCAGAGATAAGGAAAACAACAAGTTTGAAATTGATAGTTTTATGAACTGCAAATCGGAATATGTCATTTTCCAACTAACATGCAGCTGTAATAAAGTATATATAGGTAGAACTAAAAGGACCCTGAAGACCAGATGCCTAGAACATGTAAAAAATATTACCAGTGATCAACCAGAGTATGGCATTGGGACCCACTTCGAGGAATTCCATGAAAAAAGTGTGGAGGGCCTAAAAATTAAGGCTATTGAACAAATTCCACACAAAATAGGAGAGAATAGATTACTACAGCTAAGAAAAAGGGAGACCTACTGGATCCATAAACTAAGAACCAGGAAACCGTATGGCCTAAATACAGACATAGATCTGGCAGCCTTTCTTTGAATAACATAAAACGAAATACCAAAATTAAAACATATGTAATTTTTATATCCCATATATACTTAGATAGCCTCTATCTCATGAACCGCACTTTAGAACACCCCTCTATATATATATGTGTTTACCCACACATATATATATACATATATATTCTTACAATTGATTATATATCAATCTATTTTCACACCTTCACACAATTATTTGCACTCATTAAAAGTTTGTGCTAACAATTTCCTTCATAGTTATCCAATATTTTATGAATTTTATGAATTATATAAATTTAATAATACTTTTTTATATATTTTTTGTAATATTTTCTTAAATATTTTTTAGGAATTTAAAAAAAAAATGTTTAAAAATTAATTATTTCCAATATAAAAAGAATTTTTCTAACATATATACATATTTTCTATTTCTATTCGCATAATGGTGCTAATCAATTGAATAACCATAAACTACCAATGGTTTTACTATCTGTTTTTAACACACATTTTTTCCAGTATATCAACATATATATTTTTTATTACTTCAAACATTTCATTTTCCGCCTAACTAAGCAATAAGCATCTAGTCAATTAGGTGTTGATCCTTTTTAATCAGCCCCTGAGTGAATAGCTTTCGGCTATTTAAGGGCTACCAGGATGTGAATGGATCCATAGCCTCTGATGAAGTGAGCTGATACGCTCACGAAATGCGTAAGGCACGTGACGCAAGTTCGTGACATCACATCTGGCGTTCCGACTACTCTGTCAGGCGTGTTCGCCAGCTGCTCCGTGCAGCAAATCTTTACAGCTGTTCCTTCAGCCTTCTCACAGGACAGCACATTGCCACCCTTCTACAGCCCGTATTGCGCCTCATAGTAAGTTTATAGCCTAACGGACGTGTAAATTTACCTCCGTGTATTCTAGCTACTTTTATTTTTGGTCCACCAGCATATTTTATATATTTTTTATTTAGTCATCATCACTTAGTTGTTATCGGTGGGCCTCTCCCTGCATTAGTGTTTATATATTAGCTTTTTATCGTGTTATTTATTACATTATTGTATATATATTTTTTCTCAATTATTAACTTTTTTACATCACTTTGTATCCATTTACACCCCAATTAATTTTGAACCAATCTTTTAACCATTGATTGTTACTATATATAAATATATTTTTTTATTCTTCATATATATTTTTTATATATATTTTTCAAATATTTTTAAAAAAAACATTATACATATAATAAACTAAATATTCTTACTTTTTTTTACCTGATTACATTTTTGTTTTTTGTTTTTTTAACCCTTGAACATATCCATTTTTTAATATTAAAAATAAAAGTGTACTTTTTTATCTTTCTGGATCTCAGCTCATATTAATTAGGAATTTCCATACCATCTACCCTCTGTCCAATCATACAGAGTGGTAAGAGTAGGAAAGTCCTACAAATACTCCTTGCTGTCTCCCGGTCAAGATTACTACTAATATATATCAACACATATATATTTTTGTCACATTGTTTATATTATTTCATCATTTTCCATCCTCAATGGTGTACTCTTTGTTGCCTATTTTGTGATTACTAGTATTAATATAGGGCACACAACGCTGATAACAGGACCCTGTGAATCAACAGGTGAGCATTTATAAGCATTTATTTGATCCACTTGATCTATCACTCATTTGGGATATTTGTATCTTTTTGTACCCTTCCCATTACATGCATATAAGAAACGTCTTCTGCAAGCGCTATTAGAACAAACCCTGTTCACCACTTTCCCTTTTAGTCTCACCACGGAGGGTTTAGACACCACTAATAGTAGTAGATTCAGGAGTAATTTGAGGAAGCACTTCTTTACAGAAAGAATGATTGATTTATGGAATAAACTTCCTCAAGAGGTAGTAGCAACAAACACTGTGGGGGACTTTAAAAATGCATGGGACAAGCATAGGGCTATCCTACAAACTAGATAAGTTTATACTGTTAGGTAAGGTCGGGCAGACTTGCTGGGCCTATGGCTCTTATCTGCCATCAATATCTATGTTTTCTATGTTTTAATAGCAGCATACATTAGACTTTTCCATAAAGCTTTCAACTCTAGAAACAACTCTTCTCCAATTTTGTCTCTCTCTCTCTCTCTCTCTTTCTCTCTTTCTCTCTCTCTTTCTCTCTCTTTCTCTATCTTTCTCTTTCTCTTTCTTTCTCTCTCTCTCTTTCTCTCTCTCTCTCTCTCTCTCTCTCTTTCTCTCTCTCTTTCTCTCTCTCTTTCTCTCTCTCTCTTTCTCTCTCTCTTTCTCTCTCTCTTTCTCTCTCTCTTTCTCTCTCTCTTTCTCTCTCTCTTTCTCTTTCTCTCTCTCTCTTTTTCTCTTTCGAGGACAATATATCCCCTTCCTCAGACAGCAAGTAGTGCAAAAATACAGTGCATATACTGTATAGGCATTAAACAAACAAACCCCTCCCCCTAATTAGAACAAAAAAATGCCAAACTGGTTGCTATGGTGACATATACGTCACAATGTAAACACCATAGTGATAATGCTGATAACATGTTAATAAATGAGCCATCTCAGCCCTTATTATACCAGTGAAAATTCAGAAAAACTGTAGAAGCAATGCATACAAATGTGGAGTACAAACATCCCTCACAGCTTATACAACAGCACCCCTACACAGAGTATAGCCGCAACCACGTATTAATAAACTCAGAGGTTGGGTCTAGCAGGGGAAACAAACAGTCTCACTCACCATGGATCGCAGTAGATGGATCATCCAGGCACCCGCAAGTAGCAACGCGACCAGAAACCCGGAAAAACTCGGGCACATCACGTGGGAGGCTACCAGCCTATCACCAACACTGTGTCTGGTTACCATGGTGATCAGTCACAGCGATCCAGGAAAGAGACTCATACCTTGTTACCATTGCACTCATAAGAGGTCAGAAACAGCGGATAACCTGGGAATAGCTAGAGGATAGCACCAAACAGCAATTAGAACAGATCCCCATGGTACCGGTACACATATACAGCATGGCGCATAACCCGGAAATCACGGGCGCGTCAACATGAGACCAATATCCAATCACCTGTATTGTGTCCGGTAACCATGGAGACTGTTCGCAGTTATGTAAAATGACACCAAGCTAAATCCATAATAAACCAATGAAGTAAAAACAGAGAATAAAAACAGAGAATAGTATGTTCATTCATACCCACACTCATACCCAACACCATGATAAACGTAAAATTAAATTATTAAAGTGAAACACATTCACCAACAACAGGCATATAGTGGATATCATAGTAAACAGTTGTCCGATCAGCAGGACCACACGACGTACATCCTAACGCAACACAATGCGCCATACAAACCACACATGTTCAGGGGTATCAATCACTACAAACAAGCCCATAAACCCAGGGAACCCCGGTCAAGTACAAATAGCCACCACTAGTCTACGCTTGACTAGTGTCATGGGGACTTATTACCAGCCTGTGGCCAAGGCAACATGTACACAAGGAAAACAAAGGAAGATATATACCCCCATATATACTAATGGACATTAAATCGTATAGGACAGTCGCACAAACAACCACCCAACCAGATTAGTGGCCAAGAATGATGACAGGATGGAACTAAGGGTACAATACTAGGAAACATCTGTTCAGAATGACGACCACACAACAGCAAAGGCAGGCTATACACACCACCAAAAGAGGGGATAAGTGGCATTGGCTATTTACAGAAAGTGAACAACATAAAATAGGTCATGGACTCTCATATTAAATCAAAACAAACAGCCGCAAGGGCCCATCATAGACAGACAGTAGCAATTAATGCGCGGCAGCAGAAGCAGACTATACACACCACCAAAAAAAGGGGGGGGGGAATAGCATGGGCAATATAAGAAATCCATCCAGATAGTGGGCAACGTAAAATAGGTCATGGACTCTCATATTATAGACCAAAGCAATCAGCAGCAAAGGCCCATCACAGCCAAAAATGGCAATTGTTACAGAAAACAGTGCCAATCAAACATGGTGTTCAGTCCATGGGGTTGGAGAGTGTTCAATCGAAAAATCCACTTAGCCTCTATCTGTAGAAGAAGCCTATACCTATCACCCCCTTGTCTAAGCGGGGGGACATGGTCAATCAATGTGAATCTCAGGTCGTGGACCCCATGTCCCTTTTCCAAAAAGTACTGGGCTACAGGCTGGTCGCTGGATCCTTTTTCAAGGGATGTCCTGATGGAAGATCTATGGTTGGCTAGACAGGTTCTAGCGTCATCGGTAGTCTTGCCCATGTAGAATCTGCCACAACTACAGTTCAGTAGATATACCACGTGTGTGGTAGTGCATGTGAGAACATGCCTAATTTTGTAGCGTTGTTTTCAGTGGGGATGTCCAAATGTAGCACCTGGAATCATGGAATTACAAGTTGTGCACCCTAAACACCTGTAGCACCCTGGTTTCTTTCTTTGTGAGAGCCACGTACTTGGTGTATAACAATGGATGGGATCGGTCAACATAAGAAGATCCTTCAGACTTTTATCTCGTTTGAACCCCACTCTTGGGTTTTGCCAAAGGTTAAATGGGAGTGAAGAGTTCCCTTGTATTATGTGCCAGTGTTGTTTTAATGCCTTGCCCAGTGATCTTGTTGATGGACTATAAGTAGTCGTAAAGGTCATTCTTGGCCCTCCTTCCATCCTAGACGTATTAGGCATATTAGGCATGCTCTCACCCATGGACCTGCTTTGGTGAATCAAACTAGGATTATATCCTCTTTTTATGAAGCGTTGTTCCATTTCATTTAACTGTTGGTCCCTTGTTGTCTTATCACTATTGTTCCTAATAGCACGGCACAGTTGGGCTTTTGGAATCGCCTTAAGTAATGCTGTTGGATGATTGCTGGTAGCATGCAAAACCGAATTTCTGTCAGTAGGCTTTCTAAACAATGATGTTCCCAATTGGCCATTCTCCATCTTAAAGATGTTGAGATCCTGAAATTCAATGCTGGCTGTATCGTGTTTTAGCTTAAATTTGACTGGGTTATCAAGGGAATTCAGATCTGCAAACCATGCTTCTAATTCTGCTCCCGTCCCCCTCCAGATGATCAGAAGGTCGTCTATGTAACGTCGATACAAAAGGATCTCATGTTTCTGGTATACCTGCATCACAGACATATAAGTTCACTGGTATAATAAGGGCTGAGATGGCTCATTTATTAACATGTTATCAGCATTATCACTATGGTGTTTACATTGTGACGTATATGTGACCATAGCAACCAGTTTGGCGTTTTTTTTGTTCTAATTAGGGGGAGGGGTTTGTTTGTTAAATGCCTATACAGTATATGCACTGTATTTTTGCACTACTTGCTGTCTGAGGAAGGGGATATATTGTCCTCGAAACGTCACTTTTTTTCAAGTAAAATTTGATCACAAAAAATTCCAGTGAGTGCAAGTTTTTTGTATATATATATATATATATATATATATATATATACATACATACATACATACATACATACATACATACACACACACACACACACACACACACACACACACACGATATATATTTCCTACTATTTTATATCATAATATCGTCTGTAAGTAGCAGTCTGATGTGATAAATCATATAGCCATATTAATAAGTAATTATATTCTTAATTATTTACTCTTCATAGAATCATAGCATTTAATATCCTGGCATTACATTGCATTTTTGAGCATCTCTCTATATTCCATACATACCTGCAATAGAATTCTGTAACAATTAAATCATGACAGATATATATGAGCATTATAATCATTGACTATTCAATATATCTATCTATCTATCTATCTATCTATCTATCTATCTATATTCCACTCCATCATGGCACATGTCTTAATAATTGAAAGTATGGACTCCTATCTTTGATATATTAATAGGATAACTTATTGAATATGTATTTATTTCAAAACCTCATTTTCACACCATATTCCTGAAAGAAAGAAAAATAAATGTAGTTTTATTTTGAAATAGTCAAATATTTTAAATGTATTGATACAGCTACCCACTCAATACAGCAGACACTTATCTAATATAGTATATCAGGCATAAAGGTATATCTCCCAGAGCAATATATATATTGTTTATATAATCTGAGTATTTTAAATAGATCTGATAATTATACAATTCATATATTTAAGTTTTAATCTTATATGCTTTCAGCTTACACAAAATTTCAAATATACTTTCTTAACTTTCTCCTGATAATATCAAGATTTAAACTGCCATTACGTCTGGGTTTCTGTGTATTTAGAAGGCTCAGGGAGGCCCTGTGATTAATCATTTGTTTATCAATACGCCTGTGCTAATTTTTACATCCTGAAAATTCTGCCCCTTGTTTTAGACTTCTAGGGCCCGATCCGATATGCAGCGTCGCCCGCAAAAGCCGGCGACACCAGATTTTGCTCGATTTTGGTATTACATATACGGCGCAGCATACAAGTTATGCGCGTATATTTCACCCTTCGGCCGTATTTTTTTTACCCATAGACTAACATAGAATGACGCGCAATTTGGTATCCAATATACAGCGTAAGGACTTACGCAGGCAGAATTCAGAAAATCTCCATTCTCATCTCGCCACAAATTGCAGGTGCAGCAACCCTTGCACTGACTAAAAAACCAACATAACTCCCTGGAAGCCTTAACAAACACATACATTTAAGCAGCATCTCAAGGTTAAAGGGACAGTATACTATGATATTGCTTTTTTAAGGTTTATTTGTGTATTTGAAATAGTTTGAAGCCACAACATAATCAAATTGATTGAGCTTGTAGGTACTTTATCGCATTGTGGACATATACTTGCTTATTTACTTTAAATTGTATTACCTTCATCTCTTTAGAACCCACTGGAGTGTAATTTATTCTAATGCTAACACAGCTTGGCACTGATGCCAAAATATAACAAGGGACAGTCAAGTCCAAAGAAAACCTTCTTCTTTTAAATAGGGCATGTTATTTCAAACCACTTTCAGATTTAATTATGACACTTGCTTTGTATTCTTGGTATTCTTAGTTGAAAGCAAAACCTAGGATGGCTCATATGATAATTTCTAAGACCTTCTTGAAGGCTGCCTCTTTGCAATTGTGTCAAACCAATCACAGACACCACAACCTTTCACCTGCAGACTTAAAACACCTGATAATGCCCACCCTATCAGTAACATCACTACTATATATACCAATGTGTCAATTTATATTGGATGTGAGATACATTGATTTACAGCTTAGAAGTGAATATTACTATATGTACCCTTCAGAAACAACTATTGTGGATGTGAGTTATAGTACAAGAATATGTCATAAACAGGATAATATTACCTTTTTTTGGGCCATTTCCACACAGGCCTTATTATATATTTTAACAATATTAGTGTACTAAAACACACCTCACATGGATGTGGATGACAATTATATGGTAAATAACAGAGGACAAGATTTATTGTGAACTATAAGAATAGTTATTTCTTTTTAGGCTTCTTGGATGAGGGGGCTGAGGTGACTGTAGTGGATTTCCTTGTTCTCCTGGTTTGAGACAATTCAGATGTTTCTGCTGGAGTGCTGGTGTGTAAAGTGCTCAACCAACACACCCAATAGTTGATTTTGTTCCCGCCATCTATTGTCCATCTGCATCTGCATATCAGTCATAATTTGCATCATCTGTGACTGGTTTTGAACAATTCCACTTAATGATGCTGCTATGTCCCTCCGCAGCTCTATGCTACGTTTGTGTAACCTCTCTTGAAGAACCTCTCTTGGCCTCTTTGTCTGCTCTCGCAGCTTGTTATGAGCCTCCTCTGGAGTGCAATGTATTCCTCACCCAGGGGAGAATACATTGCATCCACAGGCTCTTGAGAAGCAGGGCTTCTAGGTGCTTGAGGTGCAGGTTCAGCTGCATCTGCTGGTTCCTGTGGGACATTTTCAGCTGCATCTGCTGGTGCTTGAGGTGCAGGTTCAGCTGCATCTGCTGGTGCTTGTGGGCCATTTTCAGCTGCATCTGCTGGTGCTTGAGTACTTTCAGCTAAATGTTCTTCTGCAGATGGTGGAGCTCTCCCAAGTGAAGAGGATGGTGGTGCTCTCCCAAGTGAAGAGGATGGTGGTGCTCTCCCAAGCGAAGAGGATGGTGGAGCTCTCAGGGTGGATTGATAGTCCCACTGATGACCAGTGTGTAACCACTCAGCCTGTCCAGTTGGCACTTCTTGTGACATAGCCTGTGTGTAAAAGCCATGACTGCCCTGAGATTGTGTTGGGGGGGGGGGGGTTAAATACATGGACCCTTTGTGGCTGTCTTGGCTCCCCCTCAAAGCCAAAAGAAGAACATTCCTCTGGGCAGGAATCTTGCCAGGGGTCATATGTCAATGGTGGTGGCATCACTTCCAGGTCCTCAACTGAAGCCATCCAACCCTTCTCATGCCTAGGAGCATAATGTTCATGTGGTTGCCTGAAGACTGGTGGTGGTGGCTGCATGTCTGTGACTGGTGGTGGAGGTGGCAGCATGCCTGTGCTGGTGGTGGTGGTGGAGGTGGCGGCATGCCTGTTTGCATCCTCGTGACAGGCGGTTCTGTGGAGGAGTCAAATGATGAGAGGGATTAGTACAGTCATATATATGTCCATGTGGGCATACAATGTACATTGATACATGCTAGGGCCTATACTGAAGCTCATGTCAAACTCTAAAACATGCATGTGCACATTGTGATTTGTGATATGAGGGATTTTAATATGCGCAGTATACAGGTATGCGTTTCATACAATAGTTATGTGTACATGTCAATGATGGAGAAAATGTGTTCTTTAAGAGACACTATGGTCACACAATTTACTTTAGCCTGATGTAGGCACTGAACCTGCTTTCTTGAGCTAAAAGTATTGTGATGGTCCATTTACTGAAAACTCTACATGTGGCTTGTGGCCTGTGTTACTCTGAGACATGTTAGTATTGCACTATTCCACCTCATATCATGGATTGCATTGTGTTAAGTAGCATTAATGTCAAATATAATTGTAGATGTTTTTGTTAGTAGGCCAAATACCATGCTCCTCATTGTGTACATGAATGTGTGACATTAAAGGATGTTATATCTCAAATACATATAATACTGGTGTGTGGGATGTTACTCACCAGCATGATGTGCTGTGGTTGCAGCCCCTGAGTCACGAGCCTCTGGAAGTCCACGGACTGCTGTGATACTCAGGGACCTGCATATCATCTCCTGCCAGGTGTTGTATTCTATGTCCAGGGGTGGACCACCGCCTGTTCCCCTCTGGTGCATAGCCTCCTGCCCCATCTTTTCTTTCACCCACCTCTTGCAGTCATTCCACCGCTTTGTAAGGCCCTCAACAGTCCTCCTCTGCGGGGCCACACTGTTGACGGCTTCCTCTACTGCCAACCATGCTGTTTTACGCCTTTTGGTAATGCCTTTGCCCTTCTCCTGGCCAAAGAGGGCACTGTGATTGTCCATGATGGCCTGGACTAGGGCAACATTCTCATTGAATGAGAAGTTTGGACATCTCATCCTCTCATCCTTCGTGGACACCTGGCTTGCTCCCTGTGATGTCCCTGGTGTGGGTTCCTCCCTATCCTCTCCCTCCTCCCCCCTTCTGTCCCCATGTGTACCCTCTGTCCCTCTTCTAGATGTGCCTGGTCTCTGGGGCTCTCGGCATCTCCCCTCCCATCATCCCTTCTAGCTCTCCCTCTCCCCACTCCACTTCCCTGATGGGGACCCCACTGCTCCTCCTGTCCTCTACAATACTCCTCTCCCTGCCACTCCTCTCCCCTCCGCCCTACCTCTCCCTGCCATCCTCACACTACACACACTCACACGCTCACACTCACTCCCAGTTCAATCACACACAACCACAACCAAACACTCAGCCTATCACACTGTAAAATTGAAATAAAATGTGTGAGGCGTTAGAAATAAAGTGTGTCTTTGTATATGTATGTATGCAATATGTAAAAATATGTGTAAGTGTACAAGCTTAATCAACCAACAATGCGACCTAATTAACTCCTGTTTGCGCCTCTCTTTCTACTCTGACTAATCCTCCACTCCACTGTAGTGTGCTGTAGCTCAACAAACCATCCAAACACACTGAAGAAAATGGTGGCTGCGCATGAGTTTATATATGACTTTTGAAGTGAAAGTGCATATAACCCAACTCATTCCATTTGAAATACATTTTGCATTACCCCTCTGATTTACAGGTCAATTTTTAACAAAGTAGTCTCAGTTCACACTTCAGTTTAGACAAAAATTGAACAGAGAAATTAATTAGAACATTGAATTATACCAGTAGATTATGTACGTCACCTTACCAAATAAAAAAAGTTATGACCTATATAACATTTAATTAAATATTTCTATAGACTTCAATACATTGTTGCTTTATCAAACTGCATTTTATAATGTTCACAGTTGTTTAAAGTGATTGTAAAGTCAGCCTCCTGTCTAAACAGCTGTGTAACAGTTATCCCAAAATAACCTGAGTTTCATTCATCAAATTTTACGTTTTCTAATGGATACCTGTATTTTCTTAATCTTATATTAATTTTCGGCAAAATCATCCTCCTTCCGGCATTCGCGCTCCGTTGCTGCCTTTTTTGATTGACGTCTTAATAGCCAATAACGGCTCTAACCACGGGGGGACCCACCCCCTTACCATGACGTAATACGTCCTTTTTGAGAATGCGTTCGTTTGCGGTGCAGAGCTAATCTATTGTAAGCTTGTGCACATTTTGCGCATGCGCAATAGAAGTAAACACTGCGTCGCAATAGGATTATATACGGAGTCCTGTCATTTCCTCTGTATTGTAACTCTAGGATTAGTGGATCTGAAAGGGCTCCGTATATACGTTTTATTTATTTTAGCTATGTCACCAACTATGTTTATGAAGAGAATGCAATATAGGAGTAACGCATGCGCAATGCAAAATATACACGGGAGCGCGCAGTGCCGATACGCTGTTTACGTAATATGGAGGAAAACTAGCAAACAGTGAGTGGGAGGAGCGGGTAAGTGAATGATCGATATTAAATATATATCATAAAAACGAAATCATAGATTATATTAAAAATGTATTGTGGCGGTATGCTTAATCGGATGATTCCCTACCAAACTATATTATACAAACCTGAAAAATTTACATTCACTTTAACAGTAACACATATTATCAACAACTTTTGGCGATGATTTTGTGATCTAATGCTGCATGAATATAGTGAATCTATACATATCCAGGTTTCAACTATGTATGAACCACTGTTTTTGATTAAGTGTGATCTTTGCGAACAGTTGTCAAGGGAACACTTGCCTTGTTTTGTTTGGTGATGAATCAGTTATGCAGGATAATACAGGCAATAGGGAAGAAAATTGGGAATCAATCCAAATAAGTCTCTCAGCAAGGGATATAGCTTTAAAGAAATCCAGTAGCAGGCCCAGATCATATACCATAAAGACAGCACATTAGCAAAGTACAAATAGGGGTAATGCAATACCAGAGTCAAGTGAACTAGCCAGGGTAAAAAACAGTGATCAGTAATTAATCCAAACTTCCCAAGAAATGGGATGAGGCAAAGGAAGAATCCAGAAAGGTTAGCCAGATTTAACAATCCAAATTCAGAAAGTTAATCAGGATTCAAATTGCAAGAAACAGGTACTAAGTACACAGATGTCTGAGCACTGAGAGCAAACAATATGGAGGATTTAAAGAGACAGGCTCCACCCCTAATGTCTGAGTGCATACAACATGCAACATTTAAAGGGACAGGTTACTGCATGAGAGAAAGGGCAGCAGGTAAAGGATCCTGATAACTGTGTATAATACAGTCCCTAGAAGAGGGCAAATTCAATATTTGCACCTTTTAAGCTCAGGGCTTTTTGTACTTGTTTCTGTATTACTGCATGCACACACACAATACACAGTACATGTAGATGACATTAAACAAATTCCATATGCAAAACTATTTAAATAAAATAATCTGATAGAGTAAATGTCCTTGAAATCTATACATGTGTTTTCATTCATTGTAAAGCTGTTACAATCAGGAAGTAAGTCTTCAATTGTAAACCATTAAAAGGCTCTAGAGTAGACAAAACACACTTAAAAAAGTTAATTGTCTCAATTGTTTTCAATAGAGCATCAGTTTGGTACAGCTAAATTCTATATAAAATGTTTTGCTTTGCTGCACTTTTTTTCAGTTCCTTATTGAGTAGTCTTGAGGTCATTTGAGTAAAACGCTTTTAGAAAGCACTTAAGGAAAATGAAGAAACAATTAATTATATTATTTACTTTTGTAGCTAGCAATTAGGATTTTAGACATCTATTCTATAATCCGCTTTGGACTCATTCCATTTAGTATAAACCTTACATTTTTTCTTTTCTTTTTGTTTATTTCCTTCTTTTTTCCAGCTGTTAATAAAAATGCTGGGCCAGATGTATTTATTTTATATTCAGTGCAGAATTACAACAGCTGAGAAAAACACTTCAGATGGTGACTGATTTTTGGGCTGTAAATTGGCTTTCAATCCTTACCAGGTGCAGAATCCCTATCCTTGTCCAGGTTCCCAAGGCACTGAAGATAGCATTTCAAAAGCCCAGTGTGTCCAAAGTCTACATTTTCAATTATATTTACAAAAGGCAGACAATCTGGTTTTAACCATTTTAAAAAGTTCATTTTTAAAGTTTCATAATGTCCAATATTTTCACTAAGGTATTTTTATGAAATTACATTAAAGGGATAAAAAACACACATTGTTCATTTTAATTTCATGATTCAGAAAGAACATACAATTGTAAACAAATTTCCAATTTGCTTCAATTATCAAATGTTCTTTGTTTTCTTGTTATCCTTTATTGAAAAGTAGGAAGGTAGGTTCATGTGTCTGCAGTACTATATGGCAGAGGTTTTGCAACAATGTTATATATAAGTAAGAGCTCTAGATGGCAGCACTATTTCCTGTCATGTAGTGCTCCAGACATGTGCACGCTACCTATCTACACATCTCTTCAACAAAGAATAACAAGAGAATGAAGCAAATTTGATATTAGAAGTAAAACTGGAAACTTTTTAAAAATTGTACTCTCTATCTGAATCATGAAAAATTTTATTTTTTGGTTTCATGTCCCTTTAATTCACACATTATTTTATTATTAATGTTAAAAGAAAAGAAGAACTGAGCCCGCGGTGAGATTAAATCCATTAGTTTATTGGATTGGAGCCAAAAAGTGAAGCGGTGTGCTCTCTGCTCACTGACGCGTTTCACGCAAAGAGGAAGCATGCAAGAAGTCCTGTAAGCAAGAGAAGAAAATAGTGATGTTATGGTGTGGAGAGCTGTATTTCAGAAGTAGAAGCAGCATACAGGTAGAGAAGGATTGCTAGATATGGTGAGATAAAGTTGAAGATTCATTGTTATAGAAGACCTCGTAAGAAAGGTTTATATTTTTTAAGTTGACCCTGAGAACTAACGGAAACAAGTGAAGACTGGCATAAAGATGCTGTAGAAAATAAACAGTTACTGAGGTGGATAAGCTTTAAATTTAAATAGACTGGAGTACTCTGAGTCTGTTGAGAGGTATACCAAGGAAAAGAGCTTTACAGTTATCAAATTGGTGCACAGTGTGTCAGTATATTAGAATTTATGATATCATTAACACACTACATTTCAAACCAACAAAATATCTGCATGAATTCATTGTATGGAAGCTTTAGTATCTTTACTTAGCATTCTACGTAATTCTAATACATTAGAATAGACAACACTTGAATCAGTAAAACTGCTCGAATCACATAATCTATATAACAGGGATATTTTGGTTGAAGGAACATTAAGTACAGTAATATTGCATAATCAACAACTGCATGATAAAAACAATGCAAAATTACTATGAATTTCAAATGAGTAGTAGATTTTTTTCCGACATTTCAAAGATATTTTTTTCCTTCCCCATGCATCATATGACAGTCATCAGCCAATTACAAAATGCGTATACATGTATACTGTGAATTATTGTACATACTCAGTAGGAGTTGTTTCAGAAAGTGTGCACATAAAAAGATTGTGCACATTTTGATAATGGAAATGAATTGAAATATAAAAGTGTGAGCTCTGTCTGAATCATGGAAGTTTAATGTTGACTTTAGTTTTCCTTTAAACACAAAAGCTAAAAGAAAAGTGCATTTCACTGCTTTTTCAAGAAGATTTTCTTTGTCCTTCATTGGATCAAAATATGTGTAGACAAAGCTGAAAAGGGGAACAATGCTGACAAAAATCTAGTGTATCTTAATACAATTGTATTCAATTAACCTATGAGAATTAATTATGTGTCTAGTTAATTGTTTTAGATAATTTAATAATAATAATAATTATTATTATTATTATTAGCATTTATGTGTATAGCACTGAAAAATTCCGTAGCATTGGTATCAGAGATAGGGGTATATAATGACAAACATAACAGACTAAACAATCTAGTACAGGAGGAAGAGGGCCCTGCTCCGAAGAGCTTCCAGTCTACAGGTTAAGGGTGCAGAGACATAAGGTTTGGGGTAGCTTGTCAGGTGGACTGTAGTTGCAGCAGTAAGTCAAGGCAGTTCAAGATTTATTTTGGGTAGGATGAAAAGCAGAGGAGAGATGGTAAGCCTCCATAAATAGGTGGGTTTTTCATGGAGCATCTGAAGTTATACATGGTTGCTCTTATGGAGCAGGCTAGAGAGTTCCAAAGAACAGGAGCAGCACTTGAGAAGTCTTGGTGGCGGGAGAGGGAAATAGAGATAATAGGAGTAGGGAGACACAGGTCAGAGGTTGATCAAAGAGGACGGGTCGGGGAGTATTAGTAGATGAGAGAGGAAATATAGTTGGCAGTGAAGCTATTGAGTGTTTTATAGGTTAGGGTTAATACTTTGAATTGTATTCTGGAGTGTATTGGGAGCAAGTGTATAGACCACAAAATAAAAGCCACGTGAGGCATTTGCATTGATATTTTGATAGACTGGAATGGGGAAGAATCCTTGAATTTTTATGTGATAACAGTAATACATAATTTGTTCACTGAATGTGTTATATTTATTTTGCTATAACTTTTAACACATGTTAATGTGTGCACTGGTTTTTAATGCTTTGTAGCACAGCAGCCTTTTAACTAAACAAAATTAAAGGGACAGTAAACCTAAAAAATAATGTTATATAATTCTGCACATAGCTATAAAACACTTTTTTCACTTTTAATATTTAAAAAACATACCGCTTTTACAGACCCGCTCTCTGCTCTCTGCTGAGTGGGTCTGTTTTTTTTAGTCAGTGCATCAGGCCAGCTGTATAGTCACAGGCCGGCCCGACCGCGCCATAAGACTAAGTGCAGCTCGCTCCTGCTCTGTCTGACAGCAGGAGCGAGCTTCACTTAATGCTATGGCGCGGTCGGGCCGGGCTGTGACTATACAGCTGGCCCGATGCGCTGACTAAAAAAAACAGACCCGCTCAGCAGAGAGCAGAGAGCGGGTCTGTAAAAGCGGTATGTTTTTTAAATATTAAAAGTGAAAAAAGTGTTTTATAGCTATAGCACCTAAATAATGTTATATAATTCTGCACTATGTGCAGAATTATATAACATTATTTTTTAGGTTTACTGTCCCTTTAATATACAACTCATGTACTTTTAGTCATGTCTACCCCTTGTAGTACATCTTTACATTTCATACTTTCATTATATATTATAACATAATTTGGTAACTAAGATAAAGTTACTTACACAAAAAAATATCTATTATAAAATATTTCTTTCTTAAAACATAAATATGTTCACTTGTCCTTAACGTCATTATTTTTATATCATGTAACCAGTTATCACAGTTTGTAACCTACATTAGTTTGTAAAGTTTAAGTAA
Source organism: Bombina bombina (assembly GCF_027579735.1). NCBI lineage: Eukaryota > Metazoa > Chordata > Amphibia > Anura > Bombinatoridae > Bombina > Bombina bombina. Next base: position 301,542,250 of record NC_069504.1, on the reverse strand, counting down.
ACCCTTTTTAGTCTCTTTTGTTACAAACTAGTGGCAACATGTAGTCTACACCAGTGGTTCTCAACCCAAATGAACTCAAAGCCCGGTAAATTTTAGCCGGACGTGTCCAGGCCCATGTAGTATTTAAGTATGTGTGTATGTATTGCAGATTTAGGAAAAGCACTCCTCCGGATTTATTCAAACAAATACATTTATTGTATAAACGTTTTCGGAGTTGCCCCCGTCCTCAGATACAGTATAAATGAAAAATTTCTACTCACCACACTATATACCCTCTCACCCAGTGGACATCTCTGCCTAAAGTGCGCACAGAGCCGCAGTGTCCCCATAAGCTACTGCGCATGCGTGAAGGGCACTACAGATGCCCGTAGTGGCCAAATGTCAAAGCTAAAAACAAAAACATTAACAAAGTCCACAACGTTAAGGAATATAAGTAACGTATACAGGCAATTGAAGATAAATATACATGCGGATAACATTGCATCTAATAAACTAACTTAATTGGGCAATAAATGCAGAAACGGATTATTTAACAATCGTAACCGCTGTCATATTGTGATACAGCACTCATGGGTTAGCGAAGCATAACTAAGAAAATATTGCATCAAAGGGCATCATATGTAGCAAATAACCATTGAGACACTTTGGGGCCAGGGTATCAAGTATGTATCCATTTACTCTCCCTCTGCAAAAGGATCCTTCCCCTATTACCTCCCCTTGTCAAGGGGGGGATATGCTCAATGACAGCACATCTGATGTCTGACACAGTATGCTGCATTTTTAGGAAGTGCCTTGCTACAGGCTGGTCAGATGTCCCAGTGCCCAGGGCCGATCTTATCCCAGAGCGATGGTTGGCCATCCTGGTGCGTCGATCTTCTTGGATAATGGAGGGGCCAATCAATCAAGGACCTGCTTCTGCCTGCTGATTTCAGACCCAGCTACATAACCAGGACGTGGCTAGGCACCAACACAAATGGTTGCTACTGCTGCAGTGGGTGCACCACTTGCAGTGGACATACACAATGCAAGTTCTTCACACATCCATGGAGAAACAAACAATATGAAATTAAGCATAAATATGTGGAGTATATGCTCCACTGTACTTGTGGGTTATTCTACATTGGGAAAACCCAAGACAAACTACGCACCAGGATGGCCAACCATCGCTCTGGGATAAGATCGGCCCTGGGCACTGGGACATCTGACCAGCCTGTAGTGAGGCACTTGCTAAAAATGCAGCATACTGTGTCAGACATCAGATGTGTTATTATTGATCATATCCCCCCCTTGACAAGGGGAGGTGATAGGGTAAGTATCCTTTTGCAGACAAAGAGTAAATGGATACATACTTTAGGTACCCTGACCCCAAAGGGTCTCAATGTTAAATTGGATCTCCAATGTTTACTTTGATTACATTGGGGTATTTGAATACTCGCATATGCTTTATATATTTCTGCATTATGTCTACGTGCACATGTATATATGATATAGTACTTGTTAGTATGCAATATGTTCTAAATGTGTAGGTTCATATGACATTTTTGTTTTAACTATGGAACATGGTTAGCCTTATTTGCTTAACTAGCTCAGCATGGTGCTAAGCATACTCTAGTACTCCAATTGTTTTGTTTTATTTGACTAATCTAGATTGTCCCCTATCTTGATATATATTTTGTACATTCTTGTCAAATATGGAACAGGGTTAGCCTGCTCTGTAATGCTTTTCCATTTTCTGGTTCTGCATGTTCTATGCACCTATAGTTGATGTTACTCCTTTATATCTGGTGAATTTAACCATTGGTTATTTGCTACATATGATGCCCTTTGATGCAATATTTTCTTAGTTATGCTTCACTAACCCATAAGTGCTGTATCACAATATGACAGCGGTTACGTTTGTTAAATAATCCGTTTCTGCATTCATTGCCCAATTAAGTTAGTTTATTAGATGCAATGTTATCCGCATGTATGTTTATCTTCAATTGCCTGTATACGTTACTAATATTCCTTAACGTTGTGTACTTTGTCAATGTTTTTGTTTTCAGGTTTGACATTTGGCCAGTACGGGCATCTGTAGTGCCCTTCACGCATGCGCAGTAGCTGATGGGGGACACTGCGGCTCTGTGCGCATTTTAGGCAGAGATGTCCACTGGGTGAGAGGGTATATAGTGTGGTGAGTAGAAATTTTTCATTTATACTGTATCTGAGGACGGGGACAACTCCGAAAACGTTTATACAATAAATGTATTTGTTTGAATAAATCCGGAGGAGTGCTTTTCCTAAATCTGCAATACTGTTATTCAATTTGAAGAGCACCACTGTGGTTAGGATTGCTAAAAGTGTGCTTGGCTCATCTGCTATATATATATATATATATATATATATATATATATATATATATATAAAATGAATTGCTGTAAGTAAGTGGGGAAGAAAATATATACAATCATTGGTGTCAGTGGACAGGTATCACTTCACTGCGGTTCCCATCCCAGGTCCAGTCCTATCTGCTCCTTGTCCCACACTGTCCTCCTACTGAACTGCCGCTATACGAAATATCTCAGAAACATTAAGTTAAATTGAAGTAGGTGAAATCCACGTAGTGTTTGATTAATTAAAGTTTGATATTTATTTCCAGTGGTATCTAAAAAGTTTTATTAATACACTTTGTTCTATGTCAAAACTAACTACAAAAATCTAGCTTTATCCAGCTGAGTAGGCTACTGATTGGTTAGAACGTGCCCACACCTAACTTGGAGCCATTGCACTTTCTGCAAACAGTGATTGTGTGAGGCGCAACTGTACTGTACTGGGTTCACAAACACTGGCACTGTTTTTAATGTTTTGTTTAAAGTTATTTTTAATAAGTACTTTACATTTCAGATGCGCGGAAAGACTTTAAAACTAGATAAGTGCATGGCTAAAAAATTCAGTTCGGTTTCGGTTCGGATTGATTCAGACTTTTCGAATTTCGGTTCGGATCGACTCGAATTCGGCAAAATTTGAATGAATTTGTTTAGGATTTATTCGGATTCGAATGAATTCGCTTCGGATTCGAATAAATTCGGCTGAATTCGGTTCGATTCGGTTCCGAAATTCGGAAATTCGGTATTCGGTATTCTGCTGTCCCTAACATTGCCGACCCCTACATTATTAACCCATAATCTGCCCCCCCCAACGTCGCCGCAACCTAACTACAAGTATTAACCCCTAATCTGCCGACCGGACACCGCCGCCACCTACATTACAGCTATTAACCCCTAATCTGCTGTCCCTAACATCGCTGACCCCTACATTATAGTTATTAACCCCTAATCTACTGTCCCTAACATCGCCGACCCCTACATTATAGTTATTAACCCCTAATCTGCCCCCCCCAACGTCGCCGCAACCTAACTACAAGTATTAACCCCTAATCTGCCGACCGGACACCGCCGCCACCTACATTATAGCTATTAACCCCTAATCGGCTGTTCCTAACATCGCCGACCCATACATTATAGTAATTAACCCCTAATCTGCCCCCCCAACGTTGCCGCAACCTAACTACAAGTATTAACCCCTAATCTGCCGACCGGACACCGCCGCCACCTACATTATAGCTATTAACCCCTAATCTGCTGTCCCTAACATCGCCGACCCCTACATTATAGTTATTAACCCCTAATCTGCCCCCCCAATGTCGCCGCAACCTAACTACAAGTATTAACCCCTAATCTGCCAACCGGACATCGCCGCCACCTACATTATAGTTATTAACCCCTAATCTGCCCCCCCAACGTCGCCGCAACCTAACTACAAGTATTAACCCCTAATCTGCTGACCGGACATCGCCGCCACTATAATAAATGTATTAACCCCTAAACTGCCGCACTCCCGCCTCGCAAACACTATAATAAATTTTATTAACCCCTAATCTGCCCTCCCTAACATCGCCGTCACCTACCTACAATTATTAACCCCTAATCTCCCGCCCACAACGTCGCCGCTACTATAATAAAGTTATTAACCCCTAAACCTAAGTCTAACCCTAACACCCCCTAACTTAAATATAAATTTAAATAAAACTAAATAAATTTACTATAATTCAATAAATGAATCCTATTTAAAACTAAATACTTACCTGTAAAATAAACCCTAAGATAGCTACAATATAACTAATAGTTACATTGTAGCTATTTTAGGATTTATATTTATTTTACAGGCTACTTTGTATTTATTTTAACTAGATACAATAGCTATTAAATAGTTAATAACTATTTAATAGCTACCTAGTTAAAATAATTACAAAATTACCTGTAAAATAAATCCTAACCTAAGTTAAAATTACACCTAACACTACACTATCATTAAATTAATTAAATAAATTAATCCTATTTAAAACTAAATACTTACCTGTAAAATAAACCCTAATATAGCTACAATATAACTAATAGTTACATTGTAGCTATTTTAGGATTTATATTTATTTTACAGGCAACTTTGTATTTATTTTAACTAGGTACAATAGCTATTAAATAGTTATTTACTATTTAATAGCTACCTAGTTAAAATAAATACAAATTTACCTGTAAAATAAATCCTAACCTAAGTTACTATTAAACCTAACACTACACTATCATTAAATAAATTAAATAAATTAACTACAAGTACCTACAATTAAATACAATTAAATAAACTAAACTAAAGTACAAAAAACCCCCACTAAATACAAAAAATAAAAAAATATTACAAGAATTTTAAACTAATTACACCTAATCTAAGCCCCCTACTAAAATAACAAAGCCCCCCAAAATAAAAAAAATGCCCTACCCTATACTAAATTACAAAAGTTAACAGCTCTATTACCTTACCAGCCCTTAAAAGGGCCTTTTGCTGGGCATGCCCCAAAGAAAACAGCTCTTTTGCCTGTAAAAAAACCCCCACAATACCACCCCCCAACATTACAACCCACCACCCACATACCCCTACTCTAACCCAAACCCCCCTTAAATAAACCTAACACTAAGCCCCTGAAGATCTCTCTACCTTGAGTCGTGTTCACCCAGCCGGGCCAAAGTCTTCATCCGATGGGGCAGAAGAGGACATCCAGACTGGCAGAAGTCTTCATCCAAGCTGGGCAAGAAGAGGTATTCCATCCATCAGAAAAGTACAAAAACAAACAAACACTAAATTACCAAAAGTAAAAACATATTACAAGAATTTTAAATTAATTACACCTAATCTAAGCCCCCTAATAAAATAACAAAGCCCCCAAAATAAAAAAATGCCCTACCCTATACTAAATTACAAAAGTTAACAATTCTATTACCTTACCAGCCCTTAAAAGGGCCTTTTGCGGGGCATGCCCCAAAGAATTCTGCTCTTTTGCCTGTAAAAAAAACACAATACCACCCCCCAACATTACAACCCACCACCCACATACCGCTACTCTAACCCAAACCGAACGAAATAAATTTACTATAATTAAATAAATTAATCCTATTTAAAACTAAATACTTACCTGTAAAATAAACCCTAATATAGCTACAATATAACTAATAAGTTACATTTTAGCTATTTTAGGATTTATATTTATTTTACAGGCAACTTTGTATTTATTTTAACTAGGTACAATAGCTATTAAATAGTTATTTACTATTTAATAGCTACCTAGTTAAAATAATTGCAAAATTACCTGTAAAATAAATCCTAACCTAAGTTACTATTAAACCTAACACTACACTATCATTAAATAAATTAAATAAATTAACTACAAGTACCTACAATTAAATACAATTAAATAAACTAAACTAAAGTACAAAAACAAACAAACACTAAATTACAAAAAATAAAAAAATATTACAAGAATTTTAAACTAATTACACCTAATCTAAGCCCCCTAATAAAATAACAAAGCTCCCCAAAATAAAAAAATGCCCTACCCTATACTAAATTACAAAAGTTAACAGCTCTATTACCTTACCAGCCCTTAAAAGGGCCTTTTGCGGGTCATGCCCCAAAGAAAACAGCTCTTTTGCCTGTAAAAAAAAAACACAATACCACCCCCCAACATTACAACCCACCACCCACATACCCCTACTCTAACCCAAACCCCCCTTAAATAAACCTAACACTAAGCTCCTGAAGATCTCCCTACCTTGAGTCGTGTTCACCCAGCCGGGCTGAAGTCTTCATCCGATGGGGCAGAAGAGGACATCCAGCCAGGCAGAAGTCTTCATCCAAGTGGGGCAAGAAGAGGTTTTCCATCCATCAGAAAAGTACAAAAACAAACAAACACTATATTACCAAAAGTAAAAACATATTACAAGAATTTTAAACTAATTACACCTAATCTAAGCCCCCTAATAAAATAACAAAGCTCCCCAAAATAAAAAAATGCCCTACCCTATACTAAATTACAAAAGTTAACAGCTCTATTACCTTACCAGCCCTTAAAAGGGCCTTTTGCGGGGCATGCCCCAAAGAAAACTGCTCTTTTGCCTGTAAAAAAAACCCCACAATACCACCCCCCAACATTACAACCCACCACCCACAAACCCCTACTCTAACCCAAATCGAACAAAATAAATTTACTATAATTAAATAAATTAATCCTATTTAAAACTAAATACTTACCTGTAAAATAAACCCTAATATAGATACAATATAACTAATAGTTACATTGTAGCTATTTTAGGATTTATATTTATTTTACAGGCTACTTTGTATTTATTTTAACTAGATACAATAGCTATTAAATAGTTAATAACTATTTAACAGATACATAGTTAAAATAATTAAAAATTACCTGTAAAATAAATCCTAACCTAAGTTACAATTACACCTAACACTACACTATAATTAAATTAATTAAATTAATTAATCCTATTTAAAACTAAATACTTACCTGTAAAATAAACCCTAATATAGCTACAATATAACTAATAGTTACATTGTAGCTATTTTAGGATTTATATTTATTTTACAGGCAACTTTGTATTTATTTTAACTAGGTACAATAGCTATTAAATAGTTATTTACTATTTAATAGCTACCTAGTTAAAATAATTACAAAATTACCTGTAAAATAAATCCTAACCTAAGTTACAATTAAACCTAACACTACACTATCATTAAATAAATTAACTACAAGTACCTACAATTAAATACAATTAAATAAACTAAACTAAAGTACAAAAAAACCCAAAACACTAAATTACAAAAAATAAAAAAATATTACAAGAATTTTAAACTAATTACACCTAATCTAAGCCCCCTACTAAAATAACAAAGCCCCCCAAAATAAAAAAATGCCCTACCCTATACTAAATTACAAAAGTTAACAGCTCTATTACCTTACCAGCCCTTAAAAGGGCCTTTTGCGGGGCATGCCCCAAAGAAAACAGCTCTTTTGCCTGTAAAAAAAAACACAATACCACCCGCCAACATTACAACCCACATACCCCTACTCTAACCCAAACCCCCCTTAAATAAACCTAACACTAAACCCCTGAAGATCTCCCTACCTTGAGTCGTGTTCACCCAGCCGGGCCGAAGTCTTCATCCGATGGGGCAGAAGAGGACATCCAGACCGGCAGAAGTCTTCATCCAAGCGGGGCAAGAAGAGGTCTTCCATCCATCAGAAGTCTTCATCCAGGTGGCATCTTCTATCTTCATCCATCCGGAGCGGAGCGGCAGCATCCTGAAGACATCCGACGCGGAGCATCCTCTTCTTTCTTGATCCGACGACTAAATGATGGTACCTTTAAGTGACGTCATCCAAGATGGCGTCCCTTGAATTCTATCAGCCAATCGGAATTAAGGTAGGAAAAATCTGATTGGTTGATTCAATCAGCCAATCAGATTCAAGTTCAATCGGATTGGCTGATCCAATCAGCCAATCAGATTGAGCTTGCATTCTATTGGCTGATCGGAACATTATATAATAGCTATAATGTAGGTGGCGGCGATGTCCAGTCGGCAGATTAGGGTTTAATACTTGTAGTTAGGTTGCGGCGACGTTGGGGGGGGGCAGATTAGGGGTTAATAACTATAATGTAGGGGTCGGCGATGTTAGGGACAGCAGATTAGGGTTTAATAGCTATAATGTAGGTGGCGGCGGTGTCCGGTCGGCAGATTAGAGGTTAATACTTGTAGTTAGGTTGCGGCGACGTTGGGGGGGGGCAGATTAGGGGTTAATAACTATAATGTAGGGGTCGGCGGTGTTAGGGACAGCAGATTAGGGGTTAATAGCTATAATGTAGGTGGCGGCGATGTCCGGTCGGCAGATTAGGGGTTAATACTTGTAGTTAGGTTGCGGCGACGTTGGGGGGCAGTTTCGGGGTTAATAACTATAATGTAGGGGTCGGCGATGTTAGGGACAGCAGATTAGGGTTTAATAGCTATAATGTAGGTGGCGGCGGTGTTTAGATTCGGGGTTCATGTTAGGGTGTTAGGTGCAGACTTAGTGTTTCCCCATAGGAAACAATGGGGCTGAGTTAAGAGCTGAACGCTGCTTTTTTGCAGGTGTTAGGTTTTTTATCAGCCGAAACTGCCCCATTGTTTCCTATGGGGGAATGCCGAGTTTTACCGAGCTAATTCGGATTTATTTGGAGATACGGCAGCTAATTCGGTTTCATTCGGTAGATTCGGAAGTATTTTAATTCGGAAATTCGAATCGATCCGAATCTCCGAATTTACCAAATTTTCAGAATTTCCGAATAAATCCGAAACGAATTGCACATGTCTATTTAAAACCAATATTTATTAAATTTAATTAAGTACTACATGAAAGATAACTGATACTATTTCAAATCCCACCTGCCAGCTCTAACCTGTTCAGGGAAGCCACATCTGGAGTGTTTAATGATTACATAGAACTGGCTTGTAAACATAGTGTTAAGGTTATTATTCATTGTGTCAAGCCATTTATTTATCCTCCCCCCCCCCCCCCCCCCCCTGTTTTTGTAATCTTGTGAGCTGTAGGAAAACTTTCTGCACCTTCACCTTATATTGCCAAGAAATTATTTAGATGTAAAAAGCAGAACATTAGTGTGATCACGTATTTAAAAAGAAAAAATGGGTCCCTTTTGAAACAGAATCTAGAAACCTGAATATTTTATTTGAAAGTACTTGCGATAAATTGCAATTACAAAACTATAACAAAATGCAGGCTTGCTGGCACACCATAAAAGTCAAATTTGAAATTGCTGTTTGGTATCCCAGTTGTGTAAAAAAAAGACAGATGGAATACAAAATGAATTCCTGACCATAATATAATGATAGAAAATTTAGTTATTCAATTAGAAATTCTTGGAACTGCAATTGTGAGAATATTGAAGGTTGCGCCTGTGATTGTTCATTGTTTTCAGACATTATTTTTCTGTTTGTGTGTGTGTTATTTTGGTAATCTGCATCATTATTACTATAAGTAAATGAAAAATGTAAGTATTACATTAACCCCTTAAGAACAAGGCCATTTTCAATTTCTTACCCTTCAAGTAAAAGTAAATCCTAGCGTTTTACAAACGCTAGGATTGACTATTGAAACAAATAAAGGGGACTTTCATTCATGAAGTATAAGATACTACAGCAGTCTACGGCCAGGGTCGGCTCCAGAACTAATGAAATGGGGGGGGGGCATTTTTTTTTCACGAGGGGGCACACATTTACAAAGCATGTATGAGAGTCAAAATAAGAGCAGACCTACATATTCTGCAGGAAAGTGTAGTTTCTGGCTGGCTTTTCCCCCACTATTGCATTTGGAGAATATGTGCTAAATCACTAGGTAAAAGAATGAAGACTAAATCCTATGCAGTGCACTAAAACAGAGCCATTAAACTTGAAACCCCCAGTGCAATAGCTCCTTAAAAACAATTCAACCCTTAATCACCATGATCCAAAACCCTTAAACTCATTCTCAAATCTCAATCATGTCCCCTAAACAGCCATGCACCCCAACTCCCCCAATGCAATTAACCCCTTTGTTTGCAATAGCAGTGAGGATACTAGGTTTTCAGGTACTGGTAATTTTGTAGATTAGATTTAGCTATACCTTTTTCACAATAACTAACGGATATCAGGCTACTTAATACAACCTATGTACTGTGAACCTATAAGAATATGATTGTATCATATAAATATAAGTCGATAAATGGCTACCAGCTTCTATCGATGCCTCAAAGTACACTGTGATCTTATGCCTGGCCTAAGATCACAGTGCATTTTTGAGGCGTCGTTAGAAGCCGGTAGCAATTTATAGACTTATATTTATATGATACAATCATATTCTTATTATGGTCTATTGTTTAAGAAAATGAGTAACTCACTAAAGTTAGGTAAAATTAATAGGGTTAAAGACAAGTCCAAAAAGTCTCTAATTAACTTCCAATTCCAAATAAGAGGTTAAGACACGGAACTCCTTGCAGATGCGTGATGTGACCTCACAGTTCGGCAGCTAACTCCGCCCCCAGCATGCAGCATTACATAACAATTAATTATTTTATTTATTATTTTTAAAGCATATGATCATATCAATATTTTTTGAGGGGCACAGCATTCCATTTGGGTGGGCTGTGCCCCCTTGGAGCCAACCCTGTCCACGGCTAAAAAAATATTTTGCTAAGAGGTGACATTTTCACCTCTTAGCCAATATCTGTATGGTAAATCCGGCTCCCATGGGCGCCAAGCCAGATTTACCGCATGGCTATTGGCTAAGAGGTGAAAATGTCAACTCTTAGCAAAAAATTTTTTTAACCGTGGGCTGCTGTAGCAGCTAAAAATGGCGATCGATTGAAACAAATAAAGGAGCTTTCTACATGAAGTATCTTATGCTTCATGAATGCAAGTCCCCTTTATTTGTTTCAATAGTCAATCCTAGCGTTTGTAAAACACTAGGATTTACTTTCACTTTAAGGACCAGGGCTATTTTTACATTTCTGTGGTGTTTATGTTTAGCTGCAAATTTTTCTCTTACTCATTTACTGTACCCACATATATTATATACCGTTTTTTCGCCATTCTAAAGATACCATTATTTTTATCATATCTTATAATTTACTATAACATTTTTTATAAAATATGACGAAAAAATTGAAAAACTCTTTGACTTTTTCTAACTTTGACCCCCAAAATCTGTTACACATCTACAACCACCAAAAAACAACCATGCTAAATAGTTTCTAAATTTTGTCCTGAGTTTAGAAATACCCGATGTTTACATGTTCTTTGCTTTTTTAGCAAGTTATAGGGCAATAAATACAAGTAGCACTTTAGCGATAGTTACATTGGAACACTGATATCTGTCAGGAATCCCTGAATATCCCTTGACATATATATATATTTTTTAGTAGACAACCCAAAGTATTGATCTAGCCCATTTTGGTATATTTCATGCCACCACTTCACCGCCAAATGCGATCAAATAAAAAAAATCGTTAACTTTTTCAATAACTTTAGGTTTCTCACTGAAATGCTTTACAAACAGATTGTGCCATTATGGCACAAAACAGTTGTAAATGCTTCTTTGGGATCCCCTTTGTTCAGAAATAGCAGACATATATGGCTTTAGCATTGCTTTTTGGTAATTAGAAGGCCACTTAATGCCGCTGCGCACCACACTTGTATTATGCCCTGCAGTGACGGGGTTAATTAGGTAGCTTGTAGGGAGCTTGAAAAGTTAATTTTAGCTTTAGTGTAGAGATCAGCCTCCCACCTGACACATCCCACCCCCTGATCCTCCCCTACCCCACAAATGTCCACGCCATCTTAAGTACTGGCAGAAAGTCTGCCAGTACTAAAATAAAATGCTTTTTTCTGTAGTGTAGCTTCCCCCCCTCCATACTCTACCCCCTCTCCCAGACCTATTTTGAAAAATGATTTGCCTACCCACAACCGCCACCCACTACCCTCTCCCACCACTTCAACATTATGAAGTACCGGATTGCGTTTCCGGCTGCTGGCCAGAAGATTGCCAGCGATGGGCCACCCACCCACCTCGCTGCAGCTGCTCGAACCCATCAACGATCGGCACCATCACTGGCTGATGCAGAGAGTGTTTAAAAAAAGGTATTGCAGTGATGCCTCAATATTGAGGTTTCACAGCAATACCTTGAAAGCGGCTGGAAGTGATCAGGAGCGCTTCCAGCGGCTTTAAACCCCTAACGTTGTTGGTCTTTAAAGACCAGTTTGTGTTTGATATACCCTGTACGACGTGTGTCGTTAAGGGGTTAAACCAATAAATTCACTCTATATATAATTTACACAGGGCTAGATTACAAGTGGCGCACTATTTAGCACTCCTGCTCGAAATAATATTTTTGCAAGCAGGTTAGCGTGCATATTACAAGTTGAAAGTAAAGAATTCACCTGCATATAAAATATTAACAATCATTATTAAAAATATTATAGATATAATCTAGCATATAAATTGGTTCAAATGATTGTAAAAAAAGTATTTGCTTTCTTATTTCTATTAGTATTTAATATACATCCAACTCTGCCTAATACACATTACTATACCATAAATAGGAAAATGTAGAAGGGTTTTAAAATCACACTAAGATCATCTTAACTAAAGTTACACATGTGACGAAATGTGTTGTTGTGTGGAGCATACTTGCATTATGAGTTATTTTTAAACAACATGCAAAGGGGTGAGTGGTTATGCAAAGAAATCTAGCTTCATTTCTATGCTGTGTTTGCTAATATGATAATATTAGAAAAAGAGACACTAAAAAGAGCACTCATTTAGAAACTCTCAGTAGTCTGTGTACAATAATTAAAACTGATTCAGTCGGTGCATCCAAACTCTTCAAAAAGTTATCAGATCATAAACATACAATTAAAGCACATAAAAATAGTCACACAATACAAATCTTAAAAGTTCTCCTGATGCGCGTTTTGCCCTATGGCTTTCTCAACCGAACACTCTGAAATATATACACATTGACAACGGCACTATATGGGCAAGCTCCCCTATGGCTAGTTTTATCAATGTTTCACGTAGTATGTAGCTCCAATTTTAATTTCTTTTGGGGAGTGGTGCTGGCATCATTCGTAAAGTTTAAAAAAGGTTTGGAAAGGGTTCCAAAAAAGGGATGTTCTAATAGCACTCTGTGCCCAGACTAAGTATAAGTCAGGAAATTTTAAAATATAACTTTTATTCTGTGTCTTTAAAAGATGAGTGAAATATTAAATTAAATTGCTAATAAACTTTGAAACAGCAACAACATTGTTGCTAATATAATTATTGCAATTTTATGCTACAAATCGAATCTATGAGAGGGCAAAGCAATAGAACATAACAGTTGCACACTACTTTGAAGAGAGCACACACTAGCTGTACAATCACAATATATTTAAATATCAGAGGCTGCATTAGCAATCCTGAAAATTATATAATAATGTCAAAAGACAGACCACTGCAATATTCTCTTCAATTGTGAATTAGTATGTGGATGCGGTGTCATCTTAGTTTTCACAGACATTGGTGATTTCATTATACCATATTCTTGTGATCGATAAGTGTTTCCTGATACAACATAACCATTGATAAAGGCAAGATAGCAATAAATCTAGGAAACATCTATCCTAATATTGAAATATAATGTAGCAATCATTCGTGATATGAATTTTTAATATTTCCCCCATCTTTTAAAGACACAAAATAAAAGTTATATTTTAACTTTTCTTGCCTCATACTTAGTCTGGGCTATCAGAGCATCCCTTATTTTGGAATTCTTTCCAAACCTTGTTTAAAACTCTGAAAACTATGTTTACATAACAAAAAGCCACGAATCAGGGGGTTGTTCCATTATACACACCCTATAAACCTATACGATATCAGGACATCCTAATAGGTCAACTTAAGTCACATGGTTTAACCAACTAATGATATGTATAACCTTCTTTTTCTATGTATTCAAAAGTATAATGCATCTTATTTATTTCAAGTTTTAAAACTATATGCAATAATCATAAATGTCATTTATGGTTTTGTTTGGTCCCGGCATTCTATGTTTATATACAATCTGCTAAACCAATAAGAATAGATGTGTACTCCTATCTACCAATCACATTACTTATCACATAACCTCTTTGTTTTGCTTTGCAAATTGGTCAATGTTATCAACAAATGATCACCACTCATCAAAGTATACATCCAGATTCTGCATCAATCTATCATCAATCGTTCATCAACTGTCTTTATTTAAACAAAGGTTTCAGACTGTTCAGTTCGCCTTTCAGAAAGTCACAAGGTGAAATGAGCATCAAGTGAACTTTTAAGATTTGTGCAGCATAATTTCTTTCATGTAATTGGCAAGAGTCCATGAGCTAGTGACGTATGGGATATACATTCCTACCAGGAGGGGCAAAGTTTCCCAAACCTCAAAATGCCTATAAATACACCCCTCACCACACCCACAATTCAGTTTTACAAACTTTTCCTCCTATGGAGGTGGTGAAGTAAGTTTGTGCTAAGATTTCTACGTTGATATGCTCTTCTCAGCATTGTTGAAGCCCGATTCCTCTCAAAGTACAGCGAATGTCAGAGGGACGTGAAGGGAGTATCACTTATTGAATACAATGACTTCCCTAATGGGGGTCTATTTCATGGGTTCTCTGTTATCGGTCGTAGAGATTCATCTCCTACCTCCCTTTTCAGATTGACGATATACTCTCAATTTACCATTAACTCTACTGATAACTGTTTCTGTACTGGTTTGGCTATCTGCTATATGTGGATGGGTGTCTTTGGTAAGTATGTTTTTTATTACTTAAGACACCTCAGCTATGGTTTAGCACTTTATGCATTTATATAAAGTTCTAAATATATGTATTGTACTTATATTTGCCATGAGTCAGGTTCATGTATTTCTTTCTGCAGACTGTCAGTTTCATATTTGGGTAATATAAACATCTTTTATAGAAAAAATTTTCTTACCTGGGGTTTAGTCTTTTTTCAATTGACTACTTCTTGCAAATTGCGGGTGGCATTAGGCCCGCGGGTGCGTCAAATGCTAAACTTTATTGCGTCATTCTTGGCGTGAAAATATTTTTTGCGTGGAAAAATACGTCTATGGCGCAACTTCGTAATTTCCGGCATCATACTTGACGCCGAGACCTTTCACACGGTTGCGTCATTAGTGACGCGAGTGTGTCATTTCCGGTTATTTTTGGCGCCAAAAAGTTTACGTTACGTTGTGCATCATACTTGGCGCCAAACTTTTTCATTATTTCAATACCCCATTGATGTTTGCCTCTTGATTTATTCTCTATCAGAGGCCTATGCTATTTGCTTTTTTCCCATTCCTGAAACTGTCATATAAGGAAATAGATAATTTTTCTTTTTATGTTGTTTTTTCTCTTACATTGTGCAAGATGTCTTTATCTGATCCTGCCTCAGAAGTTTCTGCTGGAACATTGCTGCCTGACATCGGTCCTACCAAAGCTAAGTGCATTTGTTGTAAAATTGTTGAAATTATTTTGCCGAATGTCATTTGTAATAGTTGTCATGATAAACTTTTACATGCAGTTAGTGTATCCATCAGTAATAGCACATTGCCAGTTGTAGTTCCTTCAACTTCTAATGTGCATGATATACCTGTAAATTTTAAAGAATTTGTTTCCAATTCTATTTTGAAGGTTTTGTCTGCATTTTCACCTTCTAATAAATATAAAGATCTTTTAAAACTTCTCATTTAGTTGATGAAATTTCAAATGACCAGCAACATAATAATTTTTCCTCTTCTGATGAGGATCTATCTGATACAGAAGATCCTTCCTGAGACATTGACACTGACAAATCTACTTATTTATTTAAAATAGAGTATATGCATTCTTTATTAAAAGAAGTGTTAATTATTTTGGATATTGAGGTAACCAGTCCTCTTGTCGTTCAGTCTAATAAACGTTTAAATGCTGTTTTTTAACCTCCTGTGGTTTCTCCAGGGGTTTTCCCCATTCCTGAGGCTATTTCTGATATGATTTCTAGGGAATGGAATAAGCCAGGTACTTCTTTTATTCCTTCTTCAGGGTTTAAAAAATTGTATCCTTTACCAGCAAAATCTATAGAGTTTTGGGAAAAAATCCCCAAGTTGATGGGGCTATTTCTACTCTTGCTAAACGTACCACTATTCCTATGGAAGATAGTACTTCCGTTTAAGGATCCTTTAGATATGAAGCTTGAATCTTATCTAAGGAAGGCCTATTTATATTCAGGTCATCTTCTCAGACCTGCAAATTGGCTGATGGTGTGGCTGCATCAACCTTCTGGTTGGAGAATTTAGCGCAACAGGAATTGGATTCTGACTTATCTAGCATTATTCGCCTATTGCAATATGCTAATCATTTTATTGTGATGCAATTTTTGATATTATCAAAATTGATGTTAGATCCATGTCTTTAGCTATTTTAGCTAGAAGAGCTTTGTGGCTTAAATCTTGGAATGCTGATATGACATCTAAATCTAGATTACTATCTCTTTCTTTCCCAGGTAATAATTTATTTGGTTCTCAGTTGGATTCTATTATTTCAACTGTCACTGGGGGAAGGGAGTTTTTCTGCCTCAGGATTAAAAACCTAAGGGTAAATCTAAGGCTTCTAACCATTTTCGTTCCTTTCATCAGAATAAGGAACAAAAACTCAATCTTCCCCCCAAGGAGTCTGCTTCCAATTGGAAGCCTTCCTCAAATTGGAATAAATCCAAGCCATTTAGGAAACCAAAGTCAGCCCCTAAGTCCGCATGAAGGTGCCGCTCTCATTCCAGCTCAGCTGGTAGGGGGCAGATTAAGATTTTTCAAAGACATTTGGATAAAATCTGTCCAAAATCAATGGATTCAGAGCATTGTCTCTCAAGGGTATCGAATAGGATTCAGAGTAAGACCTCCTGTGAGAAGATTTTCTCTCTCACGTATCCCAGTAAATCCAGTAAAAGCTCAGGCTTTCCTGAAGTGTGTTTCAGACCTGGGTAATCATGCCAGTTCCTCATCAGGAACAAGGTTTGGGGTTTTATTCAAATCTATTCATTGTACCAAAGAAGGAAAATTTATTCAGACCAGTTCTGGATCTGAAAAATTTTGAATCGTTATGTAAAAGTACCATCTTTCAAGATGGTGACTATTAGGACTATTCTGCCTTTTGTTCATCAAGGACATTATATGTTCACAATAGACTTGCAGGATGCATATCTTCATATTCCGATTCATCCAGAACATTGTCAGTTTCTGAGATTCTCTTTTCTAAACAAGCATTACCAATTTGTTGCTTTTCCATTTGGCCTAGCAACAGCTCCAAGAATCTTTTCAAAGGTTCTGGGTGCTCTACTCTCTGTAATCAGAGAACAGGGTATTGCGGTGTTTCCTTATTTGGATGATATCCTGGTACTAGCTCAGTCTTTGCGTACTGCAGAATCTCACATGAATCAACTAGTGTTGTTTCTTCAGAAACATGGTTGGAGGATCAATTTACCAAAAGTTTCTTGATTCTTCAGACAAGGGTCACCTTTTTAGGCTTCCAGATATATTCAGTGTCCATGACTCTGTCTCTAACAGACAAGAGAAGTTTAAAATTGGTTGCAGCATGCCGGCACCTTCAGTCTCAGTCATTCCCTTCAGTGGCTATGTGCATGGAAGTTTTAGGTCTCATGACTGCAGCATTGGACGCGATCCCCTTTGCTCGTTTTCACATGAGACCTCTACAGCTTTGTATGCTGAATCAATGTACGACACTCTCTGACATGGTGGGTAGATCACCATTGTTTAGTTCAAGGGGCTTCTTTGTTTGGCCAACCTGGACTGTGATCACAACAGATGCGAATCTTTCAGGTTGGGGAGCTGTTTCGGGATCTCTGACAGCACAAGGGGTTTGGAATTCTCAAGAGGCGAGATTACCAATAAATATTTTAAAACTCCTTGCAATTCTCAGAGCTCTTCAGTTTTAGCCTCTGCTAAAGATAGAGAACCGTTCATTTGTTTTCAGACAGACAATATCACAACAGTGGCATATGTCAATCATCAGGGTGGGACTCACAGTCCCCAAGCTATGAAAAAAGTATCTCGAATACTTGTTTGGGTGGAATCCAGCTCTTGTCTAATCTCTGCGGTGCTTATCCCAGGTGTAGACAATAGGGAGGCGGATTATCTCAGCCGCCAGACTTTACAGCCAGAGGAGTGGTCTCTCCATCCAGATGTGTTTTTTTAGATTGTTCAGTTGTGGGGTCTTCCAGAGATAGATCTCATGGCCTCTCATCTAAACTAGAAACTTCCCAGATACCTGTCCAGGTCCAGGGATGTTCAGGCAGAAGCAGGGGATGCGCTGATACTTCCTTGGTGTTATCATCCTGTTTACATTTTCCCGCCTCTAGTTCTCCTTCCAAGAGTGATCTCCAAAATCATCATGGAACAATCATTTGTGTTGCTGG
Organism: Bombina bombina; assembly: GCF_027579735.1. Classification (NCBI taxonomy): domain Eukaryota; kingdom Metazoa; phylum Chordata; class Amphibia; order Anura; family Bombinatoridae; genus Bombina; species Bombina bombina. Next base: position 301,523,847 of record NC_069504.1, on the reverse strand, counting down.
TGGCTCCAGCATGGCCACACAGGTTTTTGTATGCAGATCTGGTTTGGATGTCCAGTTGCCCGCTTTGGCCACTTCCGTTCGGCCAGACCTACTATCTCAAGGTCCGTTTTTCCATCAGGATCTCAAATCATTAAATTTGAAGGTATGGAAATTGAACTCTTAGTACTAAGTCATAGAGGTTTCTCTGACTCAGTGATTAATACTATGTTACAAGCTCATAAATCTGTTTCTAGAAAGATTTATTATAGAGTTTGGAAGACTTACATTTTATGGTGTTCTTCTCATAAATTCTCCTGGCATTCTTTTAGAATTCCTAGAATTTTACAGTTTCTTCAGGAAGGATTGGATAAGGGTTTGTCTGCAAGTTCCTTGAAAGGACAAATCTCCGCTCTTTCTGTTTTATTTCACAGAAAGATTACTATACTTCCTGATATACACTGTTTTGTACAGGCTTTAATTCTTATTAAGCCTGTTATTTAATCAATTTCTCCTCCTTGGAGTCTTAATTTGGTTCTGACGGTTTTACAGGTCCATCCATTTGAACCTATGCATTTTTTGGACATTAAACTACTTTCTTGGAAAGTGTTGTTCCTTTTGGCCATCTCTTCTGCTAGAAGAGTTTCTGAGTTATTTGCTCTTTCTTGTGAGTCTCCTTTCCTGATTTTTTCATCAGGATAAGGCAGTTTTGCAGACTTCTTTTTAATTTTTACCTAAGGTTGTGAATTCTAACAACATTAGTAGAGAAATTGTTGTCCCTTCTTTGTGTCCTAATCCTAAGAATTTTTTTAGAAAGTTCCTTACATTCTTTGGATGTGGTAAGAGCTTTGAAATATTATGTGGAAGCTACTAAAGATTTCAGGAAGAATTCCAGTCTATTTGTTTTATTTTCTGGTCCTAGGAAAAGTCAGAAGGCTTCTACTATTTCCTTGGCTTCTTGGTTGAAATTTTTGATTCATCAAGTTTATTTTGAGTTGGGTCAGGCCCCGCCTCATAGAATTACAGCTCATTCTACTAGATCAGTCTCCACTTCGTGGGCTTTTAAGAATGAAGCTTCAGTTGATCAGATTTGCAAAGCAGCAACTTGGTCATCTTTGCATTCATCTACTAAATTCTACCGTTTTGATGTATTTGCTTCTTCGGAAGCAGTTTTTGGTAGAAAAGTTCTTCAGGCAACTGTTTCAGTTTGATTCTTCTGCTTTTGATTTAAGTTTTTTTCTTTCAAATGAAATAAACTTATATTTTTGGGTTGTGGATTAATTTTTTTCAGCAGATTATAGCAGATTATTATGTTTTTATTTTATTCCCTCCCTCTCTAGTGACTCTTGAGTGGAGATCCACATCTTGGGTATTGATAGCCCATATTTCACTAGCTCATGGACTCTTGCCAATTACATGAAAGAAAACATAATTTATGTAAGAACTTACCTGATAAATTAATTTCTTTCATATTGGCAAGAGTCCATGAGGCCCACCCCTTTTTATGGTGGTTATGATTTTTTGTAAAAAGCACAATTATTTCCAAATTTCCTTTGTTGATGCTTTCTACTCCTTTCTTTATCACCCCACTGCTTGGCTATGCGTTAAACTGAATTGTGGGTGTGGTGATGGGTGTATTTATAGGCATTTTGAGGTTTGGGAAACTTTGCCCCTCCTAGTAGGATTGTATATCCCATATGTCACTAGCTCATGGACTCTTGCCAATATGAAAGAAATGAATTTATCAGGTAAGTTCTTACATAAATTATGTTTTTGTGACTAGTAATTGCTCTAATGGTAGGTTTATGATCACAAAATTATGGTATTAAGAGAGAGAGAGATAGATAAATATTAAAAAATAAAAATAATATTTTCTTCTATGTAAAGAAAATTAATATGAATTATTTAGTAATACCTTCAAGTTTAGCGCAGTTGGTGTAACGTGGTGTCAGGTTAGCGTGCAAGCTATAACTGTTAAGTTTTTTAACAGTGCACCCCATAGAAGTCTATGGGGATAAGAAGTTACCATGGTCACGGTACCCAAGGTCCTGAGTTCACATCAGACTAGTGCACGCTAATCCGGCCACGTTAAAATTTTACGTTGAGCAGTTAGCACGCAAGCAAATAATTTATTTAGTGCAGCACTTATAATTAAGCCAATAGATGTGCAAGTTTCACATTAGGAAAATCATTTTCTTCCTCATAGTTTTATTAACTGATCAGTTTTAAATGGCTTGTTTTTTTTAGCTTTTCTGAAATCCATTTCCCCAGAGGCTAATGTTGTAGTGTAGATGATTATAATGCTGACAATGGTAATGGACATTCTATCATTAATCTATATTTTATTTTGATGGTTTGTTGTAAATAAGGATGATTAAGTGCCATTTTAAAAACCTTCTACATGTTTTAGGGGCACTTTATGACAGGCAATAGGTGAATGGGAGTTCGATGTGTCACAAGAATGATAAACTTCAAAGGATAAATTGTTTTGTTCTGTTTTTTTTTTATTATTTTTTTTATTGAAGTTTTGAGCAATTACAGCAAATAAAATATGTCCATACAGAATTCAGACATAGTGGTAAAGTGCATTTATACAACAGACGAGGTACCATCGTAAACAAAAACAACAAAATACAGATATCATAACCTTAGTCGTCAAGTCCCCACTAATATAATGTTATATCTATGGATGTGGTTATATAATGCTAATAAGGTGTTACCTACCAAATAAGAGTAACTGTTAGCAAAAGCCGTGGTACGACATCTTGTAAACCAAATGAACATAAGTGACAACTGTATCCTAACTAACACATGCTTCAGAAAATAAACTGGGACACATAGCAATTAAAACTCATTTTCATTTTTATAACATTCATGTTTTGTCTGATGATGATAAAAGATAATGTAGGGAGTTCAGAATTATTAGGCAAATGAGTATTTTGACCACATCATCCTCTTTATGCATGTTGTCTTACTCCAAGCTGTATAGGCTCGAAAGCCTACTACCAATTAAGCATATTAGGTGATGTGCATCTCTGTAATGAGAAGGGGTGTGGTCTAATGACATCAACACCCTATATCAGGTGTGCATAATTATTAGGCAACTTCCTTTCCTTTGGCAAAATGGGTCAAAAGAAGGACTTGACAGGCTCAGAAAAGTCAAAAATAGTGAGATATCTTGCAGAGGGATGCAGCACCCTTAAAATTGCAAAGCTTCTGAAGCGTGATCATCGAACAATCAGGCGTTTCATTCAAAATAGTCAACAGGGTCGCAAGAAGCGTGTGGAAAAACCAAGGCGCAAAATAACTGCCCATGAACTGAGAAAAGTCAAGCGTGCAGCTGCCAAGATGCCACTTGCCACCAGTTTGGCCATATTTCAGAGCTGCAACATCACTGGAGTGCCCAAAAGCACAAGGTGTGCAATATTCAGAGACATGGCCAAGGTAAGAAAGGCTGTAAGACGACCACCACTGAACAAGACACACAAGCTGAAACGTCAAGACTGGGCCAAGAAATATCTCAAGACTGATTTTTCTAAGGTTTTATGGACTGATGAAATGAGAGTGAGTCTTGATGGGCCAGATGGATGGGCCCGTGGCTGGATTGGTAAAGGGCAGAGAGCTCCAGTCCGACTCAGACGCCAGCAAGGTGGAGGTGGAGTACTGGTTTGGGCTGGTATCATCAAAGATGAGCTTGTGGGACCTTTTCGGGTTGAGGATGGAGTCAAGCTCAACTCCCAGTCCTACTGTCAGTTTCTGGAAGACACCTTCTTCAAGCAGTGGTACAGGAAGAAGTCTGCATCCTTCAAGAAAAACATGATTTTCATGCAGGACAATGCTCCATCACACGCGTCCAAGTACTCCACAGCGTGGCTGGCAAGAAAGGGTATAAAAGAAGAAAATCTAATGACATGGCCTCCTTGTTCACCTGATCTGAACCCCATTGAGAACCTGTGGTCCATCATCAAATGTGAGATTTACAAGGAGGGAAAACAGTACACCTCTCTGAACAGTGTCTGGGAGGCTGTGGTTGCTGCTACACGCAATGTTGATGGTGAACAGATCAAAACACTGACAGAATCCATGGATGGCAGGCTTTTGAGTGTCCTTGCAAAGAAAGGTGGCTATATTGGTCACTGATTTGTTTTTGTTTTGTTTTTGAATGTCAGAAATGTATATTTGTGAATGTTGAGATGTTATATTGGTTTCACTGGTAAAAATAAATAATTGAAATGGGTATATATTTGTTTTTTGTTAAGTTGCCTAATAATTATGCACACTAATAGTCACCTGCACACACAGATATCCCCCTAAAATAGCTATAACTAAAAACAAACTAAAAACTACTTCCAAAACTATTCAGCTTTGATATTAATGAGTTTTTTGGGTTCATTGAGAACATGGTTGTTGTTCAATAATAAAATTAATCCTCAAAAATACAACTTGCCTAATAATTCTGCATTCCCTGTAGGCCAATAGGATAAGCATAGGAATAGGAACTATTGGGTGAGGTACATCTCTAACTAAAACCTGTAGTTACGAGTAGTGAGTACCAAATTCTGAGTAGTTAGCGTTAAGGGCGAGAGTTGAGATTGAGTTGTACTCCTGGGTTTGATAATAAGAAAGATCCTATTTTCCAGTTGTGGAAACAATGTAAAGGGGATTCTGTGAATGTGTGGAATATTAGTGGTATGGACATCATGAGGTGATTATTATAGGGTGTATTTTTCAGTGGGCGAGAGCCGCTTTAAATAGGGGGGGGGTGAGGCTTTTAGAATTGACATATAGTTATAGCAGGCAGAGTAAGAGGAGGTTTTTTGCTATAGGATAATATAGGAGGGATCACATAGCGCTATATCTATTATTTAGCTGTTCAAGTTGTATATTTTACAGAGCTACTAGCTTGGGTATCTGTTTGGCCGGAGTTATGTAGATCTTGGGTTGGTGTCTATATATGTATGTAAAAGGCTCAGAAATATAATAATGAGTAAAATAAGTAACAGTAAGAGTGGAGTATATAGACCTCTCTTGAAGATGAATGCCTTATTAATAGGCTATTATAAATTACAATACATAGCATATGTTCTTCCGAACTGATAACCGGTATGTTAGGTGTCATTTTTCCTAGACATTAAAGTGCTCAAAGAAGTGACTGTGTGCCATAAAACAGTACACCCTAAGAGGTGGCTATCGGTCTACAGACAATGACTAAACAGTGATCAATTAGAGCCCAGTCGTATATATATAACGTATGTACCATACCTCATTCAGATGTAAAAGAAATAATTACACACTGTGGATGCAGTAAGTTGAATCGGTTAGTTTACAAGCAAAGTAGACAAAACAGTACTATATCAGTAACCTAGAAAAACAGGTATGTCAGCTCAACAGGAAGATTTTGTGAAGGAACACATGAGAATGAATTCCAGTTTAAAAAAAAGAATAGGAGCTGTAAATTAAGTGTACATAGTATGACAAGGTGGGGCAACCTCATATAGCGTTATGGGCGAAAGCTGTGCTTGTCTGTTTCATCTGAACTGTCAGTGTAACTGACCTCATAAAAGCCTATCATCTCAGTAGGACCTATAGTTACTAAAGGCATTTGTAGGGGACATTCTGTACTGAACAGAGATAAATTTAGTGTCCCAGGTATCCATGCCTCTAGTATTAGAGTATGGTTTAAACATGCCAGATTGCTCTGGAATATGAGATAGTCACATTATAAGTGATAAGGTATATCCATTAATATGGCTACATGGCTATCAAATCAACCGATGGCACAAACTCTTAAAGGAGGGCCCTTAACTCATAACACAGCGGTATGATGACACCTCAAACAATTTATTAGAAATAATATGCTCATGTCGCCTTAGGTCCGTGGTACCGTTAGCAGTTATATTAGATTTAAATGATAGGGGTTACCCATTAAATCAAGTGACATTTTGCAAATACTTAACACTAACCAGTTCTCAATAACTCTCCTTAATTTAAATATATACTATGTTGCGCCGTCGCAACTGCAGACGGCGAGGCTAAATGTCAGGTGAAAGTGGAGAGCTTATTGACAGTGGTAGAGGCTGAATCTCAATTAGTTATGAGAGTGAAAGCTATTTTCAAAAATAGTATCTTAGTAATAATTTACCCCTAGATTAGATATATTAATATGAACCCCTAAGAAATAATAGTTAAGTGACTGAATCCTACAATACATTCCAGAAGGTAAATATTGTCCGCTGTGCAATTAAACTTTAGGGTATCTCATATTCCCAAACAGGATACAGAAATAGTATAATGAAGCTAGAAACAACCTGTCTAGATATAACATAGAGCAACAAGATAAATGGTACACTTATTCAGCTGCAGCTTATTTTTTCTGACAGATATGCATGCATGTTAATATGTCTCTGGGTGGTCAGGAAACAGTATAATGGCGAGTCTCCGGAAGTATGAGAGACAAGAGCTAGAAGTAGATTCTAGTGTGTGATTGTCATGGAGTCCAGCTCTAATGGTTCTGTAGGAGGGCACTGCCATACTTCTGAACAGAGTATTACCTTAAATGTTTGGTTGTAACAGTCCTGCAGGTTAAGCATAAGCCTTCATATAAACAGTGTACATGCCACTACAGAAGAATGATTGACTTTTAATCAGGGGACCATGCGTGCATATGATCTTAGGGACCCCAAGAATCCAACTTCCCTAATTTGGCCGAAAGCTATCTGTATGTTATATGAAACAATGAGTTTCCAAAGTTAGCTGAAAGATATCTGGGGTAGTATAAATATCCTCTAGTAGATGTGGAGAGGGGCAGATTAAGAGAGCCAACGGTAGAGCTGGATAATAGAGTTCCAGTTTGCGGTGAGAGACTGTTAAGTAACAATTTTAAGCGTTTCCAGGGCCCATGAGATTTAATAAGGCCTTATGTAAAAAGAGTCCACAGCCCTAATATGTATAAGCACCTACCCAGTGTCGACTCTTGGGGAGCAAAAGCCCAAGTGATTCACTCGTTAGCCAACACCAATTCTGAAATGAGGCCGTGAGGGGACCTCTGCATAGGCCAGGTCAAAGTAGCGCAAAGGTTGCTCTTAAACCTCAGGTGACCGGGCGGGAAATGATTATCTAGCAGCTGGCCATCTTCCACTTAGTATCATAGGGGCATATCTATCAAGCTCCGGATAGAGCTTGAGGTCCCGTGTTTCTGGCGAGCCTGCAGGCTCACCAGAAACACCAGTTATGAAGCAGCAGTCTAAAGACCGCTGCTCCATAACCTGTCCGCCTGCTCTGAGCAGGCGGACAGAAATCGCCGCAATTCAACCCGATCGAGTTCGATCGGGTTGATTGACACCCCTGCTGGTGGCAGATTGGCCGCGATTCTGCAGGGGGTGGCATTGCACCAGCAGCTCTTGTGAGCTGCTGGTGCAATGCTGAATACGGAGAGCGTATTGCTCTCCGTATTCAACGAGGTCTGGCGGACCTGATCCGCACTGTCGGATCAGGTCCGCCAGACTTTGATAAATAGAGGCCATAGCATCTACTCCTGACAAAAATAGTCGCCAAATAGTAGGTAAAGGTGACTTTTAATACTGAGATAGCAAGAGCTCTCTCTCCATACGTCTGTTCCTGTCGGCGGTTAGCTCCGCTCCCCCCATGAATTGTTTTTTTAATCCCTACGTTATTTCCCTCTCACAAATGGGGCATTTATTTTTAATCACAAGACTGATAAATATTAGGCAGAATGAAAGTGAGCTAAATGTAATTTAAGCTGGTAACAATACTGAATCATACTTAGATGCCACATGATTTGTTATTTTTGCCAGGTCTATTGGTAATAATTAGTAGTATACCTTAGTAAACACTTTAACAATTCCAAAATATACCCTACAAAGTCATATTAATTGTATTTTTAGTCATAAATACTATTAAAATTATTTTTTAGAAAAATATCCTTGAATTTATATTAAACTTTAACCCCAGACTGAACAGTAAGGTTTAATAGTTGATACTTCTTACAATTCTGAAAACTATATCTCCAGAATGATATAAATAAACTAAAAATGGTTTAAAAGTAGGGTTGTTATGATGGTTCATGATTTTAAAAAGTAACCTTACAAGGAAATAACTCATTACCTTAATATGAACATCTTAATAGAGAGAAGGGAAAGAGGTTATACGATAGATACCATCAAGTTTATTAAGGGAATTGATATTATTTAAGTAAAAGCCTTTTCCACAAAAAGAACAACAAAGGGTTATTGCCTAAAGTTGGGGGGAAAGTGGTTGTATTAGCTGCATGACAACAATATCACCACAATTGTCCTATCCAAGCAATCTGCTATCAAAAGTTATAGCTTCTGATGGTAGAAGAAATATAGAAATATGGTTCACATTAGAGACACATTATTAAACTGCATAGTAAATCCACCAGAATTATGGACACATGACAATTGCCTTTTATGTTGACAGGGCTTGGTATCAGATAAGAACAAGAGAGAACCTAATAAATAATCCTACAAAGAACTGGGACATATATTAAAGGGATAGTAAAGACCAAATTAAACTTTCTAATTTACTTTTATCATCAAATTTGCTTTGTTCTCTTGATATTCTTAGTTGAAAGCTAAACCTAGTTAGGTTCATATGTTAATTTCTAAGCAATTGAAGACCACCTCCTATCTGAATGCATTTAACATGTTTTCACAGCTAGAGGGCATTAGTTCATGTGTTTCATATAAATAACATTGTGCTCATGCACGTGGAGTTATTTAAGAGTCAGCACTAATTGCCTGAAATGCAAGTCTGTAAAAAGATCTGAGATAAGGAGGCAGTCAGCAGAAGCTTAGATACAGGGTAATTACAGAGGTAAAAAGTGTATTTCTATAACAGTGTTGCTTATGACAAAACTAGGGAATGGTAAATAAAGGGATTATCTATATTTTTAAACAATAACATTTTGGTGTTTACCATACCTTTAGGGTTGTGTCAACCTATATTATTTTGACAACTTACAATGCATTGTACAGAGAGAAGATCAGCAACCCATGCTGCTGAAATCTCAGCCTACAGTGTTGCAGACATTGCAACAGGGTATATCCAAATATTGTGCATTTTATGGGATAAATATTCTAAGGTTAATATATTCAGTTACAAGTAATGAACTGTTTAGTTTGTATGTAGTTAATTATTTAGCTTTTGGCATCCTAAGGATATTACATTTTGCTGTTATACATACTGTATATCTGTGCATACTATGTGTATTTAATTTATGTTTTCCCGGCTTAGATTATTTATTCACATAATATATTAAGTGGACAGCTAAATTAGTTGTAATTATTTAATTAAAAATAGCAAAAACTGGTAAAGAAGTATGCCAAATTAGCACATATCTACTTACATAAAAATGCACTGTAAAATCCCTTATGCTGTTATATGATTTAAATAACTTAAAATAGAATAGTAACCCCCCCCCCCCCCGCTGCATATGAAAAGATCTATTACACAAACAGGAGCAAGCAGGAATCTGTATACTTGAGTCTACATCTAATACTTTGGGGCTTGGTTAGGAGTCTTAAAATGAGCACAATGTTATTAAAAAGTAAGCAAACTATACAATGTTACAAGACACTCCCAGATAGGTTATTTAAATGGATCATTTACAAAACATTTATGCAAAGAAAAATATAGTGTACAATGTCCCTTTAAGCTCTTTCTTGATTTTTAAGCAACAATGTACAAGGTTAGAGTACAACAGTGAAGGAATCATTATTACGTACCAGAATAGAACAGACTTTCTATATATAAAACTATGAGATCAGATTAGATCTTATAGCATGCCAACGCAAATAAATTAAAATGTTTTAAAACAAGATCTGACATATAAGTCCTCTTCTGGGAATTTCTGATTTAAAACTGATCATGTATTCCAAATCAGATTCCCATACACAGAATGTGGTCTTTATGTTTTACTATTATTATTATTATTATTACTATTATTGCCTGAATTAACTCAAACCTGAAAAATACTGAACGTGACAATACCATAGAAGCTAGACTGTTAATTTCTTGTCAACAATACTGGATGATTTGACAAGTTTATTAGATGTGCCAAATCCTCTAACAATATATGGTGGAAGCATTTATGAATACTAGAGAAGTGAATATTAATGGCATAGAAGTTATAGAGCATTCTCCTTAATTTGTATAAAAATTGATACAGTCTGATAAAGATAACAACCAATTTACTCTTTTAAAGTAAACATTTTCACTATATCATTCGGAGAAACCAATCAACCTTTAACAATATCTACCTTTTGTAAACCCCTGCTAGACCACAACTTAAGGTGACATTAAGGGACTGATCACAATTTTGCATTTGTTCTCTGTAGACAACGATGTCTGAACTTTGCTTAATGTCAGTGAATCTATATGTCAGGGTATATTTTTCGGTCTTCACAATCATAAAATGCTTCTGCTTTCAATACCCCTCAAGCTTAAAATTGTTATTTCTGGAAAATAACACAAAATTGCTATTTGCCTCTGTAATCTCACAATTTCATACACAACAATGTCAAACATTATGGCACTTTGTAAGGTTTAGTGATTATGTCACAAGTTGAAGGGCCTGTATGTTGACTTGATCCCTTTTGATAGTGTGACGTGTGCAATGAACCTGCTGTGTTATTAATATTGGTATAGTGGGGTTCTGTATTTGTTGGGTGATAGATTTTGTTAATTTTAATTAGTGTAAAAATGCTTACTATTAATTATTTACATGATGGAGCAGGAATCATTTGTATCTGTTTGGTGATGTTGCTTACTAACATCATTAAATATGGCAGTGGGTAAAGTCAGTGTGTTTTGCCCATGCCAAAAACCAATGTTTAATTCAAAAACTTTTTGGAGTAGTCAGTAATAATTGGAAAAGTAGTGTCACTCTCTGGTTTATCAAGTCCTTTTAGCTGTACAGTTCTATAACTGAAAAAAGGGCCCCATAAATGTGTCGTAAAGTAGCAATAGTTTGGATTATGAACAAAAAAACAGGACTGGCACATAAGTATTTTTGAACTAACTGATAAAATAAAAAGTGTAACAATGAAAACAGTTGATTGTGATAATCAAAAACATCAGCAGTTGTTAATATGTAGATAATTATCAAATGATAGATAATGATCAAAACCGTAATGTGTTTAATATAATTCCAATAAAAAAGGGGAGTAAAAAGAGAACCAGACATGTAAATCCCCATTGTGATTGTCCTCAACTACTACAATTTACGGGATCATAATATAATGGGATATTTGATTAAGGATGGATTTTTTTCCTCGTGAACATGCCCATATCATAATATAGATGGTTATGGATGCTGCAAGATGAATGCTCTTTATTTGGACTCAACACAGAAGATTATCAACAATACAGCAGAAAGTAAACTGGGCATCCTGTGGTCCACACACTAAAAGATCTTTATTCCAAAGAGAAGAGAATTACAAACTGCACAATATTTGAATGAATTGTTAATGCATAATGATAAAGTATAGTGAAGGAAATTGTTCTAATGTGGTATCACATATGATGGTTCATTGGAATAAACATATTGAATCATTTAGGTATTTGCCCACCCACCTCTAGATACCCAAGTGATGCAACTTATGATGTCTTATGGGAATTCACATTGTGTCATGTGGGTTGCCATTAAAACACATGTGTTAGAATATCTAAGTATGTAAAAACACCCTGTGCGGTGTTAGTTCATGTGTTTCATATAAATAAAATTGTGCTCATGCACGTGGAGTTATTGAAGAGTCAGCACTAATTGCCTGAAATGCATGTCTTTCAAAAGATCTGCGATAAGGAGGCAGTCTGCAGAAGCTTAGATACAGGGTAATTACAGAGGTACAAATTATATTTCTATAACAGTGTTGGCTGTGCAAAACTGGAGAATGGTAAATAAAGGGATTATCTATCTTTTTAAACAATAAAAATGTTAGTGTTTACTATCCCTTTAAAGTCTCTTTATAATTTGATGTAACTACTGAGGAAAATTTCAGGTTGAATATCTTCCTTTTTACCTAGAGATGTTCACTTTCAAGTGATTCAACATTTGGTGATCATGTCCGTTTAAAGCAAGCCAAATGAAATAAAATGTATAAAAAAAAGCAGTTGAATTGTTTTTTAAATAAATACATATGGATGGACTTTCTGGGTTCTCATCACAAAAGCCAAGAGACAGCAATTAGATGAAGCCATATGAATTGGCAGTATATGATTTTTAGCCTCATGTTTACTATCCATACTTAGAACTATAATTGTTCTGGACATTTTTTAATGTTACACTCTTTTGACTTGTATGTCTAACCCCTTCTCTGTAATTGAATTAAATGCTTTTAATTAGGAACGTTTTCCCATGGTATCAGTTGGCATTATTGCAAGAAAGTAGAAATGCCAATGTATTCAATTTCTGCAGATGGAGCACGTAAGATGCAGTCACAGTTGCATTAGTAAAGGATGCAGGTATTACACACATATGGATATTCCCAGATAGGCTACCACCTTTATTAGGAAAAATACCCGCCATGTTTTTTTTTTACCATAAATCAGTGTAAATCTATTCTTTGAAACTAAAACTGGTAGAACTGGATTAAAATGATTAAGAAAATGAAATGACATCCTCTTAGATTTATTTAGAGGAAGTTTAACTACAAAGGGGCCTGATTTTTTTATATTCCTTATTAAAGGGACATTAGAGTCAAAATAAATTTTCATGACTCAGATAGAGCATTCTGTTTTAAACAACTTTCTAATTTACTTCTATTATCAAATTTGCTTAATTCCCTTGGTACACTTTGTTGAAATGCATAACTAGGTATGCAAGAGAGCAGCAATGCACTACTGGGAGCTAGCTGCTGATTGGTTTCTGCACATATATGCTTCATGCCATTGGCTCACCTGATGTATTCAGCAAGCTCCAAGTACTGCATTGTTTCTCCATCAATGAAGGATACCAAGTGAATAAAATTAGAATTCAAATAATCAACAGCAGAAAATTCTATAGCTTGGCCTGCTACCTAGTTAATGCTTACCCAATGAGATCCCCTCCCAAAAGGGGGCATGGACAGAAATAACCACACCCCTTTTACCTATATGAAGATGTCTTCACTTCCTCATCGCTCATTCCTAGACTGTTCATCATACGACAAAAGAGCAAGGGTCGGGAACCCTGGTAAGCATTATCTATATTAGGCCAAGATATAGAATTTTCTGCTGTTGATTATTTAAATTCTAATTATCTTGGCCCTACCTAGGTAATGCTTAGCAGAAGAGATGAATAACAAACAATACCTCTTGATATAAGGGTGGGCACAAAATGAGAGCAATTAGAACAACAAAACTGAAGTTGAAATACATTTAATTGTTTCACATATAATATCAAAAAAGTCAAGTGGAGCACTATTTATCGCTTCGGCTCATACGTTATCTGCACTAGAAGTAAGATTTTTGCGTGCGATGGGTATTACAAGTTGAAAGTAAAAAGTTTTTGCATGAGCACTAACCCGAAACGCACAAAAATACAAATATTGCGACCATGTTAACCTATTCTTCCATAGAAGTCAATGGAGCAAGAAAAGTGGAAAAAAACTAACACCCTACTTGTGCGCACCCTGATCTCATTTTTACATTCCAATGTTCTTTACATAGCAGAACATCTTATATATATTCATAAATATACATATATAAATGTTTTTTGGTACAATATATATCTATACCTATATATACTGTATATAATTATAAATCGGTATAGATAAATACAGATATATATTGTAGTGCCTATTTATTAATACATAAAACATATTCTGCTATGTGCAAAACATTGGAATGTGAAATATTTACAGTAAATACACAGAATAACACTTTATTAAAAATGAATATTGCATAAATATGCTTTAACATACTTGACTGCAAAGGGCTCCAATGCACACACACACACACATATATATATTTGTAGAAAAGAAGGGCACTATCAGGACTTTTTAATTCCAACAACTGATAATGTTTATTTTGAAATCATCAAATGTTATACATGAATAGTCATGGTCGACGGTTCTGCTCTTTCTCTGAGCCTTCTTCAAGACAAGTTTCTATCTTAATCCGGCTAGTGAGCCGTTCTCCCTGAAGACTGGTTAATTTTCCTTCAGGGAGAACGACTCACAAGCCGGATTAAGATAAAAACTTGTCTTGAAGAAGGCTCAGCGAAAGAGCCGAAACGTGGACCATGACTATTCATGTATAACATTTGATGATTTCAAAATAAACATTATCAGTTGTTGGAATTAAAAATTTCTGAGAGTGCCCTCCTTTTCTACAATTATCTACACTTGACTTTTGAGGATTGCACCCAGGTTACTATTACAATACAGAGGTTGGAGTGCTGGGCCACCGGCTATTTTGACATTATATATATATATATATATATATATATATATGTATACATTTGTATTTATGTTTTAATATGTGTATATAGTCTGCAAATACATATCTACACACATATAAATACATAAATACATACGTACACACATAAAATTATATATACATACATAAACATATTTAGACATGTGTATGTTTGTATCTCTATGTTAAAGCCTTTTGCCTGCTTTAAAGGGACAGTAAACTTAAATCTCCCCCCTCTTTTGCTCTCTCTCCCCTCTCTTTTGCTCTCTCTCCTCCCTCCTTTGTTCTCTCTTCTACCCTCTTTTGCTTTCTCTCCCCTCTCTTTTGCTCTCTCTCCCCACTCTTTGCTCTCTCTCTCCCCTCTCTTTTGCTCTCTCTCCCCTCTCTTTTGTATTTTCTTCCCTCTCTATTGCTCTCTCTCTCCCATCTTTTGCTCTCTCTCTCCCCTCTTTTGCGCTCTCTCTCCCCTCTTTTGCTCTCTCTCCCTTCTTTTGCTCTCTCTCCCCTCTCTTTTGTATTTTCTACCCTCTCTATTGCTCTCTCTCTCCCATCTTTTGCTCTCTCTCTCCCCTCTTTTGCGCTCTCTCTCCCCTCTTTTGCTCTCTCTCTCCCTTCTTTTGCTCTCTCTCCCCCCCCTCTTTAGCTCTATCTCCCCCCTCTTTAGCTCTATCTCCCCCCTCTCTTTTGCTTTCTCTCCCCCCTCTTTTGCGCTCAACACCCCACCTGCCCCCGTCCACCTCGTCGTGCCCACCCATCCCAGCCCCACCCATTGCCACACCTGGCCCCGTCCTGTCACGCCCCACCCACGTCACAACCACCGTTCTCTCTGCGGAGATCAGCTGCAGGTCAGTTTGTAGAAGGCCAGGTGTGTTTGTCCTTGCGCAGTCTCTACTACGCATAACAGCTTTGGACAAACACACTTGGCCTTTTATATTATAGTATTATCTTAGTCACAGCTTTCAAAATCAAAGGATTTTAGAGATTTTACCTATCAAAGTTGCACTTACTTGTTCTCCTCTCCATGATCTTCTGATTAGGTCTTCTTTTTCAAAAGTGCTTTGCTACCAGACCAGAGCCGGAGCACACTACATTCAGTTAAATAGCTTGATCAAGCGCGCCCATGAAGTGCTTTTGAAAAAGATGACCTATTCAGAAGATCATAGAGAAGAGAACAAGTTAGTGCAACTTTGACAGCTAAAATCCTTTGATTTTGAAAGGTGTTGCTAAGATAATGTTATATAATTCTGCAATATGTGCAGAATTATTTAACAATATTTTTTAAGTTTACTGTCCCTTTAAACCTCATACCTTTGAGCCCTTATAACTTTTTATGTGCATTATGTTTTTTAAAAAAAAATATTTATTAAATAGTGTTATTAAGTGTAACTGTACTTTTAAATGTATTTTTGATGTGTTTTGTGACAATTGCTTTGTTTCACGTAACAGTTAAGAATTGCTCTTAGGTCGCAGTAATCATTCTAGTGTAAATCTCGATTGTGCTCACGCATTCACATTTACATTCAACTTGTAATATGAGTGCTCCTTCTGACGTGCACAAACAGCCGAGATAAACCCGATATCACTTGCGCAAAACAGTTAACGCGCCACTAGTAATCTGGCCCTCAGTCGTGGGAAAAAATGGCAAGAAAATTCCTTCAAATTATAGCCTAACAAAACATCCAAGAAAGTGACATAGTGAATGCTCAAAAACTGAAACAAGTAGAGAATATATAACATAAGTCTTAGGGGCATATGTATCAAGCTCCGTATAGAGCTTGATGGCCCCTGTTTCTGGCGAGTCTTCAGACGGACAGACATCGCCACAATACAACCCAATCGAGTTACGATTGGGTTGATTGATACCCCCCTGCTGGCGCGAGTCTGCAGTGGGCAGGTTGCACCAGCAGCTCTCGCCGTATTCAGCGGGGTCTGGCGGACCTGATCCGCACTGTCGGATCAGGTCTGCCAGACTTTCATAACTAGAGGCCTTAGCCTCAGGAAAATATTGTGATCCACTTAGAGTTTACAGACAAACTCATACATAGACATACATATAGATGTCAAAAAGAAAAGCAACAGGAAAAGTGACGGCACTGAGTAAAAATAATCAGGGTTGCAGCAAATGACCAGTCCACAAAGCTTAAAGAGACACTGAACCCAATTTTTTCTGATTTAGATAGAGCATGCAATTTTAACCAACTTTCCAATTTACTTCTATTATCAAATTTGCTTAATTCTCTTGTTATCTTTTGCTGAAGGAACAATCGCCTAGATTACGAGTTCTTCATTAGCTTTAAAAAGCAGCGTTAAGGGGTCCTAACGCTGCTTTTTAACGCCCGCTGGTATTACGAGTCAGGCAGGTACAGGTGTACCGCTCACTTTTCTTCTGCGACTTTTGGCTACCGCAAATCCCCTTACGTCAATTGCGTATCCTATCTTTTTAATGGGATTTGCCTAACGCTGGTATTACGAGTCTTGGAAGAAGTGAGCGGTAAAGCCTCTACCTCCAAGACTCCTACTGCATAAAAAAGTCAGTAGTTAAGAGTTTTATGGGCTAATGCCAGAACATAAAGCTCTTAACTACAGTGCTACAAAGTACACTAACACCCATAAACTACCTATTAACCCCTAAACCGAGGCCCCCCCACATCACAAACACTATAATAAAATTATTTAACCCCTAATCTGCCGACCGGACATCGCCGCCACCTACATTATACCTATGAACCCCTAACCTGCTGCCCCTAACATTGCCGACACCTATATTATATTTATTAACCCCTAATCTGCCCCCCTAACGTCGCCGCCACCTACCTACACTTATTAACCCCTAATCTGCTGACCAGACATCGCGCCACTATAATAAATGTATTAACCCCTAAACCGCCGCAATCCCGCCTCGCAAACACTATAATAAATTTTATTCACCCCTAATCTGCCCCCCCAACGTCGCCGCCACCTACCTACAATTATTAACCCCTAATCTCCCGCCCCCAACGTCGCCGCTACTATAATAAAGTTATTAACCCCTAAACATAAGTCTAACCCTAACCCTAACACCCCCCTAAGTTAAATATAATTTAAATAAAATTAAATAAAATTACTATAATTAAATAAATTAATCCTATTTAAAACTAAATACTTACCTATAAAATAAACCCTAATATAGCTACAATATAACTAATAATTACATTGTAGCTATTTTAGGATTTAAATTTATTTTACAGGCAACTTTGTATTTATTTTAACTAGGTACAATAGCTATTACATAGTTAATAACTATTTAATAGCTACCTAGTTAAAATAATTACAAAATGACCTGTAAAATAAATCCTAACCTAAGTTACAAATACACCTAACACTACACTATCAATAAATTAATTAAATAAATTACCTACAATTATCTAAACTAAAATACAATTAAATAAACTAAACTATAGTACAAAAACAAACACTAAATTACAAAAAATAAAAAAATATTACAAGAATTTTAATCTAATTACACCTAATCTAAGCCCCCTAATAAAATAAAGAAGCCCCCCAAAATAATAAAATTCCCTACCCTATACTAAATTACAAAAGTAATCAGCTCTTTTACCAGCCCCAAAGTAATCAGCTCTTTTACCTGTAAAAAAAAATACAAGACCCCCCCAACATTACAACCCACCACCCACACACCCCTACTCTAAAACTCACCCGATCCCCCTTTTAAAAAAACCTAACACTACCCCATTGAAGATCACCCTACCTTGAGCCGTGTTCACCCAGCTGGGCACCACTGATTGGATCAGCCATTAGAATGTGAGGTCAATCCGATTGGCTGATTAAATCAACCAATCAGATTTTTCCTGCCTTAATTCCGATTGGCTGATAGCCAATCAGAATTCGAGGACGCCATCTTGGATGACGTCATTTAAAGGAACCTTCATTCGTCGTTAGTCGTCGGGAAGAAGAGGATGCTCCGCGTCAGATGTCTTGAAGATGGACCCGCTCCGCGCCGGATGGATGAAGATAGAAAATGCTGCTTGGATGAAGACTTCTGCTGGATGGACGACCTCTTCTGCCCCGATTGGATGAAGACTTCTGCCGGTCCGGATGTCCTCTTCTGCCCCATCGGATGAACACTTCTGGACGGATCGGATGACCAGTGGTTCCCGGCTGAGTGAACACGGCTCAAGGTAGGGTGATCTTCAATGGGGTAGTGTTAGGTTTTTTAAGGGGGGATTGGGTGGGTTTTAGAGTAGGGGTGTGTGGGTGGCAGGTTGTAATGTTGGGGGGAGGTATTGTATTTTTTTTTACAGGTAAAAGAGCTGATTATTTTGGGGCAATGCCCCGCAAAAAGCCCTTTTAAGGGCTGGTAAAAGAGCTGATTACTTTTGTAATTTAGTATAGGGTAGGGAATTTTATTATTTTGGGGGGCCTTTTTATTTTATTAGAGGGCTTAGATTAGGTGTAATTAGATTAAAATTCTTGTAATATTTTTTTATTTTTTGTAAGTTAGTGTTTTTTTTGTACTATAGTTTAGTTTATTTAATTGTATTTTAGTTTAGATAATTGTAGGTAATTTATTTAATTAATTTATTGATAGTGTAGTGTTAGGTGTATTTGTAACTTAGGTTAGGATTTTTTTACAGGTAATTTTGTAATTATTTTAACTAGGTAGCTATTAAATAGTTATTAACTATTTAATAGCTATTCTACCTAGTTAAAATAAATACAAAGTTGCCTGTAAAATAAATATAAATCCTAAAATAGCTACAATGTAATCATTAGTTATATTGTAACTATATTAGGGTTCATTTTATAGGTAAGTATTTAGTTTTAAATAGGATTAATTTATTTAATTATAGTAATTTTATTTCGTTTTATTTAAATTATATTTAAGAAAGGGGGGTGTTAGGGTTAGGGTTAGACATAGGTTTAGGGGTTAATAACTTTATTATAGTAGCGGCGACGTTGGCGGCAGATTAGGGGTTAATAATTGTAGGTAGGTGGCGGCGATGTTAGGGAGGGCAGATTAGGGGTTAATAAAATTTATTAGTGTTTGTGAGGCGGGAGTGCGGCGGTTTAGGGGTTAATACATTAATTATAGTGGCGGCGATGTCCGGTCGGCAGATTAGGGGTTAATAAGTGTAGGTAGGTGGCGGCGATGTTGTGGGCGGCAGATTAGGGGTTAATAAATATAATATAGGTGTCGGCGATGTTGGGGGAAGCAGATTAGGGGTTCAATTACCTGTAAAATAAACCCTAACCTAAGTTACAATTACACCTAACACTACACTATCATTAAACTAATTACCTAAACTACCTACAATTAATTACAACTAAATTACGAATGAAAATAAAAAGGCCCCAAAAATAATAAAATGTCCCTACCCTATACTAAATTACAAATAGCCCTTAAAAGGGCCTTTTGCGGGGCATTGCCCTAAAGTAATCAGCTCTTTTACCTGTAAAAATAAATACAATACCCCCCCAACATTTACAACCCACCACCCACACACCCCTACTCTAAAACCCGCCCAATCCCCCCTTAAAAAAACCTAACACTAACCCCCTGAAGATCACCCTACCTCGAGCAGTCTTCACCCAGCCGTGCACAAGTGGTTCTCCAGAGGGTCCAAAGTCTTCATCCGATCGGGGCAGAAGAGGCCCTCCAGACCGCAGAAGGCTTCATCCAGGTGGCATCTTGTATCTTCATCCTTCTGGAGCGGAGCGGATCCATCTTTAATCCAGCTGACACTGAGCCATCCTCTTCAAACGAAGTCCTAACGAAGAATGAAGGTTGCTTTAAATGACGTCATCCAAGATAAATAAAATAAAAAAGCCCCAATAAAATAAAATAAATAAAAAAGCCCCCCAAAAATAATAAAATGCCCTACCCTACCCTAAATTACAAAGTAATCAGCTTTTTTACCAGCCCATAAAAGGGCTTTTTGCGGGGGTATTGTATTTTGGGGGGGTATTGTATTTTTATTTACAGGTAAAAGAGCTGATTACTTTGGGGCAATGCCCCGCAAAAAGCCCTTTTAAGGGCTGCTAAAAGAGCTGATTACTTTGTAATTTAGGGTAGAGTAGGGCATTTTATTATTTTGGGGGGCTTTTTTTATTTTATTAGAGGGCTTAGATTAGGTGTAATTAGTTTAAACTTCTTGTATTAATTTATTTTCTGTAATTTAGTGTTTTTTTGTATTATAGTTTAGTTTATTTAATTGTATTTGAGTTTAGATAATTGTAGGTAATTTATTTAATTAATTTATTGATAGTGTAGTGTTAGGTGTATTTGTAACTTAGGTTAGGATTTATTTTACAGGTACTTTTGTAATTATTTTAACTAGGTAGCTATTAAATAGTTAATAACTATTTAATAGCTATTGTACCTAGTTAAAATAAATACAAACTTGCCTGTAAAATAAATATAAATCCTAAAATAGCTACAATGTAATTATTAGTTATATTGTAGCTATATTAGGGTTTATTTTATAGGTAAGTATTTAGTTTTAAATAGGAATAATTTATTTAATGATAGTAAATTTATTTAGTTTAATTTAAATTATATTTAAGTTAGGGGGTGTTAGGTTTAGGGGTTAATAACTTTATTATAGTAGCGGCGACGTTGGGGGTGGGAGATTAGGGGTTAATAATTGTATGTAGGTGGCGGCAACGTTGGGGGGGGTCAGATTAGGGGGTAATAAATATAATATAGGTGTCGGCGATGTTGGGGCCAGTAGATTAGGATTAGGGGCAGCAGGTTAGGGGTTCATAGCTATAATTTTCGGGATCATATATTATGTCTGCTTTTGAGAAAAATTGAAATACTAAATTTGTGTTTTCAACTATTATACATTTCATAAAATGTTGTTTTGCTCTGTAAATTTATATAAGTATTGTGTTACGTCTTAGGAAGCTAGGTCTATGCATATTTTTATTCAATTTATCTAGCAGTTAACATACAGTGTCACATTAGGATATTGTTTTTACTCTGTTTTTCTCTGCTTAGACCAGAGGGGGTTAATATTAGTCACCTCCTAGGCCTATAAAGAGTTAGAGTATAGAAATAGACGTCAGTCTATGAGTAAGCGCACCTGGAGGCGCGAAACATGTTAGACTATTAGTCTCCTATACTGCCTGTCTGCATGTGCTGTTGTTTTTACTTGGAACTTCAATAAATCATTATACATGTTTTTACATTCAACAGTCTGAAGCAGTGCCTGCCTACTTTTTCCTCTTGTGCATTCCTTTGTGGTTTGATCCGCCGCTACCGGCTACGGCACTCCAGGAGGTCAGGTGTACTAGCCCTCTCAATTCATTTAGGGCTTCCGGCTCAAGCATAGTTTGTCAAGGTTGCGGTTCACTTCACGCTGTGAGTTCATAGCTATAATGTAGGTGGCGGCGATGTCCGGTCGGAAAATTAGGGGTTACGTTTTTTTATTATAGGGTTTGCAATGTGGGGGGCCTTGGTTTAGGGGTTCATATGTAGTTTATGGGTGTTAGTGTACTTTATAGCACAGTAGTTAAGAGCTTTATGTTCCCGCGTTAGCCCATAAAATTCTTAACTACTGACTTTTTTTGCGGTTGGAGTATTGTCGGTAGAGGCTGTACCCCTCACTTTTTCCAAGACTCGTAATACCAGCGTTAGGCAAATCCCATAGAAAAGATAGGATATGCAATTGACGTAAGGGGATCTGCGGTAGCCTCAAGTCGCGGAAAGAAAGTGAGCGGTAGACCCTTTCCTGTCTGACTCTAAATACCAGCGGGCATTGAAAAGCAGCTTTAGGAGCCCTTAACGCTGCTTTTTAACCCTAACGCAGAACTCTAAATCTACGCATAAATTACTGAAAAAAAAAGAATTACAAGAATTTTAAACTAATTACACCTAATCTAATCCCCCTAATAAAATAAAAAAGACCCCCAAAATAATAAAAATTTCCCTACCCTATACTAAATTACAAATAGCCTTTAAAAGGGCCTTTTGCAGGGCATTGCCCCAAAGTAATCAGCTCTTTCACCTGTAAAAAAAAATACAATACTCCCCCAACATTAAAACCCACCACCCACACACCCAACCCTACTCTAAAACCCACCCAATCCCCCCTTAAAAAACCAGCCGGGCACAAGTGGTCCTCCAGAGGGTCAGAAGTCTTCATCCTATCCTGCCAGAAGAGGACATCCAGACCGGCAGAAGGCTTCATCCAGGCGGCATCTTGTATCTTCATCCTTCCGGAGCGGAGCGGACCCATCTTCGATCCAGCCGACGCTGAGCCATCCTCTTCAAACGAAGTTCTAAAGAGGAATGAAGGTTCCTTTAAATGACGCCATCCAAGATGGCGTCCCTTGAATTCCGATTGGCTGATAGAATCCTATCAGCCAATCAGAATTAAGGTAGGAAAAATCCTATTGGCTGATGTAATCAGCCAATCAGCCAATCGGAATTCAAGGGATGCCATCTTGGATGACGTCCTTTAAAGGAACCTTCATTCTTCGTTAGTACTTCATTTGAAGAGGATGGCTCAGCGTCGGCTGGATTGAAGATGGATCCGCTCCGGAAGGATGAAGATACAAGATGCTGCCTGGATGAAGCCTTCTGCCGTCTGGAGGGCCTCTTCTGCCCTGATCGGATGAAGACTTCGGACCCTCTAGAGAACCACTTGTGCCCGGCTGGGTGAAGACGGCTCAAGGTAGGGTGATCTTCAGGGGGTTAGTGTTAGGTTTTTTTAAGGGGGATTGGGTGGGTTTTATTTAGAGTAGGGGTGTGTGGCTGGTGGGTTGTAAATGTTGGGGGGGTATTGTATTTTTTTTTACAGGTAAAAGATCTGATTACTTTGGGGCAATGCCCCGCAAAAGGCCCTTTTAAGGGCTATTCGTAATTTAGTATAGGGTTGGGAAATTTTATTATTTTGGGGAGCTTTTTTATTTTATTAGGGGGATTAGATTAGGTGTAATTAGTTTCAAATTCTTGTCATTCTTTTTTTTCAGTAATTTAGTGTGTTTTTTTCTCGGAATTTAGTTTATTTCATTTAATTGTAATTAATTGTAGGTAGTTTAGGTAATTAGTTTAATGATAGTGTAGTGTTAGGTGTAATTGTAACTTAGGTTAGGGTTTATTTTACAGGTAATTTTGCACTTATTTTAGCTAGGTAGTTATTAAATAGTTAATAACTATTTAATAACTATTGTACCTAGTTAAAATAAATACAAAGTTGCCTGTAAAATAAATATAAATCCTAAGCTAGCTACAATGTAACTATTAGTTATATTGTAGCTACCTTAGGGTTTATTTTATCGGTAAGTATTTAGTTTTAAATCAGATTAATTTATTTAATTATGTTAAATTAATTTCGTTTAATTTAAATTATATTTAAGTTAGGGGGGTGTTAGGGTTAGGGTTAGACTTAGATTTAGGGGGTTAATAACTTTATTATAGTGGCGGCGACGTTGGCGGCGGCAGATTAGGGGTTAATAAATGTAATATAGTTGCGGCGACATGGGGGGGGCAGATTAGGGGTTAATAACTATAATGTAGGGTTCAGCGATGTTAGGGACAGCAGATTAGGGGTTCATAGGTATAATATAGGTGGCGGCAATGTCCGGTCGGCAGATTAGGGGTTAAATAATTTTTTATTTTAGTGTTTGCGATGTGGGGGGGCCTCGGTTTAGGGGTTAATAGGTAGTTTATGGGTGTTAGTGTAATTTGTAGCACTTTAGTTAAGAGTTTTATGTTCCGGCGTTAGCCCATAAAACTCTTAACTACTGACTTTTAAATGCGGTAGGAGTCTTGGAGGTAGAGGCTGTACTGCTCACTTCTTCCAAGACTTGTACTACCTGCGTTAGGAAAATCCCATTAAAAAGATAGGATACGCAATTGACGTAAGGGGATTTGCGGTATGGAAAAGTCGCGGAAGAAAAGTGAGCGGTACACCTGTACCTGTCAAACTTATAATACCAGCAGGCGTTAAAAAGCAGCGTTAGGACCCCTTAATGCTGCTTTTTAAGGCTCGCCAAACTCGTAATCTAGCCGTCAGAGAGTAAAGTATATTTGAAAATAGAAATGAATTTAAAAGTGTCTTAAAATGACATGCTCTATCTGAATCATGAACGTTTCATTTTGACTTTCCTATCCCTTTAACAAGAAAAACTTGTAAAATATTATACAGAATATAGTATTAAGAATAAACCTATAAGAGAAAAAATGCATTAAATAAATCTGAGACTATGAAATTAAAACCTAACTATGAATGTAAAATATACGTTTCTAAAATAAAGGGTTGCAAGAAAGATTATGAATGAAAAAACTATGACTTAAAGTGATGATAAACTTTACATGTTTTAAAATCAAGTTCGCAATCTAATGATTATAAGCTGTAACTAGGGCTGGGCGAATGTTTTGCAACATTCGAAAAATGAAACAAATTTTAACACATTAATTCGTTTGAATCGACTTTCGAATGTTTACATAACATTCTAACATTCGATTTTCGAATGTTCGGTTTTGAATTTTACGATTTTTATATTTGTAATAGTATTTCTAATGATTTCTTTAAATGTAATATTCAAATTATCAAGTAAAAAACAAATGTAATTTCCCTGAGCTGGTTAGACCTGATAAGCCAGTGGGGTAAAGGGGGATCCCAAACCTCCAAGAAAATCCTTATTGCTAATGAGATAACTCTACCCACAGCTTATATCAGATAAGTAAAAACATATAGTAGCAATATGCTGCAGATCAAAAAGATACAGCTTACTCTCAAGTATAAAATGTATCAAAAGGCACAATTTATTAAAATACAATGAATATGCTGATCAGACGTATATATAAACACAAAAAAAAACTTTAAAAACAAATTATAAAAACAAATTAACTAATTGTCCCAAAGGAAGCAATGGTGAAAAACAAAGTGTAGTATAAAATGATATAGGCAATCACTGTGAAGCTGGAATCCAAACCGAAGGCCAGATGACTAGCAGTACGATGTTTCACATCAGATCAGGATAGGGCCTGGAACACAGATATATTCAAATCAAATGGAGAAAAAGAACCAATCAAAAGGTTTTCACTTTTACTTACACCGGAGGTTCTCTTTAGAAGCGATATCTTCCTCTCAAGGCGTATTCCAGTCTGTGAAATTGGCAGCTGAATTAGTTTCCACAATAGTGATACAATATTAACAGCAGCTTTTAAAAGATCCTTCTTAGTACAGATGCCTGTGAGGGACAAAATAATACAAGAGCAACGCGTTTCAGCCCGTACCGGGCCTTTGTCAAGCTCCAGATGAGATCAGAGGGTTAGTTTATAAACCCTCAGAGGGATTTTCATTGGATATTATGGAGATCAATCAAAGATATTGGCAAATGGAACGATAGTATGACAATATAGATATCGAGCAGTTTAAAATAAAAAGGTGTAACTATATAGTAAAGTGTATATATACAACAATGGATTTACTTATAAAGATTTGTTTAAAGTGACAGTGTGTGCAAAGAATTCATAATTGAATGTGCTATCCGTTTTTGAAAAGCAACATATTACCCAAAAAAGCCATGGTATTATTTTTTAAGGTAAATAAAGAAAGACAGGAGCACCAGTGGATGTGTGGATCAGCGTTTTATTCGCCATAAACGCTGCATTAAAAGCACTCAAAGGAACAGCAACATATGACAAATTGTGAAGTGCTTCGAAAAAATGAAATGTACTCCGTAATTGCTGACAGCAGCTGATTGCTCAATGGGAACTTGTATTTTACAAAAATAATCCAATATTACATAAAAAATAATTAATAATTTTAGAAAAATTTTTTTTAGAAAAAGTTTAAAAAATAAATAAAAATAAATGAAGAGATGAAATGTACAAAATCTAATACATATGTGAAATACTCTTAGGTTTAAAATATGCTGTTTATTCAAATGACTATGTCAAATGGTTCAAAAATATGGTATAACCATACAGTAGTATGGACTAGTCTTTTAGAAAACAGCCTATATCTATTTCTAAATTCAGCCCATTGGGCTGGAGTGTTTTTAACTCAAATATCCATTTAGTCTCCTTCTTTAGGAGCTCCAATTGCGGATTACCTCCTCTCCAATTTTTATTATATTTCTCAATCCCCATAAACGAAAAGTGATCTAGGTTGCCCTGGTTACTACTTGCAAAATGCTTGGGAATAGGTAAATCTTTATTGCGGTTAAGACTAAAATTTTCTATGGACCATATATATTCACGAATACGGTCACTGAGGGGTCTTTCCGATTCCCCTATATATTGTTTGCCACATTTACATTGGATCGAATATATAACAAATTTATCTGAGCATCTAATTATATTGTAAATTTTGAATAATTTACCAGTCACAGTAGATTTAAAATCTATTTGTTTATGAGAATGTTTACAAGATTTGCAAGTCAAGCAAGGAAAAAAACTTTTTTAATTTATTACCATAAAGATCTTTCTGGAAGTAATCTACCTTTTTTACTTTTTTCTCAGTGTGTGCTAAAATAGATTTAAGATTGAGTGCTTTTCTATAAACTACTTGTGGTTTTGCAGGTAACCAAGGGCCCAAAAGCTCATCATTTTTATTAAAAGCAGTTGAATATTTTTTACAGCAGGATATCTCTTTGAAAATCGAACAGAGTAATTTTATTATTGAAGCTATTAAGTTTATATTATCACATAACTTTTTTCATTATGATGGAACATTCTATAATCAGGAACAAGGCACGGCTATGGGCACCAGGTTTGCTCCAAGTTATGACAATCTTTTTATGGGCCATTGGGAACAACATTTTATGAGGGACCACCAACTCGGAGCAGGCCTGGTGACCTACAGGCATTATATTGATGATGTCATCTTTATTTGGCACGGAGATGAATTATCGTTAGATCTTTTTGTTAAAAGTATGAACTCCAATGATGTTAACTTAAATTTTACATATGACAGTAGTAGATCAAGTATTAACTTTCTAGACTTAGAGATATATATACATCAAAGATAACAAACTTAATATTAGGACTCATTTTAAGAGTGTTGATGCTAACAGTTACATCCATCACACTAGTTGTCACCATCAGAGATGGATTAGTAATATTCCTAAGAGACAATTTCTCAGTATTAAGAAAAACTGTACCAGTAATGAAGATTTTGAATTACAATCTTTTTGGAGAGGGTATACAAAGAGGTAGAAATAAATTTGGTAAGAGAAGAGATTAGAAATATCAATAGGAATGAATTAATTCATAATAACAATAGAAATATAAAGGTCCAAAAAGTAAAAGGAAATAAGACAAATTACATCAAAGACACTATGTTTATTCCATTCATAACTAACTATAGTGAAAATAAATTTCTGAGGCGTAGCTTTAGAGATGGTTACTTCATCTCCCTTATCTCCAAAAAGTAAGCTAGATATAGAACAACTCACACTTTATTGCTCAGAATAGTTAAGCATACTTTGCTTGAGGCAATAGACACGTCATCCCTCTGATAAGAGAAATCTGCATCCCACCTCAGGAATCCAAGAAACAGGCTTACTTCAGTATCCGTTTCTATCTTAGCCTTATTACTCTTTTAGAAATTATTCTTTGCTTGATGTTCTCTGTTAATAGCTCATATTTGTCTAACCCCCTTACGTAGTTCTAGACCTGCCACAGCCACAATGGTTACTCTCACATACGGTGCTAGACCGTCCCTCTGGAGCTATCATAGATATCCTTCAGTGTTACTGTTAAGGCTAATTATTACCTGCTGTACCTCGCTTTGCTAAATGTGCTACTTGTATGGTCATACTTATGTTGATCCCACAGACTAGTCCATAGGTAGGATTGTGAAATACATTGGTAATGGCTCATAGGCCACAACCTCCAAACTGATGGTTTCATCTTCCACAACCCACTAGAACAAACTCTACATGAGACAAATCCCATACAGCAGCTCAGACCTCCTAATTGGCTTCACTTGGTCCGCCGGACGTGTTGTCCTTCTACCATGTGAAACCAACGTTTGACTTTCTAGAAGCAAGAAACTAGTTTGCTTTAGAGATCTTACATATCTAAGCTCACAATATAGTCAGAGCAATTTCATCCCCAATTGTTAGATTCCCGCTTGGCCTTCTGGAAACCAACAATAAGTTTTCTCTCAGGCTCTTATACACTTAAGACCACAATTTGGTAAGAGCAATCATGTCGCCTGTTGTTATTTTTAGATAGCTCACACCCAGTTTCCCCCTTGCATAGCATGTCTCTTACTAAACCATTACTAGTAGACACAGAGAGGGTTCTAGACCTTCCTTTTGGGATTTCTCATAGACATTCCTTTACACTGTTGTTATTGTTAATAATTCCTTGATATGTTTTGCAATGTTGACTGTTCCACATGTCATTTATGTTATAGTCAGACTAAGTATTGTTATGCTTATGGATGTACACAGTATTGGTACGTATGGTACACACATTATTTCTTTTATTTTGTCTTATCATTCGTTTGCACTGTAGATTATACCCCTTCTCTTATAACATTTTCATGTGACAGGCAAAATGGCTGCCTAGCCCACTTTTTTTTATCCACCCCACTTTGCTTCCCAATAATCCTAAGCGACCAGCACTCTCTCTCCCCTAATGCTATAATTCAGAATACATCCTTCTTTTATCGCCTTCCACCTTCACCCCCCTTTTTTTTTCTCCTTCCCCCCTTTCCCCTTAAACCAACGTTTGACTTTCTAGAAGCAAGAAACTAGTTTGCTTTAGGGATCTTACATATCTAAGCTTACAATATAGTCAGAGCAATTTCATCACCAATTGTTAGATTCCCGCTTGGCCTTCTGGAAACCAACAATAAGTTTTCTCTCAGGCTCTTATACACTTAAGACCACAATTTGGTAAGAGCAATCCTGTCGCCTGTTGTTATTTTTAGATAGCTCACACCCAGTTTCCCCCTTGCATAGCACGTCTCTTACTAAACCATTACTAGTAGACACAGGGAGGGTTCTAGACCTTCCTTTTGGGATTTCTCATAGACATTCCTTTACACTGTTGTTATTGTTAATAATTCCTTGATATGTTTTGCAATGTTGACTGTTCCACATGTCATTTATGTTATAGTCAGACTAAGTATTGTTATGCTTATGGATGTACACAGTATTGGTACGTATGGTACACACATTATTTCTTTTATTTTGTCTTATCATTCGTTTGCAATGCACTGTAGATTATACCCCTTCTCTTATAACATTTTCATGTGACAGGCAAAATGGCTGCCTAGCCCACTTTTTTTTATCCACCCCACTTTGCTTCCCAATAATCCTAAGCGACCAGCACTCTCTCTCCCCTAACGCTATAATTCAGAATACATCCTTCTTTTATCGCCTTCCACCTTCACCCCCCTTTTTTTTCTCCTTCCCCCCTTTCCCCTTAATAAGGAGCCCCCTTTAATTGAGGGACTACTTAAGCTGTTTTTCTTGAAAATACCGCACCTGTAAAGAGTTATAAATAAAGAAAAACAGAAAAATAACCACAATATACCCAGAACTTTTTTTTTCATGGCTGAGGGAATAACCTCTTAACTGAAACCTTTCCCCATTTATCTTTTACCCCTGACCCACTTTCCCTATTTCCCCCTCCCCCCCGTTTTTTTCCCTCTCTCTCTTCTTCTTCTTCCTTTCTCCCTCCTCTCCTATATCTCCTCACCCTGCCCCTTTCTCACCCCTCTCGGTGTGAATAACTCATACAACTATGTCACTAGTCTGCACCACCCATAACACTAGGGGGCTTAATACCCCGAACAAAGAAGTAGGCTCCTGCGTTACTTAGCCCATGCTAGGTCACAAATTGCATTTCTCCAAGAAACACATTGGGTAGCTGGGTCACCAATACCCTTAACATCCAAAAACTACCAGGCAATAGAAACAGCTTCCTTCTCAAGAAAATGTAGAGGAGTCGCAATCATGATACACAAGAGCTTACTTTATGAAAGGATAGAGGTGCTTGGAGATCCTCAGGGCAGATATCTAATTGTTAACTGCAAACTTGATGGTGTCCCGTACACCTTAGCAAGTTATTACGGCCTGAACAATGGCCAAATCCAAGCTCTGCGTCTACTTTCATTGCACAAGACCCATAATCTATTGCTAGCAGGTGATTTTAATATGGTTTTAGATACAGCCCAAGATAGACGCTCACCGCAGCTTAGACCCTGTGATCCTGCTTTAAGTAGGAAAGCCAAACAGTTCAACACTCTCATTGCCCAGTATAATCTATTTGATGTGTGGCGCTCTCACCATCCCACCTCTAGGGGCTTTTCCTTCTACTCCCCGGTACACAACACATACACGAGAATTGATTATATTTTCTGTGAGCCCCACCTTTTGGACAACATCCAATCTATTCATATGCCTGGCAGTGTGTGGTCGGACCACTCTCCAATACAATTGTCTCTGAAAGCTAGTAACCCCTTGCCTCCAAGATCTTCTTTGAAACTACCGGAATTTATTTTATCGTCTCTAGAGCATACCATGTTCCTTAGGTCTGAGATAGAACACTTTTTACAAACAAATGATAACGGCATGGTCAACGACTTTAGCCTTTGGGGCTCCCTTAAGGCTTTCACCAGGGGCCTTTTCATCAAACTCAAAGCTGAACATAAGAAGAAAATGGGTAGCACTCTGGCCCAATTGCACGTGTCCCTTCGAGATTTAACTTCCATTCATATGTCCTCACTAGATCCTGAGATCTTGACTCGTATAGACGCGACTAAAGCGCAAATAGAAAAACTAGAATCTAAAAGACTACAAATGCAGATACGGCAATTTAACCAAACCTTCTATGCTAAGGGAAACAAGGCTGATAGGTTGTTGGCCAATAAGCTGAGACAACGTACAGCTGAGGCACGAATCCCTTTCATTAAGACTCCTGCGGGAACAGTCCGCCTTCCATCAGACATAGGAAAGGCCTTCGCAAATTAGAACTAGAAAACTTCACTGAAGTTACCCCCCATCAGCTTCCCAAGTGCAGAATTTCTTAAACACTCTGTCCCTTCCTGCCCTGTCAGAAGAACAGAAGACCTTTCTAGATTCCCCCTTCAGTATTACTGAAGTTAGCACCACTATAAAAGCAATGAAAAGTCATAAGGCCCCGGGCCCAGATGGCTACACTGCCCTTTTTTATAAGACATTTCTCCCTCAACTCTCGCCTTTGCTCACCAGGTTATTCTCACTTGCTAGGCATTCTAGCTTCTTCCCCTCTGAATTCTTGGAGGCTACCATTGTTACTATACCAAAACCGGGTAAAACCCCTAATGTTTGCTAAAATTTCCGCCCTATCTCGCTGATTAACACAGACATGAAGATTTTTGCAAAACTCCTGGCCTCTAGACTCAATCAGATTCTCCCCTCATTAATTGACTGGGACCAAGTTGGCTTTACCCCAAGTAGAGAGGGTCCGGACAATACCCGGCGAATACTTAATGTCCACTTAGAAGCTAAGAGAACAACCTTGGCCCTTGACGCGGAAAAAGCCTTCGATAGGGTGGGTTGGACTTATAAGCTCGAAGTTCTCCACAAATTCGGCTTCCCCCCCGGAATTCTACTCCTGTGTTGCGGCTCTATATTCTGCACCATCCGCCTCAGTTAGAGGCCTCGGTTTCCAGTCGCCTATCTTCCCCATCTCCAATGGAACCAGACAGGGGTGTCCATTGTCTCCTTTCATTTTTACCTTGATTATGGAACCTTTGGCAGAAGCAATCAGAAAACACCCAGGCATTATAGGGGTGGAGGTAGCAGGCACAACTCTGCCTTATTTGCAGACGATCTGACAATTTTTCTGGGCAATCCGTCGTGCTCCCTTCCAACCCTCTTCTCCTTGTTGGAAAGCTTTGGCCAAATTAGCTTCTATAAGCTTAATGTAAGTAAAACGGACGCCTATGTCATCAACATGTCAGATAGGGAACTCGCAGACTTGAAGCGAATATATCCATTCAATTGGTCTCAGTATAAAATTAAACATTTAGGTGTTTACTTATCTAATAGTGTCTCTACCATAATTGAAGCCAACTTTTACCCACTCCTCCATCAATTCAAAAAATGTGCTGATGGATGGAATGTCCCCTGTATATCTTGGTTAGGTAGACTTGTGGCGTTTAAGATGGTATTGCTCCCTAAACTCACCTATCTTTTTCGCGCTCTTCCCATTCCCATACCCAAATCCTTGATTGGAAAGTTCCAAACGACATGTAATAGATTTGTTTGGAGAGGCAAGCATCCCAGGGTGGCCACGTGAATTATGCAACAACCACTTGTAAGTGGAGGTGCAGGTGCCCCTAACTTGACTTATTACCATGAAGCTTCAAGACTAGCTCACATTCTCGCCTGGAATGACAAAACCTCTCAGAGCAAATGGATGAAACAGGCAAGTTTGCCTAATCCACTCCTCCTAATAGATCTTATTTGGCTACCCAAGCATGTTAGATCCTACTATAAAATCCAAAACATAGTTATATTACACGCGCTTCGCATTTGGACAGAAACCATTCACTACCACAGATTGCACCCCACCCATCGCCCATACATTCCTTCTCAGGCTTACTTCTGGCTCTCAGAGATTCTCATCCATCCCTATGGAGAGACTGCGGCATACAGTGTGTCGCGGATCTATGTCCCGATGGGTGATTAATCTCGCTGGCGCAGTTTAGTGCTACATATAATCCACCACAACTGTTGCATTTTGAATTTTGGAGAGAGAGTTCGCAGCCTCCTGAAATCATGGGAATTCCTTGATGACACCCTACGGGAATCAACGGCCTGGGAGAAGAGATGGTCAATGGGCATTAGAACCCTGCATGCGCTCTCAATCTCCTATAGGGACATGTTGAATTCCCCAACATATTATAAGTCAGCTTATATTATTGCTTGGGAGAGGTCCCTTCATTTTAGTGAGGGACAGGAGAAGTGGTCTAGGGCCATATCGCTCACCAAGCAAGCTCTACACTGTGTTACACTGCTCAAAATTTACATTAAAATATGCACTCAATGGCATCTCACCCCTCTCAGACTTTTCAAAATCTCCCCTATAAACTCCCCCCTCTGTTGGAGAGAGTGTGGCATAGTGGGGACATCCGCTCACATATGGTGGGAGTGCCCTGCATTGAAACCTTTTTGGCATGAGATTACATATAGACTAGGGATTTTAGACCCCTCCTTAGGGGATTCCCCGCAAACTATGCTATTTCACCTACACATCAAAACTTCGTCAAGCCCTGGGGATCTCCTTAGCATATATTTGCTTATGGCAGCTAAGCTATCGATAGCCAGATTATGGAAGCAAAAAACTCCCCCTACGTGGGGAGAAGTAACTAAAACTATGGCATTCCTCAAGCTTATGGAGCTCCCGATTTTCACCCAGAATAATAAAACTCTTCTGCATTCACAGATTTGGGAAAAATGGAAGCTGCTCAAATAGTTGAACAATTAGCAACGCTCCTTGTCTTTTTTTTTCTACAGATATAGCGAGGTCCTATATTCCACACCTTCTCCTTGTCCTGCCCTCTTGATCTTTTCCCACTCGTTCACTCTCTATTCTCCTTCTCTCCCACCCCCCCTTTTTTTTTTTTTTTTTTCCTCTCTCCCTTTCTTTCTTCCCCAGGTATCTAATCACCATTGGAACTAATAATTGTTTTCTTCTTTCCTCAGCATAAATATGGTTAAAATATTCTTGCCCTGGTTATTCCAGTATATATTTTGCTACTCACAATAATAATTTACTTCTTCCACAGCTTAAGTTTATGGACTAATTATTTACTATTTTGTATCTCTGGGCCCCTGTCCCAGATGGCATGTGCATGTTTACAGTTTTCTGTATCACCTTGTCATGGAAAAATGTGATGTATTCATGTTTCTGTTGTTATGTCCATTTTCCAATAAAAATATTGAAAATAAAAAAAAATAAAAAAAATTAAAAAAAAATTCTATTGGAGAAAATTCTAAAGAAACATTGGAGTCTTATTAAAAATGATGAGCTTTTGGGCCCTTGGTTACCTGCAAAACCACAAGTAGTTTATAGAAAAGCATGCAATCTTAAATCTATTTTAGCACCCACTGAGCAAAAAGTAAAAAAGGTAGCTAACATCCAGAAAGATCTTTATGGTAGTAAATTAAAAGGTTTTTTTCCTTGCTTGACTTGCAAATCTTGTAAACATTCTCATAAACAAATAGATTTTAAATCTACTGTGACTGGTAAATTATTCAAAATTAACAATATAATTAGATGCTAAGATAAATTTGTTATATATTTGATCCAATGTAAATGTGGCAAACAATATATAGGGGAATCGGAAAGACCCCTCCGTGACTGTATTCGTGAATATATATGGTCCATAGAAAATTTTAGTCTTTCCGAAATAAAGATTTACCTATTCCCAAGCATTTTGCAAGTTGTAACCAGGGCAACCTAGATCACTTTTCATTTTTGGGGATTGAGAAATATAATAAAAATGGGAGAGGTGGTAATCCGTAATTGGAGCTCCTAAAGAAGGAGACTAAATGGATATTTGAGTTAAAAACACTCCAGCCCAATGGGCTGAATTTGAAATAGATATAGGCTGTTTTCTAAAAGACTAGTCTATTTAAGTTGGGACTACTATATGGTTATCCCATATTTTTTAATCATTTGACATAGTCATTTGAATAAACAGCATATTTTAAACCTAAGAGTATTTTTTACATATGTATTAGATTTTTTACATTTTTCTAAAAGTATTAAATTATTATTTATGTAATATTGGATTATTTTTGTAAAATACAAGTTCCTTAAAAAATAATATACAATTTTTTTGGGGGGTAATATGTTGCTTTTCAAAAACGGATAGCACATTCAATTATGAATTCTTTGCACACACTGTCACTTTAAATAAATCTTTATAAGTAAATCCATTGTTGTATATATACACTTTACTATATAGTTACACCTTTTTATTTTAAACTGCTCGATATCTATATTGTCATACTATCATTCCATTTGCCAATATCTTTGATTGATCTCCATAATATCCAATGAAAATCCCTCTGAGGGTTTATAAACTAACCCTCTGATCTCATCTGGAGCTTGACAAAGGCCCAGTATGGGCTGAAACGCGTTGCTCTTGTATTATTTTGTCCCTCATAGGCATCCGTACTAAGAAGTATCTATCGAAAGCCGCTGTTAATATTGTATCACTATTGTGCAAACTGATTCAGCTGCCAATTTCACAGACTGGGATACGCCTTGAGAGGAAAATATAGCTTCTAAAGAGAACCTCTGGTGTAAGTAAAAGTGAAAAAATGTTGCTTGTTTTTTTTTCTCTGTTTGATTTGAATATATCTGTGTTCCAGCTCCTATCCTGATCTGATGTGGAACATCGTACTGCTAGTCATCTGGCCTTCGGTTTGGATTCCAGCTTCACAGTGATAGCCTATATTATCTTATACTACACTTTGTTTTTCACCATTGCTTCCTTTGGGACAATTAGTTAATTTGTTTTTATAATTTGGTTTTAAAATTTGTTTTTAACGTTTTTTTTGTGTTTATATATACATCTGATCAGCGTATTCATTGTATTTTAATAAATTGTGCCTTTTGATACATTTTATACTTGAAAGTTAGCTGTATCTTTTTGATCTGCAACATATTGCTACTATATGTTTTTACTTATCTGATTTAAGCTGTTAGCGCTGTGGGTAGAGTTATCTATTACTTGGTAGTAATATTCGAATTATGCAATATTCGAATTAGAAAAATTTCGAATTAATATATTTGTAATAGTATTTCTTTAATGCTTTATTTAAATGTAATATTCGAATTATGCAATATTCGAATTCGAAAAATTCTAATTTATATGTTTGTAATAGTATTTCTAATGCTTTCTTTAAATGTAATATTCAAATTATGTAATATTCTATATAGTAACATTCAAAATGATATATTTGTATCTATTATGTATCAATTTACTAGATTCCCTACCACATGAACTATTGAACCTCTGAATAGTATTTGTTAAATAGAATGTTAAATTCGAAATTTTGAATGTGGACATCCAATCTAGTTATAAACATTCAAATTAGAAAGTGACATTCGAAAACTGTAAATTGCATTAGATTATAGAAGTTTTTAAGAATATTCGTTCGTATCAACATTCGGATTTGTAATTCGAATTTCGGTAATAACATTTGTTCTAACATTCAAATTCGGAAATTTACACATTCGCCCATCCCTAGCTGTAACTTACTTTTTAATCTAGCTATGCAAATCTAATACTCCGTACACCAGCCGCCCACTTCAAAATAATTTTTTTGGTGAGATAATAGTTTGAACTATCGTCCAATTGGTGCTCTAGCTGTACAGACCTTTTTTTTTTTTTTAGCTACAGTGCCGATTGGAGAACAGTTCAAATCCTTAGCTTCCCAAAACAATTAGTTTTGATGTGGGAGGCCAGAGTGAGGAGAATTAGATTTGCACGACTAGATTAAAAAGTAAGTTAGAGCGCATCTTCAATAGAAATGATCAATTACAATTTATACAAAGTTGCACAGTAGTGGACCTACATAATTGAGGGCCCGGGTGCAAGATTTATTTCGCGGCCCCCAATGGTAATTCAGTGGAAAGCAAAAGTATTAATACACAGTCTGCTCTGTATATTGATTTTGAGGATAGATAGACAGATAGATAGATAGACAGATAGATAGATAAATAGATTATAGGATGGACCTTCAACCTGCACTACTAAAAGGTTCCCCTACATTGTGATTGTAAACATTCTGCATACGCCTATGTATAGACTGACTGTTATGGGCCCCCTCCAGCTCGAGTGCAATCATGATTGATTACTGTGACTTCAGAGCTCTGGTTAACTGTTTCGTGAAACATAAAAGTTGCACAAAACACATAAAAAATACATTACAAAGTACAGTTACACTCATAATAACACCACCTAATAAAATGATTAAATAAAAATACTGCTCACAAAATCTACAAGTGCTCAAAGATATGCAGTCTCAGGAGTTAGAAAAATAAAAGGCAGGCAAATGGTTTTAATATTGAGATACATACATATACATCTCTAAAGATGTATATGTATGTATATAATGTATACATATATATATATATATATATATATATATATATATATATATATATATATGTATACATTATATACATACATATACATCTTTAGAGATTTGTATACATATATATATATATATATATATATATATATATATATATATATATGTATACACATGTATTTATATTTGTATATATTTGTATTTACAGACATGGATACACATATAAACACATAAATACATATATATACATCTATAGACAAATATAGAAGTGCATTGGAGCCCTTTGGAGCTAAGTAAATGAAAACATGTAAAATAATATTTATGCAATATTCATCCTATATAATAAAAGGCCAAGTGTGTTTGTCCGAAGCTGTCATGCGCAGTAGAGAAAGCAGGAGGACAAACACACCTGGCCTTTGAGTCCCTAGCTGATCTGCGGCAGAAGTGGGCATGGCTGGAAGTGAATGGCCGTGACCGCCGTGAAGGGGGCGTGGCCTGGTGCGGCCGTGCGATAGAGGGGATAGAGCTAGAGAGATAGAGAGGGGGGAGAGAGAGGGTGAGGAGAGAGAGGGGGAGGAGAGAGAGGGGGGATAGAGAGGGGGAGGAGAGAGAGGGGGGAGAGAGGGGGGAGAGAGAGGGGGAGAGAGAGAGAAGGGGAGAGAGCTCAAAAGAGAGGGGGAGAGAGAACAGAAGAGGGTGAATAGAGAGAGCAGAAGAGGGGAATAGAGAGTGGGAGAGAGAGACAGCAAAAGAGAGAGGGGAGAGACAGCAAAAGAGAGGGGGAGAGAGACAGTAAAAGAGAGGGGAGAGAGAGACAGCAAAAGAGAGAGAGGGAGAGAGACAGCAAAAGAGAGAGAGACAGCAAAGGAGAGAGGGGGAGAGAGACAGCAAAAGAGAGGGGGGAGAGAGACAGCAAAAGAGAAGGGGGAGAGAGACAGGAAAAGAGAGGGGAGAGAGACAGCAAAAGAGAGGGGGAGAGAGACAGCAAAAGAGAGGGGGGAGACAGCAAAAGAGAGGGGGAGAGACAGCAAAAGAGAGGGGGAGAGAGACAGCAAAAGAGAGTGGGGAGAGAGACAGCAAAAGAGAGAGGGGGAGAGAGACAGCAAAAGAGAGAGGGGGAGAGAGACAGCAAAAGAGAGGGGGAGAGAGACAGCAAAAGAGAGTGGGGAGAGAGACAGCAAAAGAGAGAGGGGGAGAGAGACAGCAAAAGAGAGAGGAGGGAGAGAGCGCAAAAGAGAGGTGGGGAGAGAGAGCGAAAAAGAGAGGGGGAAGAGAGAGCGCAAAAGATGGGGAGAGAGAGAGCGCAAAAGAGAGGGGGGAAGAGTGCGGAAGAGAGGGGGGAGAGAGAGCGCAAAATAGAGGGGTGGAGAGAGAGTGCAAAAGAGAGGGGTGGAGAGAGAGCGCAAAAGAGAGGCGGGAGAGAGAGCGAAAAAGAGAGGTGGGGAGAGAGAGTGCAAAAGAGAGGGGAGAGAGAGCACAAAAGAGAGGGGGAGAGGGAGAGAGCGCAAAAGAGATGGGGGAGAGAGACCACGCAAAAGAGATGGGGGAGAGAGAGAGCGCAAAAGAGATGGGGGAGAGAGAGAGCTCAAAAGAGAGGGGGAGAGAGAGAGCGCAAAAGAGAGGGGGAGAGAGAGAGAGGTGATCTATACAGTATATATTATTATTATTATCATTTATTTGTATAGCGCCGCCAAATTATGTGTATATATATATATATATATATATATATACACACAGTATATTTATATATATATATATATATATATATATATACAGTATATAGGTATAGATATATTTAGAAATATGTATTTTTTAATAAATAGACCATATTTTTCTATGTGAAGAACATTGGATTACTCCCCTTGAGAATATGAGTTTGGGTTAGCGTGCGAGTAGGGTGTTTTCCCCCCTCTACTTTTTTTGCTCCATTGACTTCTATGTTGAATGCGTTATTACGTGCGCTATATTCTAACTGCGCTAGACACAAGCTGTTTGCGCTCGTCGGTTTAGCATGAACATACTTTTAAATTGTAATACCAGCGCAACCCGACACGTGCAAAAACTTTACTTCTAACGTAATTAGCGCTCTAGCGAAAGTTCTAAATAGCTGTCATGCACAGTAGAGAAAGCTGGAGGACAAACACACCTGGCCTTTGAGTCCCTAGCTGATCTGCGGCAGAAGTGGGTGTGGCCGGATGTGAGAGGGGGCGTGGCCGGACGTGAATGGCCGTGACCGTCGTGATGGGGCGTGGCCAGGTGCGGTCACGCAATAGAGGGGATAGAGCTAGAGAGATAGAGAGGGGGGAGAGAGAGGGGGAGGAGAGAGAGGGAGAGGAGAGAGAGGGGGATAGAAAGGGGGAGGAGAGAGAGGGGGGAGAGAGAGGGGGGGAGAGAGAGAGAGAGAGGAGGGGAGAGAGAGAGCTCAAAAGAGAGGGGGGAGAGAGAACAGAAGAGGGTGAATAGAGAGAGCAGAAGATGGGAATAGAGAGAGGGAGAGAGAGACAGCAAAAGAGAGAGGGGGAGAGACAGCAAAAGAGAGGGGGAGAGAGACAGCAAAAGAGAGGGGGGAGAGAGACAGCAAAGGAGAGGGGGAAGAGAGACAGCAAAAGAGAGAGAGGGAGAGAGACAGCAAAAGAGAGAGAGGGAGAGAGACAGCAAAAGAGAGAGGGGGAGAGAGACAGCAAAAGAGAGATGGGGAGAGAGACAGCAAAAGAGAGTGGGGAGAGAGACAGCAAAAGAGAGAGGGGGAGAGAGACTGCAAAAGAGAGGGGGAAGAGAGTGCAAAAGAGAGGGGGGGAGAGAGCGCAAAAGAGAGGGGGAAGAGAGAGTGCAAAAGAGGGGGAGAGAGAGAGCGCAAAAGAGAGGGGGGAAGAGCGCGAAAGAGAGGGGGAGAGA
Organism: Bombina bombina; assembly: GCF_027579735.1. NCBI lineage: Eukaryota > Metazoa > Chordata > Amphibia > Anura > Bombinatoridae > Bombina > Bombina bombina. The sequence goes on along the minus strand of NC_069504.1, from coordinate 301,483,464 downwards.
GAGCGCAAAAGAGAGGGGTGGAGAGATAGTACAAAAGAGAGGGGTGGAGAGAGAGCGCAAAAGATTGGTGGGAGAGAGAGTGAAAAAGAGAGGGGGGGAGAGTGCAAAAGAGAGGGGAGAAAGAGCACAAAAGAGAGGGGGAGAGAGAGAGAGCGCAAAAGAGATGGGGGAGAGTGAGCGCACAAAAGGGAAGAGGGGATAGAGCTAGAGAGATAGAGAGGGGGAGAGAGAGGGGGAGGAGAGAGAGGGAGAGGAGAGAGAGGGGGATAGAAAGGGGGAGGAGAGAGAGGGGGGAGAGAGAGGGGGGGAGAGAGAGAGAGAGAGGAGGGGAGAGAGAGAGCTCAAAAGAGAGGGGGGAGAGAGAACAGAAGAGGGTGAATAGAGAGAGCAGAAGATGGGAATAGAGAGAGGGAGAGAGAGACAGCAAAAGAGAGAGGGGGAGAGACAGCAAAAGAGAGGGGGAGAGAGACAGCAAAAGAGAGGGGGGAGAGAGACAGCAAAGGAGAGGGGGAAGAGAGACAGCAAAAGAGAGAGAGGGAGAGAGACAGCAAAAGAGAGAGAGGGAGAGAGACAGCAAAAGAGAGAGGGGGAGAGAGACAGCAAAAGAGAGGGGGGAGAGAGACAGCAAAAGAGAGGTGGGAGAGAGACAGGAAAAGAGAGGGGGGAGAGAGACAGCAAAAGAGAGATGGGGAGAGAGACAGCAAAAGAGAGTGGGGAGAGAGACAGCAAAAGAGAGAGGGGGAGAGAGACTGCAAAAGAGAGGGGGAAGAGAGTGCAAAAGAGAGGGGGGGGAGAGAGCGCAAAAGAGAGGGGGAAGAGAGAGTGCAAAAGAGGGGGAGAGAGAGAGCGCAAAAGAGAGGGGGGAAGAGCGCGAAAGAGAGGGGGAGAGAGAGCGCAAAAGAGAGGGGTGGAGAGAGAGTACAAAAGAGAGGGGTGGAGAGAGAGCGCAAAAGATTGGTGGGAGAGAGAGCGAAAAAGAGAGGGGGGGAGAGTGCAAAAGAGAGGGGAGAAAGAGCACAAAAGAGAGGGGGAGAGAGAGAGAGCGCAAAAGAGATGGGGGAGAGAGAGCGCACAAAAGAGATGGGGGAGAGAGAGCGCACAAAAGAGAGGGGGAGAGAGAGAGCGCAAAAGAGAGGGGGAGAGAGAGAGGTGATATATACAGTATATATTATTATTAATATTTATTTGTATAGCGCCGCCAAATTATGTGTATATATATATATATATATATATATATATACACACAGTATATTTATATATATATATATATATATTTATATGTATACAGTATATATATATATATATATATATATATATATATATACAGTATATAGGTATAGATATATTTAGAAATATTGTATTTTTTAATAAATAGACCATATTTTTCTATGTGAAGAACATCGGATTACCCCCCTTGAGAACATGAGTTTGGGTTAGCGTGCGAGTAGGGTGTTTTCCCCCTCTACTTTTTTTGCTCCATTGACTTCTATGTTGAATGCGTTATTACGTGCGCTATATTCTAACTGCGCTAGACACAAGCTGTTTGCGCTCATCGGTTTAGCATGAGCATACTTTTAAATTGTAATACCAGCGCAACCTGACACGTACGAAAACTTTACTTCTAACATAATTAGCGCTCTAGCGAAAGTTCTAAATAGCACTCCACTCATAATCTGGCCCTAAATGCACCAAATTTAGCCAGAATTGTAAAGACCCAGGAAACTCAGAGAAAGCTAGTGGGTAATTATATCCGTAGTAACACAGATGGCTGATGGTTTGTTTAAACAAAACATGCTAACATAAGTAATCAAGTCTGTTATACCTGAAAGCCCGTGGGACACCAGAATCAGGCAATATAAGCATATAAATCAGCTGTGCCTTAAGTGATAGAGTCAGCTGTATCCAATTCAGCACAATAACTTTGCACGGAAACAAAACCAGACATCCCAGTATTTGTTTGGGGGGGGGGGGGGGTTCAGTAGGAAAACTTATCCTATGTAAAGGAAAAGTATACATTGCTGTATTTTTGTTAATTTATTGTACTACATAATATAAACCGTATAGAAGTTTTCTTTTTGGCTGAAAATTAGTAAAAACATTATCAGACTGAACAGTAAAAAGGGTTAACTTAAGATTAACACACAGCCACAGAGCCCGAGTAAGTGTGAATACCTTAATAGATGAGGTAGTAGTGCTCTGGAAACAGTAGCGACCCAATAATATTTTAAAGGATTAGAATTTTCACAATAAAGCAGATGTAAGGCAGGACAGCAGGCTTAGGTATAGCAGCGCAATATAGAGCAAGCAAAGTATCCTTAGATCTGTGCTTCTATCAACAATAAATTCAGCATTACAATCACTGAACCTTACAAATAAAATAAGTTTTACTACCAATACAGCATGACCCGACCCCAGATCATGGCATGATATGAGGTTAACAAAATGGCACCCTATGGAAGATTCAAGTCAAGAGCTGTCATCCTGAGAAGGCATTCCTCCTGCTCATTCACCTGGTGAGTAGGCAGAAATAGTTTAATCAGACCTGTGGGTTCATATAGACCAAACAGCCTCCACCTATACTTACTTCATATATGTTCAGAGAGGGAACCCAGCTCTGTCCATCCTATGATAGACACTACAAAGAATGAGGTATGAGGAAGTGAGGTCATCTTCCTATAAGCAAAAGGGGTGTGGTTATTTCTGTCCTTGGAGGGGATCTCATCTGGTAAGCAATAGCTAGGTAGGGCCTAGATAGTAATTTTGAAAATAAAATTAAATAGGAAAGTTTTCTAAAATTGTATGCTCAGTTTGAACATGAAAAGCAAATTTTGGGTTATATGTCCTTTTAACCATATTGTTTTGAATCCTAAAAATACTGACCATCAGAAGTAAAAGACAGACTGGGTTTTTGTAGACCACAGGTTGAAATGCATAAATGATGTTCTTGCTTGGTTATAATTATGTCTGCTTATAAATCAGAGTAACACAATCACTCCCTATCAAAATAGTAACTTCACTAACTCACCACCCTAAGTTTATCTGAATGGAAGGTTAAGCTGAGCCTAATTTGCTTCCCAAGACCAAAGATTGGAATCAAGTAGGATATATTTTTACACTTGTATTTGGCTTCAAACAAATGCAAAAATCACAAATGGTGCTGTATTTGTTGCATTCATTTGAAAACGTGTTGCCTCTTTAACCAATAAACAAATGAGCGCAACACACACATTTAGTTGATTTATTCATGCGGTTAAAACCATTACTATAATGGTTGTAAATCCTTTTCTGCAAGCAGGAAAGTTTTAAGATGGACAATTTTCTACCATTTAATAGTGATCCAGCAATATCCTTGTTAGTTGATTGATTCCTATGTCAGCCAATAAGTATGTAAATGAAAAAAGAGAAGCCTCCAACAAACAAACATATGTGGCAGTGCCGTCTCAACAGTATTATACTCCAATATAGAGACAATAGCAGTCAATAGAAGTCAGGAGAGCAAATCCTGTATGTATCTAACATATGTCTCAGCGTATAATCCATTTGGAGAACACAAAAGTAAAAAAGCACTCTGACACTTACTTAGATAGTTTCCAGACCGTGCTGCTCTAATATACCTGTGATTCAAGTATCATCTTCATAGCATGTTGCTTACACATACCGGCTGGCCTTAGAAATCCATTCAATAGCAAGTCGGGAGCCCTGCAGGTAAACCCTCATTATATGAACAAACAAATAGAAAAAACCTGGACCGGCTCACTCAAAAATGCTGTGTTTATTACAAGATAAGAAAAAGTAGCATCACAATATCACGCAGCAGTGTGTAAAAAGTAAGTTAGAAAACAAGAAGTGTCCCCCTTGCAGTTGACATGTTTCGGGAAACCCCGTAGTCATAGAATGTGACTATGACTATGGGGTTTCCTGAAACGCGTCAGTTGCCAGGGGGACAACTCGTGCTTTCTAACTGACTCTCTACATGCTGCTGCGTGATATTGTGATGCTAATTTTTCTTTTCTTGTAATAAACACAGCATTTTTGAGCGAGCTGGTCCAAGTTTTTTCTATAGGTTTGTTAATAAGTATGTAAGTTTTAATTGTTTCTTTAAGCTGCTGTCCAGCTGCGTATCTGATGTTTAGAAGTTTCTTATAGGAAATAGCAGATGAACAGTTCACTTGTTTCTTGACAATTCTAGCCCCGTTAAATTAATAAATAAATACTGTACATTAAACAAAATCTTATTTTGTGCTGCTACTGGCTTGTAGCAGTAGAACTAGCTACTGCTTTAACATTATATACATTTAAGATGCTGCCCAGCTACTTATCTGTTGTTTGAATGATTCTTATATGAAATTGTAGAGGAATAATAAATAATAAATGACCCTGTGGCCTGATATAGGATGAAATGAAAGTAATATTTTTTTGTGACAAAAGATTTGTTTAAGACAATTTTTTGTCTGCGTACACTTTTTTTTATATAAAATTGTAGAAACTGGTGCACTATGTATTGTGTTTTCTCATTTTCTCTGTAAACAGGAGGTGATGTAAAATCTGTATCTGTTTAAAGCACAGACACAAAATTCTATTCAGCTTACCTTCACAAGCCTAGAATTGGTCCCAGCGAGCGTCTCCTTAAGGGTGGTAATGTCATACCTCATTTTTTGCTATTTTTATGAAAGGATCATATGAAAACAGAAATATAATTGTAAATTGTTGACATGCAATGTTTTTGTAATTAGATAATTTTACTGATGCCTGTCTGCATGTTAATCATACTAGCCCAGAATTTAATTTTCTGCCATTTCCTAATTGTAATTGTTTTTTGAAGCAATAGTTGAAAAGGTCAAAGGTCATATTAAAATATAAATAATGACAAAAACATAAAATAATTCAATTGTAAGTTTATGGAAAAACACATATTTTTGGTTGAAGTATGATTCTTGTTTACAATACACATACTTGATTATTTAAATAAAAAAAGAAAAGAAAATTTAATTAGCTGCTACAGATATACATTTGGCAGTAACTCCCCCAAAATGTGTCCCCTCAAAAACTCCCCTAAAATGATAATACACGTTCAAAATTCATCAAAAGAATATGAAAAAGCAAACTATAAAAACAGGCATATTTCTATATAATAAAATTAAATCTACCAAGAATATAATACAATTCATTTTACAGTATTTATAAAAGTGACAAGAATAGTGAGCTGCTCATTTGAATAAAAGTACAAAAAAATATGTATATAACTATGCTTGTTAAAGGGACACTGAACCCAAATTTTTTCTTTTGTAATTCAGAAAGAGCATGCAATTTTAAGCAACTTTCTAATTTACTCCTATTATCATTTTTTCTTCGTTCTCTTGCTATCATTTTTTGAAAAAGAAGGCATCTAAGCTTTTTTTTGGTTTCAGTACTCTGGACAGCACTTTTTTATTGGTGGATGAATTTATCCACCAATCAGCAAGGACAACCCAGGTTGTTCACCAAAAATGGGCCGGCATCTAAACTTACATTCTTGCATTTCAAATAAAGATACCAAGAGAATGAAGAAAATTTGATAATAGGAGTAAATTAGAAAGTTGCTTAAAATTTCATGCTCAATCTGAATCACAAAAGAAATTTTTTGGGTACAGTGTCCCTTTAAGTAAAGGATATAGAAGTACCTTGTATATCGCCTTGTATCCAACTGTATTAATCTTCTAGGTCTTCTTAAAGGGACACTGAACCTAAATTATTTCTTTTGTGATTCAGGTAGAGCATGCAATTTTAAGCAACTTTCTAATTTACTCCTATTAGCAAATGTTCTTCATTCTCTTGGAATCTTTATGTGAAAAGCAAGGATGTAAGTTTAAATGCCGGCCCATTTTGGTGAACATCCTGGGTTGTTTTTGCTGATTGGTGGATAAATTCATCCACCAATAAACACGTGTTGTCTAAGGTTCTGGACTTTCTTTTTCAAATAAAGATAGCAAGAGAACAAAAAAATGATAATAGGAGTAAATTAGAAAGTTGCTTAAAATTACATGCTCTATCTAAATCACAAAAGAAAAAATTTGGGTTCAGTGTCCCTTTAAATATATTTTGGATACCATTAGTGTTAAAGGGATACTAAACCCAGATTTTTCTTTAATGTTCAGATAGAAAGTTGCTTAACATTTCATGCTCTAATTTACTCCTACTATCAAATTTTCTTCTTTCTCTTATTATCTTTATTTACAGAGCATGAATGTAAAGCTTAGGAGCCGTCCCATTTTTGGTTCAGTACCTAGATAGCGCTTGCTGATTGATGGCTCAATGTAGTCACCACTAAGCAAGCGCTATCCAGGCAGCTAAACCTAAAATGGGCTGGCTCCTAAGAGAATGAAGAAAGATTTATAATAGGAGTAAATTAGAAAGTTACTTAAAATTTCATGCTCTATCTGAATCATGAAATAATAAAAATTGGGTTTAGTGTCCCTTTAATATTGATCTATGAGGCGCTTTCCAAATTTATATTAGTGATAATAACATTTTATTTGGATATACAGTACATTATAAGCAACTGAACTAGAAATACTAAATTAATCTTGAAGAGAATAACACATTTATATGAAAACAAATCCATGCCACACTGTGCAATTCTTTGACAAGTGAGCAAATGGAATATTTAATATTACCAGCATACTATTGAAATGCACTTTGCAATACAAATGTTTTAATAAAAAGGCTTGATCGATAGGCAAGCTAGAGTACAATGAGCGTCCACCAGTCAGTGCACATATAAACTCTAACATTGTCTATGGGAGCGTGCACGTGGTGTTCATCCTAGAGGTAAAAATTAAAGCAAACTCCAAATCCTTTTATCAAAACTATATTTGTCAAACAGTACAGTCCTGACATAATACTGACTATTACGTCCCTTTAAAGGGACAGCCTACACCAAAATTGTTATTGTTTAAAGAGATAGATAACACCTTTACTACCCATTCCCAAATGTTGCACTACCAACATTGTTATATTAATATACTTTATAACATTTAAACCTCTACATTTCTGCCTGTTTCTAAGCCACTACAGACAGCCTCTTATCACATTTTTATTAGCTTTCCACAACAAGAGACTGCTAATTCATGTGGGCCATAACATTGCACTCTCTCCCGTGGAGTTTGCCTGACACAGCAGTAATTGGCTAAAATGCAAGTTAATAGATCATAAATAAATAGCCACGTGATAAGGGGGCTGTCAGAAGATGTTTAGATACCATGTAATCACAGAAGTAAAACGTATATTAATATAACTGTGTTGGTTATGCAAAACTGGGAAATGGGTAATAAAGGGAATATCTATTTTTTTAAACAATACAAATTATGGAGTACACTGTCCCTTTAAGAATATATCAGTATATGAATGTCACAAATGTATTTGTCAGTATAAAGATAAGGCACTGAAATGCACGTTGGATATCATTTTAGAGCTATATTCCACAACATTTCACATGAAACACACTGCACAAAAATATGTTACTTTATAGCAAGTGTTTACTTTTCAGATGTAAAATGATGTCTTCTTAGGAATATATTTGTTATTTATTTTGCAGAGAGAACCCTGTTGAGCTAAGTTAAAGGGACCACAAACCCAATTTTTTTATTTTGTGATTCAGATAGAGCATGCAAATGTAAGCAACTTTCTAATTTACTCCTATTATCAATTTCTTCATTCTCTTGCTTTCTTTATTTGAAAAAGCTATTTTGTAAGCTATTTTTTTGGTTCAGGACCATGGAAAGCACTTGTTTATTGGTGAGTGAATGTATTCACCAATCAGCAAGAACAACAAAGTGTGTTCACTAAAAATGGGCTGGCATCTAAATTTACATTCTTGCATTTCAAATAAAGATACCAAGAGAATAAAGAGAATTTAATAATAGGAGTAAATTAGAAAGTTGCTTAAAATTGCATGCTCTATCTGAATCACAAAAGGAAAAAAAATGGGTACAGTGTCCCTTTAACTAATCAATGTTTAATGTAATTATTTTAGATATATTTTATTGTATTCTTTTCTTATGAATATCTCAGATGTCACTACAATAGAAACATGCCTCTTATATAATGACCAGGCTATCATTGCAGAATATTTTTCTTTCGCTAGACCAGCAGTTATTTATACTACTGGATTTTGTAAGGGATTACTTCTTACTAACTGGGAGAACAACACTAAGTGCAATTTCTGTACGTGATTAACTAAATCTTTTAAACAGGTATTTACTTGTTTTGGCATTCTTGAGCCCCCAGAAATACGAAATAAGTAGGAGATAGACTTGGGATGTGAGCCTTTGAATGACAAAGGACAGAGAGGTACTGTGTGGTGTAAGTGTGTATTGAGTACTGTTGTAACATTATCCTGCCCAGTAACAAGATATCTGACACTGTGAAATAGCTCACTTTAGCTCATCAATCAGTGATATGTTTTTTTTTTTCTCGCTAAAGTGAGTGCACTTTCCATAGACAATCGACACATCAATGTTCTGTTCCTTAAGGAAATTGCTCTAGTGAGAGAGTAAAAGGACAATTTAGTGGACCTGTATATTGTAATGGAGTATCATGTGCAGCATATTCATGGCTAGTAACTGGATACCTTGTCCCAAGGACAGTTAAACACAGCTTTGTGTTTTTCCTTCAGGAAGAGATTCAGCATTATATAAAGTGTGGCTTGTATTGGAAATAAAATGACAACAATCACTCCGTAGTACTAGATATGTCTAGGAACAAGCTACAAATAGCTACTATTAGAGCACTGGTTTTCAAACCTGTCCTCAGGCCTTTCTAACAGGCCACATTTTAAGGATATCTGAACTGGAGCAAAGGTGAAATAATCAGCTGATTAGTAACCATGATTATGTTATAGAGTAATGTTTATAAGGAGATTGCAGTAGAGAGAGTAGTGGCAGTGTTATAGAGTAATGTTTATACGGAAGCTGCATTACAGTGAGTAGTAGCAATGTTAGAAAAATGTTTTTAAGGAAGTTGCATTACAGTGAGTAGCGGCAGTGTTATAGAGTAATGTTTATAAAGAAATTGCAGTATAGTGAGTAGCGGCAGTAATATAGAGTAATGTTTATAAGGAAATTGCAGTACAGTTAGTAGCGGCAGTGTTATAGATTAATGTTTATAAGGAAGTTGCAGTACAGTTAGTAGTGGCAGTGTTATAGAGTAATGTTTATAAGGAAATTGCAGTACAGTGAGAAGCAGCAGTTTTATAGAGTAATGTTTATAAGGATATTGCAGTAAAGTGAGAAGCAGCAGTGTTATAGAGTAATGTTTATAAGGAAATTGCAGTACAGTTAGTAGCGGCAGTGTTATAGACTAATGTTTATAAGGAAGTTGCAGTACAGTTAGTAGCGGCAGTGTTATAGAGTAATGTTTATAAGGAAATTGCAGTACAGTGTTTAGCGGCAGTGTTCTAGAGTAATATTTATAAGGAGATTGCAGTACAGTGAGAGGCGGCAGTGTTATTGAGTAATGCTTATAAGGAAATTGCAGTACAGTAAGTAGCGACAGTGTTATAGAGTAATGTTTATAAGGAAGTTGCAGTACAGTGAGAAGCAGCAGTTTTATAGAGTAATGTTTATAAGGATATTGCAGTAAAGTGAGAAGCAGCAGTGTTATAGAGTAATGTTTATTAGGAAATTGCAGTACAGTTAGTAGTGGCAGTGTTATAGATTAATGTTTATAAGGAAGTTGCAGTACAGTTAGTAGCGGCAGTGTTATAGATGAATGTTTATAAGGAAATTGCAGTACAGTTAGTAGCGGCAGTGTTATAGAGTAATGTTTATAAGGAAGTTGCAGTACAGTTAGTAGCGGCAGTGTTATAGAGTAATGTTTATAAGGAAGTTGCAGTACAGTGAGAAGCAGCAATTTTATAGAGTAATGCTTATAAGGAAATTGTAGTATTATTATTATACTTTATTTATAAAGCGCCAACATATTCCGCAGTTCTGTCCATGAGGTCAGCCAAATGGATAGAGGTCAGCTTTTCTCATCTAAGAACAAGAATGCTATAATCAATAATGACAAAGACACAAATCCAGATATCACTACTAAACCCACTATGATAACTACATATTTGAACCAATACCATAAGGTATGTAATATAGTAATGAAAAATTTACCTATTCTAAGGGGTGATACTGGGTTGCACAGAATCATCAGTGATGGTTGTAATTTCGTATACAAACGAAATCTGACTCTTGGCAACCTACTATCGCCAAGTATGCTTAAAAAGGAAAAGAGTGGTAGCTCATGGCTTCACTTTAATGGTACTTTCGGTGCGGTAAAAGATCATGTCGATGCTGTAAAAGATCATGTCGATCATGTGATCAAATGAACATATCCACTACCTTCACTTCAGCAAATACATCAGAAGTATTTGAGACTAAGGGATGTGTCAAATGTGGAAGTAAATTTGTTGTGTACCTTATAGAGTGCACTATGTATACCCGACAGTATGTAGGGAGGACCACCAGGGAGGTTGGTATACGCATCAAGGAACATCTCTCATATATCACTAAAGAGCGAGCAGTATCAGCTCTCTCAAAACATTTTTTGGAAGAGCACAATGGAGATCTGCGGGCCTTTAGGTGGCAGACTATTGAGCAAGTTGTAAGTCCACCAGGAGGTGGAGACAAGTTCCATATACTATCCCGTCAAGAAATGTATTGGATACACAAACTGGGTAGCCTGCTACCTAGAGGATTTAACTCAGAGTTTGAAATAATCAACTATTGGCACAGATAGGATTTATGTGCTAAATGTACTTGTAAGAGTCAAATACTGTCTATGGGTCAGAGGATTCATTTATGGCAGCATAGTACTACTCACCAGTGTGGGATGAATTTGTTCTGAGCACCATCTATTATCTTGAGTTTTTAGAGGTCATATACCTAATTATATAAGATCATTTGCCTATTCCTGTTCTACAATTTTTATATTATGAACTATTTGCATATATTAATTGGCAACTATATATATAGATCTATTTGGGTCCATATCACTACCATTTTTAGTACTAAGCTACTGTTGAATGGACCCTGTGGTCAGTTTCAATGTCTGTACTTAGTTTAGATCCATATAGAGCATTTTCATAATAGCTAAGTTCTTTAGATGTGTAAATTTGGCTATTTATGTAATATATGATAGCGTAGCACTATCCCCTCATGGTTAATGAGTCTACCATTTACACTATATATTATGTAGAAATGGATGAGTGTTAGTCCAGATTCACCCATACCTTGAAGATAAGTTTCTTTTTAGACTAAGAAATTGGGATATGTTCAGATACGTCACTATCTCATCTATTATTTTCTATACTATTTGCACTCCTAACATCTAGAATTACCAGTATAGGTAAAATATGCATCTGTGTACATATACTCTTTTTTTCTATAACATCTGTTACGAATAGTCATTATATATATATATATGTAAATACTGGTTAATTTCCCAACTCCTGTAAGTTGTTTATTACACTATAGGATTGCTGTGTTAATTTTCCTTATATGATTGTTTACATAAAACGTTTGCACTGTTCCTTTTTAAGTATTTATTACGAAAGTAATTGTGCATATACTTGTTTAAACATATATGGTTAATAAACTGTGTGAGCTCTGTTTGACAGTTAACCTATCACATTAGAGCTGTAGCTTTAAATGGCTCACAGTTGACACTGTATTTTAAGTCTAAGACTACGATCGCATTGACCGAAACCGGTCAGACATTTTTCTAGTCTTACTTTGCTCACCTTTTTGTATTTTTGGAGTCTGTCTACTTTTTAAATGAATTAATAAAACTTTTTATGTTTTATCCTAACTTTGGGACACTCTGGATTTATTTGCACTTCATGCTGATTAACTCTCTTTTTCCTGGAACGAACTAGATTTGTTTTTTCTGTCCATGAGACTTGTAGGAGACAAGACAAAATTTTCAAACACATACAGGAGGAATTGAGGTCCCTGTTCCTGTGGAAACTTACAATCTAGGAGGGTAGGAAGTTGAGAAACAGGAGATGAGGACTGCAAGAGTGAGAAAGATGTTAATACAGAGTTAGATGAGGGAACTATTAGGTGAGTGGAATTAATTTATTACTGAGTTGGGTGGTAGGCTTCTCAGAACAAAAAAAGTCTTCAGGGAGCATTTAAATGAAGAAAGATTAGGGGAAAGCCTGACAGCATGAGGTAGAGTGTTCCAGAGGGTAGGTGCTGCATGACAGAAGTGCTGTAGTCTTGCATGGGAAGAGGTGATAGTTGAAGATGCAAGGAGCAGGTCATTGTTTGATTTTAATGGGCGGACTGGAGTATACTTGTTGACTAGAGAGGATAGATAGAGGGAGCAGCATTGGTGAGAGCTTTCTATGTAAGGGTGATGATTTTGAATTTAATTCTGCTGTGAATGGGGAGCCAATGAAGTGACTTGCAGAGAGGTGCAGCAGATAGAGAGCGATTGGAAAGGTGGATTAGCCTTGCAGAGGCATTTAGGATGAATTGAAGAGGGGAGATGCGGGAGAGAGGAAGGCCAGTAAGTAGGTTATTGCAGTAGTCAAGTCGGGAAATAACAAGGGAGTGGATTATTTGCTTTGTGGTGATAGCACTCAGAAAAGTACAGTGAGAAGCAGCAGTGTTATTGAGTAATGCTTATAAGGAAATTGCAGTACAGTAAGTAGCGGCAGTGTTATAGAGTAATGTTTATAAGGAAGTTGTAGTACAGTGAGAAGCAGCAGTGTTATAGAGTAATGTTTATAAGAAAATTGCAGTACAGTGAGAAGCAGTAGTGTTATAGAGTAATGTTTATAAGGAAACTGCAGTACAGTTAGTACACTGATAAAAATGATTCTGTTGGGTTGTAATTTTAACGCAAATTATATAATTTTCAACAAATTAATTATTGTTAGTTAATTTACTTTGATATTTTGAGTACCTTACTTAATATGCATTAGTTGTGAAAACACTTTGTTACGATTTTAAGTCGAACATATTATATTGAGTAATCTAGACAAAGATTTTAAGCCGTGTGCATTTTGCGAAATACTATTTAAGTTATATTTACTTAAAAACACTGATTCTATGGAGCTGCATTAATAACAGGTTCTTGGCCTATATTTTGTATATATTTTGCATAACTTGATGGGACAGAATATTTCGAGTTCCCCAGACTCCATTTTCGTTTCCACAGAGTAATATTTTGTGCTGTTATTGGTTCCTGTATACATATTTTGTGTTAATGTTTTATGTAGAGTGTGTCACCCCAAGCTAAGTGTAGGGTTCTACATTTATAGTTCCAGCCATGCTAATTAGTGTAGTCTTAAATTAAAACTATGATCTGTAAATTGAAAAAATGTAGTTGACTTTACTTAAAATTACGAGGTAAGAACTTGTAAAGTCTAATGAAAAATAAGTTTAGTTGACATTACTTAAAAAGCTGATGCAAATAGTTGCCTAATTTTTTTGAGTAAACCCAGCACATTATTCTTTACAGTGTAGTGGCAGTGTTATAGAGTAATGTTTATAAGGACATTGCAGTACAGTGAGAAGCAGCAGTGTTATAGAGTAATGTTTATAAGGAAATTACACTACAGTTAGTACTGCCCTGGTTCAACAGTTCTTTAAAGGGGTGTCGCCCTTTTAGTATGGTGTTGGCAATTTTATGATGCACCTAAGGATACGACTTTATTGTAGGGGCTACCTTCTAGGAGGAATGGTGGACTTGAATTGAAGTGTTCCCAATTCTCTCAGAAGGTAGCCTTGTCAAAATATGCTTTGTCATGTACAATGTAGATTATTTAAAGTATTGTACCTATCTTAAAAGTGATTTAATAGTTGCTTGCTATTATTTCAAACATAAATATATATTTGAAAATATGTTTATGTTTAAAATAATATTAAGCAAACATTAAATCCCTTTTAAGATATCTACAATACTTTAAATAATATGCATTGTAAATGACTATGCATATCATTTAAACATTGACCCCTAATCTGCCGTAACATAAAACTAACTGGTCCTACACATAAATATTCAATATTAAAAATGATGCATTGATATGTAGAATGCATAATGTTTAAATATTTGCATATGAATTAAAATGTAATTAATGTTGCTTATTGTGTTTATTATTTCTAATTAAAGACAGTATAATTAACATTATAGTTATACATAACTGCATGCCTTTTATGTAAAAATATAATTTAATGCTAATGACTACTATAACATAAATATATATTAACATATATATACTGTATATATATATATATATATATATATATATATATATATATATGTTATCACTAATAAACACAAGAAGGTAATATAAATACATTTTAATGTATATGCAGTACTAAAACCATTATGAAATATACATGCATAAGTTTAAATATTGAATATCAATGCAAGGCCTGACTATATTATATATACAATCTTTGAAAAAAATGCATGGTCGTGTATAATGAATATTAGTTTAAGTATTGGATATATCAATTAAAATTTAGATATTCTTGCTTGATGCATTTATTATTCTAAATATAAATATATTTTTAAAATAGATATTTAAGTTATAAGACAGTTGCATTATAATTATAGTATCACATAACTGCATGTCTGTTATGTAATAAAACAATTGTAACACTAATGCCTTTTGTAACATGAATATAAATTTTAAAATATATATTTATGTTTAAAATAAAAAACACAAGAAAAAATAAATATATATTAATTTATGTACAATAGTTAAAAGAATATGCATCACACATAAGAATGCATAATATTTTAAAAATTGTAGATAAATGCACTATTAACCCCTAAGCTGTCCTAACCTTATCACCTAATCAACCTCCATACAGGTATGATGGGAGGCTAGAAGTTTAAATCTATTAAATAGTAACCAACAATAATCTCCTAATCATCCACCATACAGGTATGGTTTTTTTTTTTAGAAGATTAAGACCTGATAAATGGTAAAAATCAATAACCAACCCCCATTCAGTGTGCGACGGTGACTGCATGAAGGAGGGCTCCCCAAAAAGAACAGAAGAAAAGAATATGCAGAGAGGAGGCGGCAGAAGAGGGGCCCCCTGGCACCAGGAGCCGGGATGAAGAGGGCCCCGTCGTTGATAAAGATTGCGGAATGGAGGCAGCGGAAGAGGCTGCCAAAATCTGCCTCCATGAAGATGGGCCTCCGGTGCCAGGTGCCGGGTTGAAGAGGGCCCAATGTCGGATCAAGATGAGCTAGATTACCCAATGGGGAGTACCACTTTTGGGGTTAGTTAGTGCTTTTTTGGGGTGGGTTTTTTATTTTTAAGAATAGTTTTGTTAATTAAACTTTTATTTTCTAGGGTAAATTGTTTTAATTATTTTGGCTGGTGGGGGTTTACTTGTATTGTTGAGGGGTGGTATAATTAATTTATTTTTAAAAAGAGCTGATCACTTTTTTTTGGATATTGTAATTTATTATTTTTTTGCAACAGATTTTTTTGTTGGTTTGTATTTGGGGTATGTGGTGGCATAGGGGTTAATAGTTAAATACTTTCGGTGGTTATATGGTGGCATATGGGCTAATTGATACTTGTGGTGGGTATATGTCAGCATAGGGGTTCATAGATACTTGCAGTGTGTAGATGGCGGCATAGGGGTTTATAGTTAGGGACTTGCGGTGGGTAAATGGCAGCATAGGCGTTAATATTTTGTGACTAGCGGTGGGTATGTGGCGGCGTATAGGTTAATAAATACTTGCGGTGGGTGTATGGCGGCATAGGGGTTTATAGTTAGAGACATGGGGTTTAATAGTTTGTTTTTTTGCAGTGGGTATATAGCGGCATAGGGGTTTATAGTTAGAGATTTGCAGTGGGTATATGGCAGCATAGGGGTTAATAGTTAGCGACTTGCGATGGGTATATGGAGGCATAGGGGTTTATAGTTAAAGAATTGCAGTGGGTATGTGGCGGTATTGGGGTTAATAGTTAGATACTTGCGGTGGGTATGTGGCAGTTTAGATTTTTATTAGTGTAGTGTTAGTTTGTGATCATGGAGTACTTTGGTTTAGGGGTATTAGTCTAAGTGGTTAGCCATGGCAGTTCTATTCAAGGAATCCTTTTACTATACATCCCCAATATGATCGGCGATGATTGGTATTGTCTATAGTCAGCATTGATGACCAATGGCTGGTATAGTAAATGTTTCTCTGCAATGCCGCTATGTTGGAAGCTTAGAATATTTCGTCAGGCTTGCTCAACATAGCGGCAGATCCTTTTGAATATTTTGCTGCCTCATAGCACTTTAGATCATTTGGGGCCTTAGTGTTAGTTTAGTTTTTTTTTAGGGGTGAGCTTTATTTTTAAGGGGACTTTAGTTTTAGTATAGGTTTAACTGATTTTTTTGGTCATTTTGTTTGTAATGCTAGTGTTTTTTAATTTGTTTTTTTTATACTGAGGGAGTGCTAGGTTTGGTAAGTGGTATTGGGGTTAGCTGTTAGGAGGTTAGGGGGTATTTTGTGATGGGAAGTTGTGGTAGTAAGTGAGTTAATAGTGTATGGGTTTATTGTCATGGGGATAATGATGGTTTAGGGCTTAATAGGATAGGGGGATAATAGCGATGGGGGTTATGGGAGGTATGTATTTGAAGTGTTCCTACAAAGAAGCCTCTTTTTGTTTCAGTGAACGCACTGTCTGTGCTGTGTAGTAACACTTCAAATACAGTCTCCCTCCCCACTGGTTGGACCTCTGCAGAAGCCACAATCCCTATTGTTTCCTATAGGAGACACATCACCACTAGTCAGCACTTTGCAGTTCAGCCTCCTTTTTTGGAATATATCGAGACAGCGATGGACTGCGAGCCTGGCAAACCCAAACAGACAGTTTCTTTTCTTGTTGGTCTGATGTTTTGAACATCGGGGTCTAAATCATAAAAAAAAAAAATTGTCCCTCAATTAGCACAGTATCCCTATGTTCTGCTCATAAGACACAAAAGGCTTTAACATTGAGATACTTACATATACATGTCTAAAGATGGATATGTATGTGTATATATGTACTTTGTGTGTATATATATATATATATATGTATATATATATGTACATATGTATTTATATGTGTATATATGTGTTTACAGACATATATATATATTTACACACATATAGACATATATATATATAAGAGTATTATAGCAGGTGAAAACATGTAAAGACATATTTATGCAATATTCATTTTTAATAAAGGTTAAGGTTCCCTATTGTTAGAGAAAAATATTTTAATTCTGTATATATTTTTCTTATATGTTATAATGGACTGACAAGTGACAGTTACATACTCTTGTCAGTTCAGCTCTTTTGCTGTGCATGCAAAATAAGTCTTTTCAGCTATAGTAACAACACCCATAGTCTGTATGGACAAGATAAGAAGAGGACCACGAGGTGCTTACATGTGAAAATTCTTAGCTGATTCAGAAGCACAGCACATGGGCTATAAAAGAGACACTGTTCCTATCTGATGCTGCGCGCCACACTCTGTATTACTGTGTAGAATGACAGTTGTCATTGTGCTGTAATCTTGTTTAATTGTACAATTATAACCTTTTAATTTGGTCCAGTTGTCTTATGTTGATTTTTTCTTCAACAATTTGGTGCCGAAACCCGGAAGTTTGAAAGCGATTGTGGATGGAACCAGGACTGGTACCTGAGGACAGGAGACTACTGGCGTCAAAATGTGAGAACCTTTGTTTCTCAAATTGCTCTCCTATCATCTGATTCCTAAACCCTCTGTCCTGTCATAAGTACAAACTCCCAAGAACCTAAGACAGCTGTTTTTATGTTTTATGTTTTAACATCTTTTGTTATGAATGTGTGAGTGTAAGAGGTCCTTCACGGCTTGTGAATGTACTGCTCCAAGAAGCCCCTCTGCGGAGAAAGCAAGTGGGAGCAGTAGTGTGTTAAGTAAGAGGATCCTACTGTCCTCAGACACAAATGTTTTCTCTTTTCTGTGTTTGTTAAGTAAACTGTTACTAAAATGGTTTGCACAGCAAAGGGGCAACAGAAGGTTAAGTGTGGGTTGGTGCAGAATTTCTTACTAGTCTGCCTTGGTCTGTCAATGCAAAGTCTCTGGGTACCCTCTGTGCTCGGCCTTTGGACATCGTTGATTAAGTTCAACTTCAGTCCACTGCTGCTATTGGGTACAGTGCTATTCCCAGAGAACAAGGGTGAATTCTGATCTTTGATCACCTCTTGGCTTTGTTTCTGAAAACCTTGGACACACTGGTTTGAGCTTATAACCTTTTAATTTGATCCAGTTGTCTTATGTTGATTTTTTTCTTCAACACTATATATAAATATATATATATATATATATATATATATATATATATATATATAGGCATAACTATATATTTGGATTAAAAAAAATCATATATATGTAGAAATATTTAATTATGACTAAATAGAACATATTCTGTTATGTAAAGAACATTGGAATATGAAATATTAATATTTTCATGTGGGGTTAGTATATGTAATGGTGTTTGCGCGAGAGTGTTTACTTTCAACTTGTAATACCAGTGCAACCCGACTAGCGTAAAAATCTTAATTCTAGCGGAGTTATCGATATAGCGGAAATGCAAAACACAGCTCCACTTGTAATCTGGCCCTTAATGTTTTTCAGATGTAGAGGTTCATACTGTGGTCCTTATGAAACTATACTGCCCTTTTGTGTGCATGCAGATGGATATTTTGATAAACAGGAACCAGAATATCCAATATTTGACTAAAGTAACTTGAAAGTATTTTAGGCTGCTTCTGAGTTACTGCTAAAAGGTAACTTTTTTATATACTGGTTATGACCAGCATACATTTTATGTCTTCGAGTACCTACAAGGATTGACATGGCAGGAAAATTGTTTCTTGATTTGGGAATATGATGAATAACTGCAATTAGTCCATAACTCTACTGCAGGTAAGTGACTCGGACATATTCCGTTACCATGACAGACTTAGAAATTGAGGCTGCTGATGTGAAAGTTTTGAAAAACCAACAAATAAGTTTTAAACCAAAATCTCTTTTTAATAGGATGAGACATAGGGTCCCTTTCATAAAGGCATATCACAAGAGGGTGGAGGAAGAATTGTCTAAAACATTCTCCCCACAGATGCCAAAATGCAGAATCTGTAGCCTAGGTTTTCAAACCACTACAAATTGCCAAACCAGCTGTTTGATTTTGCAGCATTTGTTGGTTACATTTATTTTTGGGCCTCTCTAGTGAGTCTAATTTTTAACAAAAGCATAAGGTGTTTAATGTTTTTTTAAAGCAACATAATAGTCAATACTGAATTGTCCATGAGTGCATTTCAATCAGGAAGAATGCTTCTTGTAAAATATACCACTGTTTCTGCTGCATACGCACATATGTTAACTTTGTACTTGACATCTTTTTGCATGTATTTTGGACTCTGCCTTTTGCCTAGTGATTCTGTACTGCAATTTCCCATCTGGTTCTGGCCCTGGCTATTTATAACATTTCTGGTTCCCAGTCACAACCTGCCTTCTTGTGGTTCCAAGTCCCAGCCTGCCTTGTGTTTCAGCTAGTGCCAGTGTTCCAGTTTAGTCAGTATCCTCTACTCCCAAGGCACCTGTCTTTCTTGTATCCTGCCATAACCTTATCAATCTAGAATTTTGCTTCAGATCGGAATGTGCCACTGCTCCAGTGCCAGACTAGGGCCAAATTTATCTCAGTATCTGATAATAAACTTTTCATTTCAAATGTCTGAAACCATCTTAGATGACAAGCTCCACTCACCTGTGACAAATCTGCAGCTGGCTTTGGCTTTTAAGATGCAAACTGAGTCATAGTTGACTAGATACATACTTATTGGCTTTTTGACAAGGCAGAGGGGGATATTTATCAAAGCCTCAACTGCAAATTCAACCGGAATTCCGCAGCATAATTGTTGCAAGATTGATCCAACCTAATTATCAAAGCCTACAGACCGAAAAATGTTGAAATTTGTGACGTAACATACGATCCGCCGGTCTCAATCCGACGCAGATCCATGCATACATCATTACAGATGTTCCGAATACACTTTTTCACAGTTATCAAACTTCTAACAGGTACGCTCGTGGCTATTCCGGCCCAGGGTACCTGGTTTTCAATCCGCCACCCTGGAGGCCGTGGATGCCATAGAAATCAATGGGAGTCTGAAAGCAGTGAAAGTTTATGTTCTATGCTGCCAGATATCCCATTGATTTATATGGTAGAAAACAAGTTACGTTTACACCTTACACCCTAACATAAGCCCCAAGTCTAAACACCCCTAATCTGCCACCTCCTACATCGCTGCAACCTAAATAAAATGTATTAACCCCTATTCCGCCGATACCGCCGCAACCTAAATAAAAGTGTTAACCCCGACCCACCGCAACCTAAATTAAAGTATTAACCCCTAAACCTCTGGCCTTCCACATCACTACCACTAACTAAACCTATTAACCCCTAAACCGTCAGCCCCCCCACATCGCCATAAACTAAATTAAGTTATTAACCCCTAAACCTAACAACCCGCTAACTTTAAATTAAAATTACAAAATCCATATCTTCAAATAAATTTAAACTTACCTGTAGAATTAAAATAAACTATTTTAAAATATTAATTAACCTACCCTAACTATTATACTACAATTAAATTTAATTAAACTACCAATTAAATTAACTAAATTACATATTAATAAACCCTAATCCTACTCAAATTAATTACAGAAAAAAAATTACAGAAAAAAAAACTGTTACAAAAAAAACAAACACTAAATTGCGAAAAATAAAAACCACATTATTAAAAATAAAAAAGAATTACACCTAATCTAATAGCCCTATCAAAATAACCCCCCCCCGCCAATCAAAACCCTAGCCTACAATAAACTACCAATGGCCCTTAAAAGGGCCTTTGGTGGGACATTGCCGCAAAGAAATCAGCTCTTTTAACTGTAAAAAAAATACAAACACCCCCCAACAGTAAAACCCACCCACCCACCACCCAACCAACCCCCCCAAATAAAAAAAAACTATCTAAAATAACCTAAGCTCCCCATTGCCTGAAAATGGCATTTGTATGGGCATTGCTCTTAAAAGGGCATTTAGCTCTTTTACATGCCCAGACACTAATCTAAAAATAAAATCCACCCAAAAAAACCTTAAATAAACCTAACACTAACCCCCGACGATCCACTTACAGTTATTAAAGTCCTGCTTGAAGGATCCATCCAGCCGGCAAGAAGACTTCATCAAGGCGGCCTCTTTGATCTTCATCCAGCCGCCAAAGTCCTCATCCAGGCTGCAAGAAGTCTTCATCCAGACGGCATCTTCTATCTTCATCCATCCGGCGCGGAGTGGGTCCATCCTGAAGACATCCGGCATGGAGCATACTCTTCATAAGGTTGCCGCCGTAAACTGGAACTTCAATGCAAGTGACGTCATCCAAGATGGCATCCCTTGCATTCTTATTGGCTGAAAGATTTAATTCAGCCAATAGGATTAGAGCTGCTAAAATCCTATTGGCTGTTTCAATCTGCCAATAGGATTGAGCTCTCATCCTGGATGGATCCTTCAAAGCGGGACTTCAATAACTGTAAGTGGATTGTCGGGAGTTAGTGTTAGTTTTATTTAAGGGTTTTTTGGGTGGGTTTTATTTTCAGATTAGGGTCTGGGCATGTAAAAGAGCTAAATCCCCTTTTAAGGGCAATGCCCATACAAATGCCCTTTTCGGGGCAATGGGGAGCTTAGGTTATTTTAGGTTTTTTATTTGGGGGGGTTGGCTAGTTGGGTGGTGGGTTTTACTGTTGGAGGTGTTTGTATTTTTATTTACAGGTAAAAGAGCTGATTTATTTGGGGCAATGCCCCACAAAAGGCCCTTTTAAGGGCCATTGGTAGTTTATTGTAGGCTAGGATTTTTTTTTATTTTGGGGGGGCTTTTTTATTTTGATAGGGCTATTAGATTAGGTGTAATTCTTTTTTATTTTTGATAATGTGGTTTTTTTATTTTTCGTAATTTACTGGGGGTTTTTTTGTAACTTAGTGTTTTTTTTCTGTAATTTAGTCATTTGTGTAATAAGGTTTAATTGTATATTTAGATCATTTGAGTAGAGTTAGAGTTTTTTAATATGTAATTTATTTAATTTAATTGGTAGTTTAATTTAATTGTAGTATAATAGTTAGGGTAGGTTAATTAATATTTTAAAATAGTTTTTTTAAATTCTACAGGTAAGTTTAAATTTATTTAAAGATAGAGATGTTGTAATTTTAATTTAAAGTTAGTGTGTTGTTAGGTTTAGGGGTTAATAGCTTAATTTAGTTTATGGCGATGTGGGGGGCTGACAGTTTAGGGGTTAATAGATTTAGTTAGTGTTAGTGATGTGAGAGGCCAGAGGTTTTAGGGGTCAATACTTTTATTTAGGTTGCAGCGGTGTCGGGGAGCAGCGGAATAGGGGTTAATACTTTTAATTACGTTGCGGCGGGGTCGGGAGTGGCGGAATAGGGGTTAATAACTTTATTTATGTTGTGGCGGTGTCGGGGAGTGTCGGAATAGCGGTTAATACATTTATTTAGATTGCGGCGGGATAGGGGTTAATAACTTTATGTTGCGCCGGTGTCGGGGAGCGGCGGAATAGGGGTTAATAACTATTTATGTTGCGGCGGTGTCGGGGAATGGCGGAATAGGGGTTAATACATTTATTTAGGTTGCAGTGGGGTCGGGGAGCGGCGGGATATGGGTTAATAACTTTATGTTGCGGCAGTTTCGGGGTGCGGCGGCATAGGGGTTTATACATTTATTTAGGTTGCGGCGAGGTCGGGGAGTGGCAGGATAGAGGTTAATAGCTTTATTCAAGTTGCAGCGGTGTCGGGGAGCAGCGGGATAGGGGTTAAACATTTTAGTATAGTGCTGCGTTTAGTGACAGGGTATAAATAAAGTTTGGAAAAAGCCGAATAGACGCGAAATTGATCACTGCTAGCTAACAACAGTCCGATGCTCATTGCCCCGTACTTGGTGCGCGTCTTTTTGCCGGCTTTTTTCAGAACTAAGGAGAGCGTATTGCGATACGCGGCTGCGATGTTAGGCGAGCGTATTGGTGCCGGGGAATGCAACAAAGTTGAGGCTTTGATAAAAATCCCCCAGAGTGTTTGAATGAGGCAAGCGAAAGTATAATGGTTCATCACTGTATGTCCGCTGCCCATTTGATAGGAAGCTGTGTGGACAAGTTTAGAACCTTGTACGCACGGCCCTTAGCAACTGGGTCCTTTGTTTTGATTTGTCAATTTATATAGTTCCTGCTCAAATGGGAAACTGAAAAAAGTTTTTATTTTTTTTTATTTGTACTGATCAAGTAATTTAGGGATAGTGATGTCGCGAACCTAAAATTTTCGGTTCGCGAACCGCGGACTCGAACTTCCGGTATTAATCGCGAACGCGCGAACCGCCATTGAATTCAATAGGCAGGCGAACTTTAAAACCTACAAGGACTCTTTCTGGCCACAATAGTGATGGAAAAGTTGTTTCAAGGGTCCTAACACCTGGACTGTTGCATGCTGGAGGGGGATCCCTGGCAAAACTCCCATGGAAAATTACATAGTTGATGCAGAGTCTGCTTTTAAGCCATAATGGGTCTAAATCAACTAACATTCCCAAAGTGGCTGTCTCAAAACATCCCGGACAGAAGATAGATTGATAGTGATAGATAGGATAGATAGATATACATAGATTGATAGTTAGATAGAATCAATAGAAGAGAAATAGATATATTTGTTAGATATATAATTACCCTAATAAATTCTAATAATCAAACATGCGTTCTTGGACCCAACTAGCTTGTGTCAATTAGTACTTTTCTTAGCACTTTAATCCCTGTCCCCCCCCCCCCCTATCGTGGGAGTTCTATATGGCCTGCCAGATTACCCTGAAAAATTATAATAATAAGACATGTGGTCTGCTACCTATTTTAACGAGGTTGTGTTTTAAGTACTACCATTCTTAGCACTTTAATCTCTGTAACTCCCCCTATTTGGTGAGGTCTATACGGCCTGGATGATTACCCATACAAAATATAATAATAAGACATCTGCTCTTGGTCTGCGACCCATGGTAACTATGTTGTGTTAATTAGTAATGTCCTTCGCATTTTAATAGCTGTTACTCATACTCACCCTATCGGTGGAGGTCTATATGGCCTGCATAATTACCCTTACAAAATATAACAACCAAACATATGTTCTGGGACCCATGGTAAGTAGGTTGTGTTATGTAGTACTGTTCTTTGCATTTTCATACCTGTTACAACACCAAATGTTGGCAGGTCTATCTGTCCTTCATGATTAGCTGCACCCAAACCCAAAAAAAAGCTGAGTGGTCTTAGACTAACACCCATGGCTAACTCTGTTGTTTCAATTAGTACTATTCTTAGCACTTTCATCCCTGTTACGGGCGGTCTACATGGCCATCATGATTAGCCGAACAAAATACTACAATCCAACCTTTGCTCAGTCTTCATAGGCCCTTCACTGTCTGTATTTTGATAGTACAGTTCTTATTATTTTTATAGCTGATACAACACCGAATGTTGTCAGCTCTATATGGCCTGCATGATTAGCTGCACCCAATACAAAAATAAATCCAAGCGGTCTTGGATTAACACCCATGGCTAACTCTGTTGTTTCAAGTAGTACTATTCTTAGCACTTTCATCTCATCATCCCTGTTACTTCCAGGACTCTCGGTGGTGGTGGTCTACAAGGCCATCATGATTAGCCTAACCAAATACTACAATCCAACCTTGGCTCAGTCTTCCTAAGGCCCTTCATTGGCTGTATTTTGCTAGTACTGTTCTTATTACTATGGTGGTCTACATGGCCATCATGATTAGCCTAACCAAATACTACAATCCAACCTTGGCTCAGTCTTCCTAAGGCCCTTCATTGGCTGTATTTTGGTAGTACTGTTCTTATTAGTTTAATAGCTGATACGACACCGAATGTTGTCAGCTCTATATGGCCTGCATGATTAGCTGCACCCAATACAAAAATAAATCCAAGCGGTCTTGGATTAACACCCATGGCTAACTCTGTTGTTTCAAGTTCTTCTATTCTTAGCTCTTTCATCTCATCATCCCTGTTACTTCCAGGACTCTCGGTGGTGGTGGTCTACATGGCCATCATGATTAGCCTAACCAAATACTACAATCCAACCTTAGCCCAGTCTTCCTAAGGCCCTTCATTGGCTGTATTTTGGTAGTACTGTTCTTATTAGTTTAATAGCTGATACGACACCGAATGTTATCAGCTCTATATGGCCTGCATGAATAGCCGCACCCAAAGCCAAAAAAAAGCCAAGCGGTTTTGCACTAACACCCATGGCTAACTCTGTTGTTTCAAGTTCTACTATTCTTAGCTCTTTCATCTTATCATCCCTGTTACTTCCAGGACTCTCAGTGGTGGTGGTCTACATGGCCATCATGATTAGCCTAACCAAATACTACAATCCAACCTTGGCTCAGTTTTCCTAAGGCCCTTCATTGGCTGTATTTTGGTAGTACTGTCATCCTTTTGAATAAAAGATTACAGTAAAGGCATTGATTTTAGAAACCCACAGATCATTATTTGCAACCGTGAATTTAGAAAAAAAAATTGATTACACAGCCATGACACTTATTTATGCTCAGGCCTTTTTAATACGAGGGTCCTGGAGCCTCAACCGAAACAACAGCATGAAAGAGGAGATATGTCATCCTTTTGAATAAAAGATTACAGGAAAGGCATTGATTTTAGAAACCCACAGATCATTATTTGCAACCGTGAATTTAGAAAAAAAAATTGATTACACACCCGTCACACTTATTTATGCTCAGGCCTTTTTAATACGAGGGTCCTGGAGCCTCAACCGAAACAACAGCATGAAAGAGGAGATATGTCATCCTTTTGAATAAAAGATTACAGGAAAGGCATTGATTTTAGAAACCCACAGATCATTATTTGCAACCGTGAATTTAGAAAAAAAAATTGATTACACAGCTGTGACACTTATTTATGCTCAGGCCTTTTTAATACGAGGGTCCCGGAGCCTCAACCGAAACAGCATGAAAGAGGAGATATGTCATCCTTTTGAATAAAAGATTACAGGAAAGGCATTGATTTTAGAAACCCACAGATCATTATTTGCAACCGTGAATTTAGAAAAAAAAATTGATTACACAGCCGTCACACTTATTTATGCTCAGGCCTTTTTAATACGAGGGTCCCGGAGCCTCAACCGAAACAACAGCATGAAAGAGGAGATATATCATACTTTTGAATAAAAGATTACAGGAAATGCATTGATTTTAGAAAGCCAGAGATCATTATTTGCAACCATGAAATTACACAAAAACATTGATTAGACAGCCGTGACACTTATTTATGCTCAGGCCTTTTTAATACGAGGGTCCCGGAGGCTCAACCGAAACAACAGCATGAAAGAGGAGATATGTCATCCTTTTGAATAAAAGTTTACAGTAAAGGCATTGATTTTAGAAACCCACAGATCATTATTTGCAACCGTGAATTTAGAAAAAAAAATTGATTACACACCCGTCACACTTATTTATGCTCAGGCCTTTTTAATACGAGGGTCCCGGAGCCTCAACCGAAACAACCGCATGAAAGAGGAGATATGTCATCCTTTTGAATAAAAGATTACAGGAAAGGCATTGATTTTAGAAATCCACAGATTATTATTTGCAACCGTGAAATTAGACAAAAACATTGATTAGACAGCCGTGACACTTATTTATGCTCAGGCCTTTTTAATACGAGGGTCCCGGAGCCTCAACCGAAACAACAGCATGAAAGAGGAGATATGTCATCCTTTTGAATAAAAGATTACAGGAAAGGCATTGATTTTAGAAACCCACAGATCATTATTTGCAACCGTGAAATTAGAAAAAAAAATTGATTACACACCCGTGACACTTATTTATGCTCAGGCCTTTTTAATACGATGGTCCCGGAGCCTCAACCGAAACAACAGCATGAAAGAGGAGATATGTCATACTTTTGAATAAAAGATTACAGGAAAGGCATTGATTTTAGAAACCCACAGATCATTTATATGACCCGTGTAATAGAAAAAAACATTCATTAGACACCGGTTACACTTATTTATCCTCAGGCCTTGTTAATACGAGGGTCCCGGAGCCGCAACTGAAACAACAGCATGAAAGAGGACATATGTCAATCTTTTTGAATTATAGATTACAGGAAAGGCATTGATTTTAGAAACACTGAGATAATTACTTGCAACCGGGAAATAAAAAAAAAAATTGAACAGGCCTTTTTAATACGAGGGTCCCGGAGCCTCAACCGAAACAACAGCATGAAAGAGGAGATATATCATACTTTTGAATAAAAGATTACAGGAAATGCATTGATTTTAGAAAGCCAGAGATCATTATTTGCAACCATGAAATTACACAAAAACATTGATTAGACAGCCGTGACACTTATTTATGCTCAGGCCTTTTTAATACGAGGGTCCCGGAGGCTCAACCGAAACAACAGCATGAAAGAGGAGATATGTCATCCTTTTGAATAAAAGTTTACAGTAAAGGCATTGATTTTAGAAACCCACAGATCATTATTTGCAACCGTGAATTTAGAAAAAAAAATTGATTACACACCCGTCACACTTATTTATGCTCAGGCCTTTTTAATACGAGGGTCCCGGAGCCTCAACCGAAACAACCGCATGAAAGAGGAGATATGTCATCCTTTTGAATAAAAGATTACAGGAAAGGCATTGATTTTAGAAATCCACAGATCATTATTTGCAACCGTGAAATTAGACAAAAACATTGATTAGACAGCCGTGACACTTATTTATGCTCAGGCCTTTTTAATACGAGGGTCCCGGAGCCTCAACCGAAACAACAGCATGAAAGAGGAGATATGTCATCCTTTTGAATAAAAGATTACAGGAAAGGCATTGATTTTAGAAACCCACAGATCATTATTTGCAACCGTGAAATTAGAAAAAAAAATTGATTACACACCCGTGACACTTATTTATGCTCAGGCCTTTTTAATACGATGGTCCCGGAGCCTCAACCGAAACAACAGCATGAAAGAGGAGATATGTCATACTTTTGAATAAAAGATTACAGGAAAGGCATTGATTTTAGAAACCCACAGATCATTTATATGACCCGTGTAATAGAAAAAAACATTCATTAGACACCGGTTACACTTATTTATCCTCAGGCCTTGTTAATACGAGGGTCCCGGAGCCGCAACTGAAACAACAGCATGAAAGAGGACATATGTCAATCTTTTTGAATTATAGATTACAGGAAAGGCATTGATTTTAGAAACACTGAGATAATTACTTGCAACCGGGAAATAAAAAAAAAAATTGAACAGACACCCAGTACACTTTATTATCCATAGGCCTTTTCAGCAGAGGCTCCAGGACCCTCAACAAAAACAAGAGCAGGCAGCTGGGCATAGGAGTACAATGGAGTGTGACAATAATAATCTGAAGGTGAAGATTGCATAGTTGTGGCATTTTAATTTTGTTATCGTGGGAACTTAGTACTTGCAATGACCTTGCTCTGGTGAATCCATATCGCAAATGTGTTATTTAAGGCACTGTTTGTCTATTTTTTTGAATATCAGCATTTGTTAAATGAAGCTCAACTTAGGCTGGTGAGAAACGACCTTTCTTCTGGCTGTTTGCAAATGTTGTGGCTCTGGACAAACATGTGAATAAGGGGCCATCAGCCATATTCTGCACGCAACCCCTTTGATGATTAACAATA
Organism: Bombina bombina; assembly: GCF_027579735.1. Classification (NCBI taxonomy): domain Eukaryota; kingdom Metazoa; phylum Chordata; class Amphibia; order Anura; family Bombinatoridae; genus Bombina; species Bombina bombina. Next base: position 301,454,633 of record NC_069504.1, on the reverse strand, counting down.
AACATGTGTCACCTGCAAGCAGAGCTCGTTACTTCTGTCTAAATCATCTTCCTGGTATGGACAGGCCACTGTTTCCCACAGCAAGTACGAATTTTGAAATACAAGATTGTCTTGAGTATGGTAGGAAACCAAAGTTTATTTAATTCAGTACTATCTATCACCACAAAAAATGAACTTCTTGAAGCAACAAAAATGCCAGCAATTTCATGTGCTTATGGATGACAAGGACGTCATGTCCTTTGGTGCACAGAGATGGAGACGATTTTTGCCCTCCCTGTACACTACCCAGATGTCTCAAACATCACCAGAAACACAATACAGCCACTCTTGTGAAGTTCCTGGTGTTCCGGTAGCCATCTCTTTGCGCTCCTAAAGGAATACTTTATCAGTGTTTTTGTATACATCCGACAACAGCTTTGGAGACTGTGGTGACGCACATGTTATTTACTGTTGTTCCAGCTGTGGCAATATCAATTGGCATGAAAAAGTTAAGATTTGTGGGTTGGGGAGCCTATAGCTGTTGCGGTAGGACGTGTGTTTGAGGAGCTCCAGGTCTTACAAGTTACTTTGGAGTTAGTTTTCAACCTTAATTTAATTTTCTTTTTGGGATTCATAGTCACACTTTCTGGGGCTATCCAAGAGGAGCCTGGTAAAAGCAGTAGTAGTCACCCCTTATATCAACGGATACGGAGACCTGTTTTTTGCGTTTCCAATATTGCGCCGTACCCCAAACTAATCCTGAATGAAAAAAAATAAATTAAAATTTGGACTAGTGACACACATTTTATGCACGCTGTGGCAATTGCAATTTGCAATAAAAATAATCTGCTAACAACAACCACTACCTACGACCACACCTGACTCCTGAAGTCATGCTTCAGTTATTAAGTCATGTTAAATTAAATTTTTTTTCTTTATTATGCGCAGCAGAGGCTCCAGGACCCTCGACAAAACCAGCAGCAGGAAAGAGGACATATGGCATCCTTTTGAAAAAAATGATTATAGGAAAGGCATTTATTTTAGAAACACAGAGATCATTAGTTGCAACCGTGAAATCACAAAAAACTTTGATTATACACCAAGTACACTTATTTATCCTTAGGCCTTTTTAGCAGAGGCTCCAGGACCCTCCACAAAACCAGCAGCATGAAAGAGGACATATGGCATCCTTTAGAAAATTAGATTACAGGAAAGGCATTGATTTTAGAAACACAGAGATCATTAGTTGCAACCGTGAAATCACAAAAAACTTCGATTATACACCAAGTACACTTATTTATCCTTAGGCCTTTTTAGCAGAGGCTCCAGGACCCTCCACAAAACCAGCAGCATGAAAGAGGACTTATGGCATACTTTAGAAAATTAGATTACAGGAAAGGCATTGATTTTAGAAACACAGAGATCATTAGTTGCAACCGTGAAATCTAAAAAAACATAGATTATACACCCAGTACACTTATTTATCCTTAGGCCTTTTTAGAAGAGTGTCCCAGAGCCTCAACAGAAAGAACAGCATGAAAGAGGACATATGGCATCCTTTTGAAAAATAGATTACAGGAAAGGCATTGATTTTAGAAAGACAGAAAAAAATTGTTACAAACGGGAAATCTAAAAAAACATTGAATAGACACCCAGTTCACTTCTTTATCCTTCGGCCTTTTGAGCAGAGGCTCCAGGACACTCAACAAAACCAGCAGTAGGAAAGAGGACATATGGCATCCTTTGTGAAAAAAAGATTATAGGAAAGGCATTGATTTTTGAAACCCGGGGATAATTTGTTGCAACCGTGAATTTGAACTAAAAAAAAAGATTGGATGGACACCAGGTACAATTCTTTATCCATAATGCCTTTTTATAAGAGGGTCCAGGACCCTCAAACAAAAAACCAGCAGGAAAGAGGACATATGGCATACTTTTGAACAATACAGTAAGAGTACAGGAAAGGCATTGATTTTAGAAACCCATAGATAATTTTTTGCAAATGTAAATTTGAATCAAAAAAATGATTCGATGGACACCCAGTACACCACTTTCTCCTTAGGCCTTTTTATAAGAGTGTCCTGGACCCTCAAAAAAAAACACCAGCAGGAAAGAGGACATATGGCATACTTTTGAAAATTAGATTACAGGAAAGGCATTGATGTTAGAAACACAGAGATCAGTTATATGACCCGGGAAATAGAAAAAAACATTGATTGGACACCCAGTATACTTCTTTATCCTTAGGCCTTTTTAAAAGAGTGTCCCGGAGCCTCAACAGAAAGAACAGCATGAAAGAGGACATATGGCATCCTTTTGAAAAAATAGATTACAGGAAAGGCATTGATTTTTGAAAGACAGAAAAAATAAGTTACAACTGTGAAATCTAAAAAAACATTGAATAGACACCCAGTACACTTCTTTATCCTTCGGCCTTTTTAGCAGACGCTGCAGGACACTCAACAAAACCAGCAGTAGGAAAGAGGACATATGGCATCCTTTGTGAAAAAAAGATTATAGGAAAGGCATTGATTTTAGAAACCCGGGGATAATTTGTTGCAACTGTGAATTTGAATAAAAAAAAAAGATTGGATGGACACCAGGTACAATTCTTTATCCATAATGCCTTTTTATAAGAGGGTCCAGGACCCTCAAACAAAAAACCAGCAGGAAAGAGGACATATGGCATACTTTTGAACAATAGAGTACAGGAAAGGCATAGATTTTAGAAACCCATAAAAAAAAATTTAAAATGTAAATTTGAATAAAAAAAATGATTCGATGGACAGCCAGTACACCTCTTTCTCCTTAGGCCTTTTTATAAGAGGGTGCTGGACCCTCAAAAAAAACACCAGCAGGAAAGAGGACGTATGGCATCCTTTTGAACAATAGAGTACAGGTACAGCATTGATTTTACAAACCCAGAGATCATTTTGGTCAATTGTTAAATAGAAAAATAAAAATGAGTGGCCAACCAGTACACCTCTTTCTCCTTAGGCCTTTTTATAAGATGGTCCTGGACACTCAAAAAAAACACCAGCAGGAAAGAGGACGTATGGCATCCTTTTGAACAATAGAGTACAGGTACGGCATTGATTTTACAAAACCAGAGATAATTTAAGTCAAATGAGAAATAGAAAATAAAAATGAGTGGACACCCAGTACACCTCTTTTCACCTTAGGCCTTTTTATAAGAGTGTCCAGGACCCTCAAACAAAATACCAGCAGGAAAGAGAACATATGGCATAATTTGGAACAATAGAGTACTGGTACGGCATTGATTTGTGAATCCCACAGATAATTGTTTGTAAAAGTGAAATAGCACCAAAAAACATGCTTGGACTCCCACTCCAGGTCGTTCACCTTCAGCTTTTTTATAAGAGGGTCCAGCACCCTCAACAGAAACAAATGCAGGAAACACCACCACATATGCCATCCTTTTGCACAAGCGAGTACAGGTATGGCATCCATTTTAGAAACCCAAAGATAATTGAGAGGAACCAGGAACATTTTTATAAAAACTGGATGGGGCAACCATTACTACAGGTCGTTCTCCTTCAGCATTTTTATATCATGGGCCACGACCCGCAACAGGCACAACAGCATGAAACAAAACATATGCCACCCTTTTGCACAATAGAGTACAGGTATGTCATAGATGGAACACGGAGATAATTTAGATCAACCAAGAGACGGATAAAGATGCTTGGTCGGTCCTACTCTTTCAAATTTGTTGCATTTTGCGTTCAATTGAATGGTCCACCGGATATGAGTGGGGTGTAAAGTTGTACAATTCGTAACAGTTTAATCACTAGTGTTATGTGCCTTATTTTTTTTATTTGAGTTTTGTACCCACAGAGATGCAGCAGAGGCCAGAAAAATTAGGAATGTACAAATGACTGAAACATTGGGGTATTGTTGGAGCAACTGCTGTAGCAGCGGCCAGAAAAATCGATGTTTGTAAAACATTTATAAAGTGCCCTAAAAGCTTGTGGCTTGAACACTAGTTGTTGGCGGATAAGTAGGGTGACCATATTGCCGCTTTAAAAAGGGACACATATGAAAAATACATATGTCAGGGTTCTTATACAAAACATTTCTTTAAACAGCCTTGAAAACAGCCCTGACATATGTATTTTTCATAAGCGTCCCTTTTTAAAGCGGCAATATGGTCACCCTACGGATAAGTCAAGCAAGTCCTCCGTCTTTATAACCAAAAAAAAAAGGCCAGCCTGTGTACCAGTTGTAGCCCAAGGCAGCTCATATCATCATCAGTAGTTTTTTATTCAAATGTATCGCCCAATGTCAGTCCCTTCGGGATCCAGCCCTCATTCATTTTTATAAAAGTGAGATAGTCAAGGCTTTTTTGACCTAGGCGACTTCTCTTCTCAGTGACAAAACCTCCTGCTGCACTAAAAGTCCTTTCGGACAGGACACTTGAAGCGGGGCAGGCCAGAAGTTCCATTGCAAATTGGGATAGCTCAGGCCACAAGTCCAGCCTGCACACCCAGTAGTCAAGGGGTCCATCGCTCCTGAGAGTGTCGAGATCCGCAGTTAAAGCTAGGTAGTCTGCTACCTGTCGGTTGAGTCTTTCTCTAAGGCTGGATCCCGAAAGGCTCTGATGGTGCATGGGAGTTAAAAAGATACGCATGTCCTCCATCAACAAGACGTCAGGAAAGCGCCCGGTCCTTGCCGCCGTGGTCGTGGGAGGAGGAGGATTAATTTCATCTCTTCCCCTGTTACATTCCCGTGGTGCTGTGACATCACCCTTATACGCTGTATAAAGCATAGTTTTTAATTTATTATGAAAATGCTCCATCCTTTCCGACTTGCGGGAATTTGGTAACATTTCAGGCACTTTATGCTTATACCGGGGGTCGAGGAGAGTGGACACCCAGTACAGGTCGTTCTCCTTCAGCTTTTTTATACAAGGGTCCCTCAACAGGCACGACAGCATGAAAGAACCCATTTGAACAAGGTTGGATGCTGAGCTAATCATGTCGCGTTCCTCCTCCTCACTGATCTCACTGATGGTATCTTCTTCCCCCCAGCCACGTACAACACCACGGGTACCAGAGAGGTGACAACAACTAGCACCCTGGGATGACTGTTGTGCTCGGTCTTCCTCCTCCTCATCCTCCCCAAAGCCACATTCCTCCTCTGACTCCTCTTCCTCACAATCCTCTTCCTGCGTTGCCGCAGGTCCAGCAAGCAATGCTGATTCGGCTGTTTGTGGGGGTGATGGACACCACAACTCTTCCTCTTCACGCTCATCTACTGCCTGATCCAGCACTCTTCACAGGGCACGCTCCAGGAAGAAAACAAATGGTATGATGTCGCTGATGGTGCCTTCGGTGCGACTGACAAGGTTTGTCACCTCCTCAAAAGGACGCATGAGCCTACAGGTATTGCGCATGAGCGTCCAGTAATTTGGCAAAAATATCCCCAGCTCCCCAGAGGCTGTCCTAGCACCCCGGTCATACAAATACTCATTAACAGCTTTTTCTTGTTGGAGCAGGCGGTCAAACATTAGGAGTGTTGAATTCCACTGTGTCGGGCTGTCGCAAATCAAGCGCCTCACTGGCAGGTTGTTTCGACGCTGGATATCAGACAAGTGCGCCATGGCCGTGTAGGAACGCCTGAAATGGCCACACACCTTCCTGGCCTGCTTCAGGACGTCCTGTAAGCCTGGGTACTTATGGACAAATCGTTGTACAATCAGATTACACACATGTGCCATGCACGGCACATGTGTCAACTTGCCCAATTTCAATGCCGCCACCAAATTACTTCCATTGTCAGAAACAACCTTGCCAATCTCCAGTTGGTGCGGAGTCAGCCACTGATCCACCTGTGCGTTCAGGGCGGTCAGGAGTGCTGGTGCGGTGTGACTCTCCGCTTTCAGGCAAGTCAACCCCAAGACGGCGTGACACTGCCGTACCCGGGATGTAGCATAGTACCTGGGGAGCTGGGGGGTGCCATAGATGTGGAGCAAGACGCAGAAGTTGAACAGGACTCAGCCGAGGAAGAGGTTATGAAAGAGGATGGAGTAGGAGGAGTAGAGGAGGTAGCAGCAGGCCTGCCTGCAAGTCGTGGCGGTGTCACCAACTCTTCTGCAGAGCCACACATTCCATGCTTGTCAGAAGTCAGCAGGTTTACCCAATGCGCAGTGTAGGTGATATACCTGCCCTGACCATGCTTTGCAGACCAGCTATCCGTGGTCATATGGACCCTTGCTGTGTGCCAGACATGCCATAACTTCCTTTCTCACAACAGAGTACAGGTTTGGGATTGCCTTTTGTGAAAAGAAATTTCTGCCAGGTACCTTCCACTGCGGTGTCCCAATAGATACAAATTTTTTGAAAGCATCAGACTCCACCAGCTTGTATGGTAAAAGCTGGCGGGCTAAGAGTTCAGACAAGCCAGCTGTCAGACGCCGGGCAAGGGGGTGACTTTGAGAAATTGGCTTCTTATGCTCAAACATGTCCTTGACAGACACCTGACTGTGGGCAGATGACCAGGAACTGCTACGTAAGAGAGACTTAGTGGAGGATGGTTGAGAGGGGGCAAGGAGGACAGCACTGGTTGACGTGGCTGAAGATGCTGGAGCAGGAGGAGGAGGGCGGCTTTCACTTTGTGTGCTGCTTCTACTCATGTGTTCTTCCCATCGGCCTTTGTGATGGGAGACCATGTGCCTTCGCAAAGCAGTTGTACCTAGGTGGCTGTTGGACTTCCCACGACTCAGTTTCTTTTGGCACAGGTTGCAAATGGCATCACTGTTGTCAGAGGCAGACACACAAAAAAAATGCCACACTGCTGAGCTCTGCGAAGACGGCATTCTGGTGGTGGCAACAGCATGCGTTGATGGGCGTCGGCGGGCTGTCTGGCTGACCCCTGGTGACGATGCATGCTGTCTGACTGTGCCACTAGCTCCTTGAGACGAACTCTCCGTGCTTCCAAATCGTCTCCTCCTCCTCCTCTCTGTCTCCCCATCTGAACTTTCCCCCTCTTCTTCTTCTCTTCTAGCAGGCACCCACGTGACATCCACCGACACATCATCATCAACCGCTTCACTTGTATCTGAAACATCAAGAAAGGAAGCAGCAGCGGGTACAACATCACCATCATCATCACACCGTACCTGCATGTCGGTAATGCTGCCTGACTGAGACTGATCACTATTATCTACATCCTCTGTCAATGATGGTTGCGCATCACTCATTTCTTCAAAATGATGTGTCAATAACTCCTGTGACAGATCAAGTGAAGCGGCTGTGGTGCTAGTGTTGGTGGTGGCGACAGGCAGCGGAGTGTCACTGGTCACTTGAGACCTGCCCAAAGCACAGCTGGACTTAGATGGTGCGTCAAGGTTAGGAGGACTAGCAGCGGAAGCTGAAGAAGATTGGGTTTCCTGTGTTAGCCATTCAACTAGGTCCTCCTCAGAAGTTTTTGCATCCCCCCTGGCACCCGGCGTCTGAACAATGTGCATATTTGTAGGGTCTAAAGGAATCACAGCACCACGACCATGACCACGGAACCTGCGGGGTGGCCTGCCTCTGCCTGTCATTTTTTTTAAATGGACACTAACAATACTATTACACCAATTGAGTGGTGGCACTGTGAAAGTGGGCACAGTATACGCTGTGAGACTGACAACAACAAAAAAGACAGATGTTTTAAAAATCACAAATTGTTAATTTTTTGAAATATTACTAGTACTGTGGCAACAAATATGATTGTTTGGCACTATTTGGCAAATGAGCCTGTCTGGCACACACGCTGGGAGAAAGGAAACTGCAATTCAATGGCACTAGGAGACTGAAGAATCACAGTCAAAACAGTTATGATTAACAAAAATTCCAATCCTGTTACAATAAATATGAGTGGTGGCACTAATTGGCTAGTTGGGACTGGCACACAGGCAGGCAGGCAGGAGGAAAATGCAATTCAAGGGCACTACTAGACTGCAGATTGACAGTCAAAACAGTGTTGATTGACAAATTTTGCAATACTGTTAAAAGAAATATGATTGCTAGCACTAATTGGATAGTTGGGCCTGGCACACAGGCTGGCAGGCAGTAGAAAAGTGCAATTCAATGGCACAAGCAAAATGAGGATTAAGATCAACCATCAAGATTTTTTTTATTTAAATTAGTAACTATACTGTGACAACAATTAGGATTGGTGTAAATAGTTGGCAAGACGGCCTGGCACAAAAGGATGGCAGGCAGGAGGGAGATGCAATTCAAGGACACTAGGAGACTGATTAATGACAGTCAAAACAGTGATGATTGGCAATTTTTGCAATACTGTTAAAAGAAATATGATTGCTGACAACAATTGGCTAGGTGGGCCTGGCTCACAGCAGGCTGCAAGGCAGGAGGAAAGTGCTATTCAATGGCACCAGCAAACTGAGGTTTCAAATCACAGCAACTATTACCAAAGATTTTAATTTTTAATTATTAGAATACTGTCACAACAAATATGATTGGTGTAAATATTTTTTAAGTAGGCCTGGCACACAGGCTTGGAATGCTGTAGAAAAGTGCAATTCAAAGGCACGAGCAAACTGAGGGTTAAGATCATCAACAATAAAGATTTTTTTAATTTTAATTAGTAACTATACTGTGAAAAAAAATTAGGATTGGTGTAAATAGTTGGCAAGACGGCCTGGCACAAAAGGATGGCAGGCAGGAGGGAGATGCAATTCAAGGACACTAGGAGACTGATTACTGACAGTCTAAACAGTGATGATTGACAATTTTTGCAATACTGTTAACAGAAATATGATTGCTGACAACAATTGGCTAGGTGGGGGCCTGGCTCACAGCAGGCTGCAAGGCAGGAGGAAAGTGCGTTTCAATGGCACCAGCAAACTGACGATTCAAATCACAGCAACTATTACCAAAAATTTTAATTTTTAATTATTAGAATACTGTCACAACAAATATGATTGGTGTAAATATTTTTGAAGTAGGCCTGGCACACAGGCTTGGAAGGCTGTAGAAAAGTGCAATTCAAAGGCACGAGCAAACTGAGGGTTAAGATCATCAACAATAAAGATTTTTTTAATTTTAATTAGTAACTATACTGTGACAAAAAATTAGGATTGGTGTAAATAGTTGGCAAGACGGCCTGGCACAAAAGGATGGCAGGCAGGAGGGAGATGCAATTCAAGGACACTAGGAGACTGATTACTGACAGTCTAAACAGTGATGATTGACAATTTTTGCAATACTGTTAACAGAAATATGATTGCTGACAACAATTGGCTAGGTGGGGGCCTGGCTCACAGCAGGCTGCAAGGCAGGAGGAAAGTGCGTTTCAATGGCACCAGAAAACTGACGATTCAAATCACAGCAACTATTAACAAAAATTTTAATTTTTAATTATCAGAATACTGTCACAACAAATATGATTGGTGTAAATATTTTTAAAGTAGGCCTGGCACACAGGCTTGGAAGGCTGTAGAAAACTGAATTCAAAGGCACGAGCAAACTGAGGGTTAAGATTATCAACAATAAAGATTTTTTTAATTATAATTAGTAACTATACTGTGACAAAAAATTAGGATTGGTGTAAATAGTTGGCAAGACGGCCTGGCACAAAAGGATGGCAGGCAGGAGGGAGATGCAATTCAAGGACACTAGGAGACTGATTACTGACAGTCTAAAGAGTGATGATTGACAATTTTTGCAATACTGTTAACAGAAAACATAATTTATGCTTACCTGATAAATTCCTTTCTTCTGTAGTGTAGTCAGTCCACGGGTCATCCATTACTTATGGGATATTAACTCCTCCCTAACAGGAAGTGCAAGAGGATCACCCAAGCAGAGCTGCTATATAGCTCCTCCCCTCTACGTCACACCCAGTCATTCGACCGAAAACCAAACGAGAAAGGAGAAACTATAGGGTGCAGTGGTGACTGGAGTATAATTTAAAATTTAGACCTGCCATAAAAAACAGGGCGGGCCGTGGACTGACTACACTACAGGAGAAAGGAATTTATCAGGTAAGCATAAATTATGTTTTCTCCTGTTAAGTGTAGTCAGTCCACGGGTCATCCATTACTTATGGGATACCAATACCAAAGCTAAAGTACACGGATGACGGGAGGGACAGGCAGGATCTTTACACGGAAGGAACCACTGCCTGAAGAACCTTTCTCCCAAAAACAGCCTCAGAAGAAGCAAAAGTGTCAAATTTGTAAAATTTGGAAAAAGTATGAAGAGAAGACCAAGTTGCAGCCTTGCAAATCTGTTCAACAGAGGCCTCATTCTTAAAGGCCCACGTGGAAGCCACAGCTCTCGTAGAATGAGCTGTAATTCTTTCAGGAGGCTGCTGTCCAGCAGTCTCATAGGCTAAACGTATTATGCTACGAAGCCAAAAAGAGAGAGAGGTAGCAGATGCTTTTTGACCTCTCCTCTGTCCAGAATAAACGACAAACAGGGAAGAAGTTTGGCGAAAATCTTTAGTTGCCTGTAAATAAAATTTCAGGGCACGGACTACGTCTAGATTGTGCAGAAGTCGTTCCTTCTTTGAAGAAGGGTTAGGGCACAATGATGGAACAACAATCTCTTGATTGATATTCTTGTTAGTGACTACCTTAGGTAAGAACCCAGGTTTAGTACGCAGAACTACCTTGTCTGAATGAAAAATCAGATAAGGAGAATCACAATGTAAGGCCGATAACTCAGAGACTCTACGAGCCGAGGAAATAGCCATTAAAAACAGAACTTTCCAAGATAACAGCTTGATATCAATGGAATGAAGGGGTTCAAACGGAACACCCTGTAAAACGTTAAGAACTAAGTTTAAGCTCCACGGTGGAGCAACAGTCTTAAACACAGGCTTAATCCTGGCCAAAGCCTGACAAAAAGCCTGAATGTCTGGAACTTCTGACAGACGTTTGTGTAAAAGGATGGACAGAGCTGAGATCTGTCTCTTTAAAGAACTTGCAGATAAACCCTTTTCTAAACCTTCTTGTAGAAAAGACAATATCCTAGGAATCCTAACCTTACTCCATGAGTAACTCTTGGATTCGCACCAGTGTAAATATTTACCCCATATCTTATGGTAAATTTTCCTGGTAACAGGTTTCCTAGCCTGTATTAAGGTATCAATTACTGACTCCGAAAATCCACGCTTTGATAAAATCAAGCGTTCAATCTCCATGCAGTCAGCTTCAGAGAAATTAGATTTTGATGTTTGAAAGGACCCTGAATTAGAAGGTCCTGTCTCAGAGGCAGCGACCAAGGTGGACAGGATGACATGTCCACTAGATCTGCATACCAGGTCCTGCGTGGCCACGCAGGCGCTATTAGAATCACCAATGCTTTCTCCTGTTTGATCCTGGCAATCAATCGAGGAAGCATCGGGAAGGGTGGAAACACATAAGCCATCTTGAAGGTCCAAGGTGCTGTCAGAGCATCTATTAGGACTGCTCCCAGGTCCCTGGATCTGGACCCGTAACAAGGAAGCTTGGCGTTCTGGCGAGACGCCATGAGATCCATATCTGGTTTGCCCCAACGTCGAAGTATTTGGGCAAAGACCTCCGGATGAAGTTCCCACTCCCCCGGATGAAAAGTCTGGCGACTTAGGAAATCCGCCTCCCAGTTCTCCACGCCTGGGATGTGGATCGCTGACAGGTGGCAAGAGTGAGACTCTGCCCAGCGAATTATCTTTGAAACTTCCATCATCGCTAGGGAACTCCTTGTCCCTCCCTGATTGTTGATGTAAGCCACAGTCGTGATGTTGTCCGACTGAAACCTCATGAACCTCAGAGTTGCTAACTGAGGCCAAGTCAGAAGGGCATTGAGAACTGCTCTCAATTCCAGAATGTTTATTGGAAGGAGACTCTCCTCCTGAGTCCATGATCCCTGAGCCTTCAGGGAATTCCAGACAGCGCCCCAACCTAGTAGGCTGGCGTCTGTTGTTACAATTGTCCAGTCTGGCCTGCTGAAGGGCATCCCTCTGGACAGATGTGGCCGAGAAAGCCACCATAGAAGAGAATCTCTGGTCTCTTGATCCAGATTCAGCATAGGGGACAAATCTGAGTAATCCCCATTCCAATGACTTAGCATGCACAATTGCAGCGGTCTGAGATGCAGGCGTGCAAAAGGTACTATGTCCATTGCCGCTACCATTAAGCCGATTACCTCCATGCATTGAGCCACTGACGGGTGTGGAATGGAATGAAGGATCCGGCAAGCATTTAGAAGTTTTGTTAACCTGTCCTCTGTCAGGTAAATCTTCATTTCTACAGAATCTATGAGAGTCCCTAAGAAGGGAACTCTTGTGAGTGGCAATAGAGAACTCTTTTCTTCGTTCACTTTCCACCCATGTGACCTTAGAAATGCCAGTACTAACTCTGTATGAGACTTGGCAGTTTGGAAACTTGACGCTTGAATCAGAATGTCGTCTAGGTACGGAGCTACCGATATTCCTCGCGGTCTTAGTACCGCCAGAAGAGAACCCAGAACCTTTGTAAAGATTCTTGGAGCCGTAGCTAACCCGAAGGGAAGAGCTACAAACTGGTAATGCCTGTCTAGGAAGGCAAACCTTAGATACCGGTAATGATCCTTGTGAATCGGTATGTGAAGGTAGGCATCCTTTAAATCCACTGTGGTCATGTACTGACCCCTTTGGATCATGGGTAAGATTGTCCGAATAGTTTCCATTTTGAACGATGGAACTCTTAGGAATTTGTTTAGGATCTTTAAATCCAATATTGGTCTGAAGGTTCCTTCTTTCTTGGGAACCACAAACAGATTTGAGTAAAACCCTTGTCCGTGTTCCGACCGCGGAACCGGATGGATCACTCCCATTAGTAAAAGATCTTGTACACAGCGTAGAAACGCCTCTTTCTTTATCTGGTTTGTTGACAACCTTGAAAGATGAAATCTCCCTTGTGGAGGAGAAGCTTTGAAGTCCAGAAGATATCCCTGAGATATGATCTCCAACGCCCAGGGATCCTGGACATCTCTTGCCCAAGCCTGGGTGAAGAGAGAAAGTCTGCCCCCCACTAGATCCGTTTCCGGATCGGGGGCCCTCACTTCATGCTGTCTTAGGGGCAGCAGCAGGTTTTCTGGCCTGCTTGCCCTTGTTCCAGGTCTGGTTAGGTTTCCAGCCTTGTCTGTAGCGAGCAACAGTTCCTTCCTGTTTTGGAGCAGAGGAAGTTGATGCTGCTCCTGCCTTGAAGTTACGAAAGGCACGAAAATTAGACTGTCTAGCCCTTGGTTTGGCTCTGTCTTGAGGCAGGGCATGGCCCTTACCTCCCGTAATGTCAGCGATAATTTCTTTCAAACCGGGCCCGAATAATGTCTGCCCCTTGAAAGGTATGTTAAGCAATTTAGATTTAGAAGTCACATCAGCTGACCAGGATTTTAGCCACAGCGCTCTGCGCGCCTGAATGGCGAATCCGGAATTCTTAGCCGTAAGTTTAGTTAAGTGTACTACAGCATCAGAAATAAATGAATTAGCTAGCTTAAGGGCTTTAAGCTTGTGTGTAATCTCATCCAATGGAGCTGTGTCAAGGGTCTCTTCCAGAGACTCAAACCAAAATGCCGCCGCAGCCGTGACAGGCGCAATGCATGCAAGGGGTTGCACTATAAAACCTTGTTGAACAAACATTTTCTTAAGGTAACCCTCTAACTTTTTATCCATTGGATCTGAAAAAGCACAGCTATCCTCCACCGGGATAGTGGTACGCTTAGCTAAAGTAGAAACTGCTCCCTCCACCTTAGGGACCGTTTGCCATAAGTCCCGTGTGGTGGCGTCTATTGGAAACATTTTTCTGAATATAGGAGGGGGTGAAAAAGGCACACCGGGTCTATCCCACTCCTTAGTAACAATTTCAGTAAGTCTCTTAGGTATAGGAAAAACGTCAGTACACGTCGGTACCGCAAAATATTTATCCAACCTACATATTTTCTCTGGGATTGCAACCGTGTTACAATCATTCAGAGCCGCTAACACCTCCCCTAGTAATACACGGAGGTTCTCCAGCTTAAATTTAAAATTTGAAATGTCTGAATCCAGTTTATTTGGATCAGATCCGTCACCCACAGAATGAAGCTCTCCGTCTTCATGTTCTGCAAATTGTGACGCAGTATCAGACATGGCCCTAGCATTATCAGCGCACTCTGTTCTCACCCCAGAGTGGTCTCGTTTACCCCTAAGTTCTGGCAATTTAGATAAAACTTCAGTCATAACATTAGCCATGTCTTGTAAAGTGATTTGTAATGGCCGCCCTGATGTACTTGGCGTTACAATATCACGCACCTCCTGAGCGGGAGATGCAGGTACTGACACGTGAGGCAAGTTAGTCGGCATAACTTCCCCCTCGTTGTCTGGTGAATTTTGCTTAACATGTACAGATTGGCTTTTATTTAAAGTAGCATCAATGCAATTAGTACATAAATTTCTATTGGGCTCCACCTTGGCCTTTGAACATATAGCACAAAGAGATTCCTCTGTGTCAGACATGTTTAAACAAACTAGCAATTAGACTAGCAAGCTTGGAAAATACTTTTCAAATGAATTTACAAGCAATATAAAAAACGTTACTGTGCCTTTAAGAAGCACACAAAAAAACTGTCACTTTGATATAACAATGAACCGGTCTAGTTATAGCAATCAATTTTTCATATGAAATGCATTAATTTAGCAAAGGATAGCACCCATCAGCAAATGGATTATTAACCCTTTAATACCAAAAACGATTGACAAATCAAATAAATACGTTTTTATCACAGTCAAAGCACAGTCTCACAGGTCTGCTGTGAGTGATTACCTCCCTCAAACTAGTTTTGGAGACCCCTGAGCTCTGTAGAGACGTCCTGGATCATGCAGGGAGAATAAGGAAGACTGTGACTGAATTTTTAATGCGTAGTAAAAGCGCCAAAATAGGCCCCTCCCACTCATAATACAGCAGTGGGGAAGCTCATTAAACTGATTTTATTCAAATAAACGATAGCCAAGTGGAAAATAATGCCCATAAATTTTCACCAAGTACCTCAGAGAGAAAAACGATTAACCTGCCAGTAAACGTTTTAAATATATGAAATAATAATAAAAGCCTGTTGCTAGTCGCTATCACTGCAGAAAGGCTATAAGTTATATGTATACCGTATTTTCTTAGTGAAGTGCCATTCCCCAGAAATACTTTAGTGCCAACATACATACATAACAGCCTGATACCAGTTGCTACTACTGCATTTAAGGCTGTACTTACATTATATTGGTATTAGCAGTATTTTCTCAGTCAATTCCATTCCTTAGAAAATAATATACTGCAACATACCTTTTTGCAGGTGAACCCTGCCCGCTGTCCCCTGTTCTGAAGTTACCTCGCTCCTCAGAATGGCCGAGAACAGCAAATGGATCTTAGTTACGTCCGCTAAGATCATACACAAACTCAGGTAGATTCTTCTTCTAATACTGCCTGAGAAGAAACAACACACTCCGGTGCTGTTTAAAACAACAAACTTTTGATTGAAGTAATAAAAAACTAAATTTAATAACCACACTCCTCTCACACATCCTATCTATTAGTTAGGTGCAAGAGAATGACTGGGTGTGACGTAGAGGGGAGGAGCTATATAGCAGCTCTGCTTGGGTGATCCTCTTGCACTTCCTGTTAAGGAGGAGTTAATATCCCATAAGTAATGGATGACCCGTGGACTGACTACACTTAACAGGAGAAATATGATTGCTGACAACAATTGGCTAGGTGGGGGCCTGGCTCACAGCAGGCTGCAAGGCAGGAGGAAAGTGCGTTTCATTGGCACCAGCAAACTGACGATTCAAATCACAGCAACTATTAACAAAAATTTTAATTTTTAACCCTTTAAGGACACAGCTTTCAGTTTGCTCAATTGTTTTATGACGGAAAAATTCCGTCATATGTCCTTAAGAGGTTAATTATTAGAATACTGTCACAACAAATATGATTGGTGTAAATATTTTTTAAGTAGGCCTGGCACACAGGCTTGGAAGGCTGTAGAAAACGGCAATTCAAAGGCACGAGCAAACTGAGGGTCAAGATCATCAACAATAAAGATTTTTTTAATTTTAATTAGTAACTATACTGTGACAAAAAATTAGGATTGGTGTAAATAGTTGGCAAGACGGCCTGGCACAAAAGGATGGCAGGCAGGAGGGAGATGCAATTCAAGGACACTAGGAGACTGATTACTGACAGTCTAAACAGTGATGATTGACAATTTTTGCAATACTGTTAACAGAAATATGATTGCTGACAACAATTGGCTAGGTGGGGGCCTGGCTCACAGCAGGCTGCAAGGCAGGAGGAAAGTGCGTTTCAATGGCACCAGCAAACTGACGATTCAAATCACAGCAACTATTACCAAAAATTTTTATTTTTAATTATTAGAATACTGTCACAACAAATATGATTGGTGTAAATATTTTTTAAGTAGGCCTGGCACACAGGCTTGGAAGGCTGTAGAAAACTAAATTCAAAGGCACGAGCAAACTGAGGGTTAAGATCATCAACAATAAAGATTTTTTTAATTATAATTAGTAACTATACTGTGACAAAAAATTAGGATTGGTGTAAATAGTTGGCAAGACGGCCTGGCACAAAAGGATGGCAGGCAGGAGGGAGATGCAATTCAAGGACACTAGGAGACTGATTACTGACAGTCTAAACAGTGATGATTGACAATTTTTGCAATACTGTTAACAGAAATATGATTGCTGACAACAATTGGCTAGGTGGGGGCCTGACTCACAGCAGGCTGCAAGGCAGGAGGAAAGTGCGTTTCATTGGCACCAGCAAACTGACGATTCAAATCACAGCAACTATTAACAAAAATTTTAATTTTTAATTATTAGAATACTGTCACAACAAATATGATTGGTGTAAATATTTTTTAAGTAGGCCTGGCACACAGGCTTGGAAGGCTGTAGAAAACTAAATTCAAAGGCACGAGCAAACTGAGGGTTAAGATCATCAACAATAAAGATTTTTTTAATTATAATTAGTAACTATACAGTGACAAAAAATTAGGATTGGTGTAAATAGTTGGCAAGACGGCCTGGCACAAAAGGATGGCAGGCAGAAGGGAGATGCAATTCAAGGACACTAGGAGACTGATTACTGACAGTCTAAACAGTGATGATTGACAATTTTTGCAATACTGTTAACAGAAATATGATTGCTGACAACAATTGGCTAGGTGGGGGCCTGGCTCACAGCAGGCTGCAAGGCAGGAGGAAAGTGCGTTTCATTGGCACCAGCAAACTGACGATTCAAATCACAGCAACTATTAACAAAAATTTTAATTTTTAATTATTAGAATACTGTCACAACAAATATGATTGGTGTAAATATTTTTGAAGTAGGCCTGGCACACAGGCTTGGAAGGCTGTAGAAAACTGCAATTCAAAGGCACGAGCAAACTGAGGGTTAAGATCATCAACAATAAAGATTTTTTTAATTTTAATTAGTAACTATACTGTGACAAAAAATTAGGATTGGTGTAAATAGTTGGCAAGACGGCCTGGCACAAAAGGATGGCAGGCAGGAGGGAGATGCAATTCAAGGACACTAGGAGACTGATTACTGACAGTCTAAACAGTGATGATTGACAATTTTTGCAATACTGTTAACAGAAATATGATTGCTGACAACAATTGGCTAGGTGGGGGCCTGGCTCACAGCAGGCTGCAAGGCAGGAGGAAAGTGCGTTTCAATGGCACCAGCAAACTGACGATTCAAATCACAGCAACTATTAACAAAAATTTTAATTTTTAATTATTAGAATACTGTCACAACAAATATGATTGGTGTAAATATTTTTGAAGTAGGCCTGGCACACAGGCTTGGAAGGCTGTAGAAAAGTGCAATTCAAAGGCACGAGCAAACTGAGGGTTAAGATCAACACTAAAAATTTTTTTTATTTAAATTAATAACTATACTGTCTGACTGTGACAACAATTATGATTGGTGTAAATAGTTGGCTAGACGGCCTGGCACAAAAGGCTGGCAGTGGCAGGCAGGAGGTAAATGAAATTCAATGGCCCTAGGAGACTGAATATTTGCAGTCCAAAAAATTATGTTTTTTTTTTTATTATTACTGTTACAAGAATTGTGATTGGTGCCACTAATTGGCTACTTGGGCCTGGCAGACAGGCTGGCAGATATGAGTCGTGGATGGTAGGTAGGGCAGTAATTTAACACAGTATGCTGTGTAAGTGACAAAAACACAGGACTGATAGAAAATTAAGTTACATTACACTAGCAAAATATTTTAAAATTTTAGATTTTAATATTAAAATTATGTTAAGAAGTGCAATGCACATATGACTCTATGAGTGGTCGCACTGGCTGGCTGCTACGTAGGGCAGCAATTATAACAACAGTATGCTGTGTAAGTCAGATAGACAGTTAGACACAGGCCTGATAGAAAATACAATTAGATTACACTAGCATAATGATTTAAAGACTTTTTTTTGGAAATTTTAAGAAAAAGGTTAAGCACATACATATGAGTCGTGGCTGATAGCCTTGGAAGGGCAGCTATTAAAAACAGTAGGCTATGTATGTCGGATACACACACGCCTGATAGAAAATACTATTAGATTACACTAGAAAAATTATTGAAATTATTTTTTGGGGGAGGGGGAATTAAAAAAGGTTAAACACATATGAGTCGTGGCTCATAGACTAGGGAGGGCAGCAAGTAAACACAGTAGGCTCTCTATGTCAGCAAAACACACAGGCCGGATAGAAAATTAGATTTGATTACACTAGCAAACAAATTTAAACTTTTTTTTTTTTATATTAAAATTAACGTGAAAGAAAAATAGATATGAGTGCTGGGTGGCTGCCTGGCACAGACCAATTAACCAAAAGACTGAAAAAAAAGAGGTATATTAATGCTGAGTGAGCCCGACAGACACAGGCATGATAGTAAATGTAATTAGATTACACTAGAAAAATATTTTTTGGTGTTTTTTTTTTAAATTAAAAATAATGTTATAAACGGATATTAACACTGCTGGCTGCTGGCTGGCACAGAGCAATGAACCAGAGTATATGCTGTGTGACACTGGCCTGATAGAAAATGAAAAAAAATTACACTAGAAAAATAATTATATTTTTGGGTTAGTTAAATTTAAACTAATGTTGTTAGGGAGATATCAGTGGTGGCAGTAGTCACAGCATATGCTGTGAGCCTTAAACACACAGCTGAAAGCCAGGCAAATGCTAATAAAAAAAAAAAAAAAAAAAAAAACGGCACGAAATATAGCCCTAAAAAGGGCTTTTTGGGGTGCTGTGCTTGCAGCAGAGATGAGTGGAGTCCTTCTGGACTGTAAATACACTAGCCTAGCTATGTTTTTCCTATTAATGTCAGGAGCAAAAACACAACACGTCCTCTCATTAAAAAAGCAAGGTCGTTATGAGTCTAAAATGGCGGATTCCGAGTAGCTGGGAGTGTCTGTGAGGGAGTGTCTGATGTTGATTGGCTCTAATGTGTCAGGCGGCTGTGACATAAAGGGTCAAAGTTTCCACAATGATGACACATAGGGGCGGATCGAACATCGCCATGTGTTCGCCCACAAACGCGAACGCGAACAACCTATGTTCGCTGTGAACCGTTCGCGGGCGAACAGTTCGGGACATCACTATTTAGGGACTGATTATTTAAAGCTCTCTGGTCTGGTGGGAATATTTAAGAAGTCTTGTCAGTACTGTGAGGTCCCTAATAATTTTAAAGAGACATTTTAGCTTGAGAGCTCTTTATCTTAGTATGTAAGTTTCTGCACATGAAAATGAGAAACATAAATTACAACTTAAAGTGGATGTAAAGTCACTGATAGTAGACAATCCTAAATGCTTTATCCCCCAAAAATAGCATAAGTTTAAGTCATCATTTTTTTAAATACATTATATTATATCGATTTATATACTTAACTATTTATAATCATCTCGCTCTCTCCCTCCGCCCGCCATTTTGTTCCTCGTTTAGTATTTTGATTGACACTTGACTAAACTAATAATCGGCCTTACCCCGTGGCGTCCAGCCCCTTTTTCAAAACGTCACTCTTACTTTATGCGCATGCGTCTTTTCTATGCGCATGCGTAAACAAACTTCAGCTGGATTTTGAGGCGCTGCACGTACACGCTGTAAGCATGCGCATAAAAAGCCTGCAGCCATAACCTTACTAGATTTACTCGGAACAACACGTAAGTATCGATGCTCCATAAACGTATTCATATTGTAACGCAATATATAGATTAATCAAACAGTGGTTTTAAAGTGATAGAGTGCTTATAAGTCTATAATCGCAATTTCGGCAGTTGAGTGTAAACGCATGCGCATATTCGGCAGTAAATTGGAAACGCATGCGCACAAAAATGAGCAATTGTGAACGCGCTTTGCTAATACGTCATAGAGCAGGTGGGACCGCTCTATACGTTATGCTAACAAAAGAAGGGAAGTAATGGATGGGAGGAGCTCTGACTGAAAACGGAGCGAAGTTTAAAAATATAATATCAGGTTAGATTTTGAATATTTAAAGATAATAACAATGCGGTATCAATAATATAGTGAAGAAGAAACAATATTTATTGTCAATAACTTATAAATTTACATTCACTTTAATGCTAAAAAAATCCACATTTTTTGTGTGATTTCTCTCCATGCTGGCGATTTTTTGATAATCAGGCACTTAGGGCCCAATTCTGGGCTGGTGAGATTCAATAAGGATGCACGCCAGTCCTTCTATTTCCCTGAGATGGTCTGGTGGAATTATGTAAAGGCACTTTTTATCGGGTGTCTTGCTAAGGGGCATATACTGCATACGTTACAGAAGTGCACAATGAAAATCGTAATTTAAAATTCATACAAAATGGAGAATTTAACCATTCACACAAATATTCAGGAAAAAATGGTATTGTTAAAGTGCATCAAAAATCGTAACAAAATTGTTCACCAAAAATCTAAAGTTTGTATGTACATTACACGGTAATAAATCATATTAAATTTGTACAACATAAATCATAATTTAAGCAAAAAAACACATTGGAATTAGTACTTTTAAGTACAAAATAATAAGTTTAATTATTTGTTTTATTTCCATAAAATGGGCTGAACATGGGCGTAACATGGCCATATATGAAATTGTCTCTCAAATCCCAGCGTAATTACCAGTTACCATTTCCGCCCTACAGATCACATTGTCAAAATATTCAAAACATTAATTACTCTGAAAGGAAAAACTATGCAAATGAAAATAAAAGCGATCTTAAGGTACAATGCACTGAAAACAGGGTCATTTGATAGGCGTAATATTCATAAACATAAATCGGGTTCTCCCTGTGTACTTTGTCCTCCATTGGGAACTTTAACGTAGCAGAGAGCTCCTGTTATTTCTATGGGAGACATGAGGGCTGCCACCGGAAAACAACGTCTAGACTGGTGAATTTTTTTAGAATTGGCCCCTAAGTTTTTAGTTTGCTTTGCTGTTTAGAAGCTCTGCTACTTTTACTGGTGGTATCAATTGTGTATTATTCTGCACTATTTTCCAAAATATATATTTAAAGGGACACTGAACCCAAATTTTTTCTTTTGTGATTCAGATAGAGCATGACATTTTAAGCAACTTTCTAATGTACTCCTATTATCAAATTTTCTTCATTCTCTTGGTATCTTTATTTGAAATGCAAGAATGTAAGTTTATATGCCGGCCCATTTTTGGTGAACAACCTGGGTTGTCCTTGCTGATTGGTGGATAAATTCATCCACCAATAAAAAAGTGCTTTCCAAAGTCTGAACCAAAAAAAAAAAAAAAGCTTAGATGCCTTCTTTTCAATTAAAGTTAGCAAGAGAATGAAGAAAAATTGATAATAGGAGTAAATTAGAAAGTTGTTTAAAATTGCATGCTGTATCTGAATCATGAAATAAAAATTTGGGTTCAGTGTCCCTTTAATTTGGGAATGAGTGTTTTCTCTTTTTTTTTTTTTTTAAATATATTACTTTGTCAACCTGAAACAAAGCCCAATAACATATTAGCCTTGATATCCAGCAAGTGTCTGCACACTTTCAAAATCATATACACAATCTGTTGATAATTTATTATTTCTGGTGAGAATGTTTTCCATTAATACCACAACAAATGCAAACAACACATCCTATTTACATGTGGTGCATCTGAGTGTGAAATCAGTTTTAATTTAAAAAAAGACATCTCTAGGCAAAATCCTTTATTTGTATAATGCCTTATTGGCTATTGTTTATAGTGCACTGTCCTGTGGGTATCAAAACATTCCAAAAAGGTTACTAATTCTTTCCACAAGATAAAAAAAGAGGCCATATTTACAGTAATAAAATACACCATAAACTTCTTTATATTAGTTTTCTTTCAGAAATAGAAACTTGCTACAGGAACAAATCTCAAAAGTGTGTTGTGTGAAGTAGTCACATGACTACCATATGTAACATAAATATGGTATATCTAGTTGTGGGCATATGATTAAATATTATAAATTATTATTTTATTATTATTATTGCAAACCTTATATATGAATAGCATTATTTATGAAGCTTAAACAAATGTTGGTTATCTAGCACAAACTGCAAATAGAGGAAATTTAAAAAGGCCTATTTGTGTGTGAAAATCTAGAGAAGGTGTGAGGGAAATATATACGTACCTAAGGAATTTTGAGGTGCTAAACAAATAGATGATGATGATGATAATAATAATATATTAACACTCATCTAAATATACATAACAAACTCTACTTCATAAACAATGAATTTTAATATTTTTGCTGTGGGCCCAGGATACAAGTTTAATTAATTTTTATTTATTTTAGTATTTATGGTTTGCAAAAGCTGCTGACAAAACCAAAATCTCTTAGCTAAAGGTTTAATACAAAAATAAAATGCTCTTAGGTATTAAATATTACTACATGTGTAAAACCACAAAGAGCACAATGCTCTCCTGGAAGCTAGCTGAACACATCTGGTGAGCCAGTGACAAGAGGCTTATGTGTGTAGTCACCAATAACCAGCCAGTAATGCATTGCTGCTTTTTAGCCTGCCTACGTATGCTTTTCAATAATGGATACAAAGAGAACTAAGTACATTTGATAATAGAAGTAAGTGGAAAAGATATATATATATATATATATATATATACTGTATATATATATATATATATATATATATATATATGCATATATAGGGCCAGATTACGAGTGCAGCAATATCTTAATGTGCACCCGTAAAGGGGAAAATTTGCACATTTATGGGGCACTTTAAAGTGATGGTAATTTTTATACTTTTATAAGCCTGGTTTGAAAAATATATCTGACAAACAGTCAAGTCACTAACTTTATTTCAGAAAAAAACATTAAGGTTTTTATAATCTTTGATTCTTACTTTTGTATTGTGGCAACGTTCTCTCTGCACCCCTTTGTTGTTTCTGCTTTATGCACAGTGCCGTTGTAGAGCGCTAAATAACTCCCCCCCCCTACAAACATGCCAGAATGCCATGAATGTGATTGGATAGCAGAGATAACGTCATTAAAAAAAACAAACACCTGGTGTGGCTTCCGGAGCCCACGTTACAATCGGAGCAGTTTACTTTAGTTACATAAATAGTTTTCATAAATAAAAGGTATAATTGAAATGTTTGATGAATTAAACACCTACTTATTTTTATAGTTGCATCGGTTGACGATATTCAGAGTATTTGAATTTACCATCATTTTAAATAACCAGCCATTACAAGTGGCTTGTTAATGGGACTTAACATTTGAATAACTTATGATAACCCTTAACTCACATACACCTAGATTACGAGTTTTGCGTTAACAGGGGTGCGGTGCTAACGAGCAGTTTATGCTCACTGCTCACCTACAAACAACGCTGGTTTTTTTTTAAACCCGGCATTAGCCGCAAAAAAGTGAGCGGAGAGCAAAATTTAGCTCCACATCTCACCTCAATACCAGCGTTGCTTACGGTAGTGGTGAGCCGGCAAAACGTGCTTGTGCACGATTTCCCCATAGGAATAAATGGGGCAGATTCGGCTGAAAAAAAACCTAACACCTGCAAAAAAGCACCGCCGCCACCTACATTATGCCTATGAACCCCTAATCTGCTGCCCCCAACATCGCTGACCCCTACTTTTTATTTATTAACCCCTACTCTGCCGCCCCCAATGAAGCCTTCACCTAACTACACTTATTAACCCCTAATCTGCTGCCGCCAACATCGCCGCCACTATAATAAATATATTAACCCCTAAACCTGTCTAAGCCTAACCCTAACACCCTTAACTTAAATATAATTTAAAATAATCTAAATAAAATGACTACAATTAATTAAATAATTCCTATTTAAAACTAAATACTTACCTATAAAATAAACCCTAAGCTAGCTACAATATAACTAATAGTTACATTGTAGCCATCTTAGGGTTTATTTTTATTTTACAGGCAACTTTGTATTTATTTTAACTAGGTACAATAGTTATTAAATAGTTATTAACTATTTAATAACTACCTAGTTAAAATAAATACAAATTTACCTGTAAAATAAATCCTAACCTAAGTTACAATTACACCTAACACTACACTTTAATTAAATTAATTCCCTAAACTAACTACAATTAAATACAATTAAATACAATTATCTAAATTACAAGAAAACAATAAAATTATTAAAAAAAATTAAACTAATTACACCTAATCTAATCCCCCTAATAAAATAAAAAAGTCCCCCAAAATAATAAAAATCCCTACCCTATACTAAATTACAAACAGCCCTTAAAAGGGCCTTTTGTGGGGCATTGCCCCAAAGTAATCAGCTCTTTTACCTGTAAAAAAAATACAATACCCCCCCAAAACCCACCACCCACACACCCAACCCTACTCTAAAAAACACCCAATCCCCCCTTAATAAAACCTAACACTAACCCCTTGAAGATCACCCTACCTTGAGACTCCTTCATTCAACCGGGCAAAAGTGGTCCTCCAGATGGCCAGAAGTCTTCATCCTATCCGGGCAGAAGAGGACCTCCAGATGGGCAGAAGTCTTCATCCAGGCGGCATCTTCTATTTTCATCCATCCGGAGCGTAGCGGGTCCATCTTCATTACATCCGACGCGGAGCATCCTCTTTATCCGACGGCCGACGACTAAATGACGGTACCTTTAAGTGACGTCATCCAAAATGGTGTCCCTTCAATTCCGATTGGCTGATAGAATTCTATCAGCCAATCGGAATTAAGGTAGAAAAATTCCTATTGGCTGATCCAATCAGCCAATAGGATTGAGCTCGCATTCTATTGGCTGTTCCAATCAGCCAATAGAATGCAAGCTCAATCCTATTCGCTGATTGAATCAGCCAATAGGATTGAACTTCAATCCTATTGGCTGATTGGATCAGCCAATAGGATTATTTCTACCTTAATTCCGATCGGCTGATAGAATTCTATCAGCCAATCGGAATTGAAGGGACGCCATCTTGGATGACGTCACTTAAAGGTACGGTCATTTAGTCGTCAGCCGTCGGATGCTCTGCGTCGAATGACTTGAAGTTGGACCCACTCCGCTCCGGATGGATGAAGATAGAAGATGCCGCCTGGATGAAGACTTCTGCCCATCTGGAGGTCCTCTTCTGCCCGGATAGGATGAAGACTTCTGGCCGTCTGGAGGACCACTTCTGCCCAGTTGGATGAAGACATCTCAAGGTAGGGTGATCTTCAAGGGGTTAGTGTTAGGTTTTATTAAGGGGGGATTGGGTGGGTTTTAGAGTAGAGTTGGGTGTGTGGATGGTGGGTTTTAATGTTGGGGGGTATTGTATTTTTTTTTACAGGTAAAAAAGCTGATTACTTTGGGGCAATGCCCCGCAAAAGGCCCTTTTAAGGGCTATTTGTAATTTAGTATAGGGTAGGGATTTTTATTATTTTGGGGGGCTTTTTTATTTTATTAGGGGGATTAGATTAAGTGTAATTAGTTTAAAATTTTTTTAATTATTTTATTATTTTCTGTAATTTAGTGTTTTTTTTATTTTCGTAATTTAGATAATTGTATTTAATTGTAGTTAGTTTAGGGAATTAATTTAATTATAGTGTAGTGTTAGGTGTAATTGTAACTTAGGTTAGGATTTATTTTACAGGTAAATTTGTCTTTATTTTAACTAGGTAGTTATTAAATAGTTAATAACTATTTAATAACTATTGTACCTAGTTAAAATAAATACAAAGTTGCCTGTAAAATAAAAATAAACCCTAAGCTAGATACAATGTAACTATTAGTTAAATTGTAGCTAGCTTAGGGTTTATTTTATAGGTAAATATTTAGTTTAAAAAAGGAATAATTTAATTAATTGTAGTAATTTTATTTAGATTTCTTGTAATTATATTTAAGTTAGGGGGTGTTAGGGTTAGACTTTAGGTTTAGGGGTTAATACATTTAGGTTTAGACTTTAGGGTTAGGGGTTAATACATTTAGTATAGTAGCGGCGACGTTGGGGGCGGCAGATTAGGGGTTAATAAATGTAGGTAGGTGTCGGCGATGTTAGGGCCGGCAGATTAGGGGTTAATAAAATTTAACTAGTTTTTGTGAGGCGGGAGTGCAGTGGTTTAGGGGTTAATATATTTATTATAGTGGTGGTGATGTCCGGTCGGCAGGTTAGGGGTTAAAAGTTTTATTTAAGTGTTTGCAATGTGGGGGGCCTCGGTTTAGGGGTTAATAGGTAGTCTATGGGTGTTAGTGTACTTTATAGCACTTTAGTTAAGAGTTTTATGTTACGGAGTTAGCCCATAAAACTCTTAACTACTGACTTTTAAATTCGGTATCAGTCTTGACAGGAGAAGCTGTACCGCTCACTTTTTCTAAGACTCATAATACCGGCGTTAGTAAAATCCCATTGAAAATATAGCATACGCAATTGATGTGAGGGGATTTGCGGTATGCTCGAGTCACGGAAAAAAAGTGAACGGTACACCTGTACCTGCCAGACTCGTAATACCAGCGGGCATAAAAAAGCAGCATTGGGACCTCTCAACGCTGCTTTTTAAGGCTAACACAAGACTCATAATCTAGCAGATAGTATCCTAATTCATTTTACAGCTCTTCTAAAAGATGAAATCCTTACAAACTTGTTCAGAGTCTTTAGATCCAGAACTGGTCTAAAAGTTACTTCCTTCTTTGGAACAATAGATATAAATAAAATTCCATCCCCTGTTCCTGCAATTGAACTGGAACAATCACTCCCATATCTTCCATATCGGAGCCAGATTGAAGAAAGCAAAGCTTGAACTTTTACAGGATTCCTTGGAACATTGGACAGAAAAACAAAACCTTCCCCTGGGAGGCCTTTTTCTGAATCCAAATTGATATTCTTGAGAAACAATATTCTGAACCCAGGGATCTGGGACAGACTGAAACCGAGCCTCCTGAAAGAGGTTTAATCTTCCCCCTACCAGAAGTACTGGGTCGGGGGCTGCACCTGCACAGATTTCTTACCCTGTTTAGACTTGTTTCAGTTAGCACTAGGTCTCCAGAATGAACCAGAGGGACATTGCTTTTTATACAGAGGAGACAGTTTTCTGTTCATTATTCTGACAAAAGGAACGAAAACTATTAGAAGGTTTCGATTTTCCTTTAGACTTCCTGTCTTGAGGATGGAAAGCTCCTTTACCTTCAGTAATAGTAGAAATAATAGAATCTAAATCAGACCCAAATTACTTATTTCCCTGAAAAGAGACAACAATCGAGATTTGGACACCATATCAGCATTCCAGGATTTAAGCCACAGGGTTTTCCTGGATAGAATAGACAGTGACATGCTTTTGACATTAATTTTCATAATATCAAACACAGCATCACAAATAAAAGAATTGGAACTCTGAAGCAAACCCAATAGATTTGCACTAAAAGGGTCATCAGAAAAGTGCTTTACAAGACAAGATACCCAGTAGGTAGAAGCAGCAGCCACATCAGCAATAGAAATAGCTGGTCTGAGAATATAACCAGCATGTTAAAAGGCCCTTCTATAGGTGGGCGGAGCTAACTCTGAAGCTGAGCGGTCGCATATCATAGCGGCTCCCACTATACTTTATATAAAAAACGAATTTGGCGACCGTTCACGCTAAAACTTCTCAATACTGATCAATCCTATTGCGAGTTTATAAACTCAGGCGATCTAAACAGCTGAAACTAGGGAGAGTGACCGTGGAGAGACGGCGCCCTGCTGCTCCGGTACCTATCTTGCTGTTAGGAGATTTTGAGAGCGGCCATCTTTGGATCCTCTTGGCAACTACTTTGAAGATTACTACTGTTTAATGGCTACTTTACTACCTTATAAGGAGGCACCTACTACATAAGCAGAATATGGATGCTACATCATATATTGTAAGGGAGATTATCGATCTTCTAGAGGGCTGCTGTGCTGTAATTGATCATGCACTCAAAATGGCGTTCCAACTGAATGTAGATGAGTCTGCTGAACACAACGATTTCACATACATTCCCACGGCTGCTTACAGTGGCGGTAACGCTGTGGGGCACCAGCGTTTGTCACTTACCCGGTATGGCTAATGGCAGCAGCCATTTATACCATACTAGACCACTCCTCTACAATTGCTAATTCATTATATGACCTGTTTATGTTATGATACCTGCTCTTATGGCTAGTTTTAACTCCTATTGATGTATATTGCTCTGCTACACCATCTGAGATATGTATGTATTTGTATTTGCTATTGCCACATAATGCTTGGTATATTCTTAATGGGTGGGTTGCTTTATTTCTTATTAATGACTGGAGGACATCGCATATTACCTAACGACTACATAATTTATCTGTTTATAAGTCAACTAGTGCTAAATCGTGTGTTTTCTGCTGGGGGGTATAGGGCCCATACCCTTATGGCGGAGCTATGAGTTATAAGATGACTTCAAACATAGGTTACTTTATACCACATCCATATAGTTCTATTTAGACTTAGAAATCTCACATAGGTGTTCAGACATTATTCATGTTTTTTAGGGGGTTGTTGCGACTACTGTTTGATGACGATATGTTTACTCCTAGAGTATAATTATCCTAGTTTCTGCTTTATGTTTCTAGATTGTTTTTACCATAATAGGCTCCCCCCCACCTTGTGGGGCTTATGTCGTAAACTACGGGACACAGATCCCACCTAAAACCCCTATAAATCATATAAGAGTCCTTTAATATAGTTATGGTTGATAAACCTTTCCCTCATATATGTTTTCAATTATAGTCCTGATGGCCCAAAAAGGGCTATATATGTTCTATAGCTAAAAAAGGAGTACTTCAATCTTAGAATTATTCTTGACTATTAGTTCTCTAATATGTATTGTTTTTGAAATGTAAGATCTCATTTATGACTTTGATTATGATGTGTCATGCTCAATGTATCGACAGAGATATATATTTTTTTGATAATTGCCCTTATAGGCTAAGGGCCTATGTTTGTGGTTACTATGTGCTATACTGTTATATTATTTGCTTCAATAAAAAATATTTATAAAAAAAAAAAAGGCCCTTCTATGAAAGGATTCTAACTTCCTGTCTAAAGGATTCTTAAAAGAATTACTGTCTTCCAAATGAATAGTAGTATGTTTAGCCAGAGTGGAAATGGCCCCATCCACCTTGGGAACTGTTTCCCTTAACTCTAGATTAGCAGCAGGTAAAGGATATAACTTTTTAAACCTTGCAGAAGGATTAAAATACATGGCTTAGACTATTCACTAGCAATCATGTCAGAGACAGCATCAGGCACAGGTTAAACCTCTGGGAGATTAACAACAGTCCTAAAACCGAATTTAAACAATTACAGGGTTTATCATCAGAAGTTTTATAATTTTTAAGCCCTAAAGTGACTAAGGCCACTTTTTTTAACTATCTCTCTAACCCCATACTGGGAGAGTAATTTCTTTGGCAGTATGATGGAAGGTCTTTGCATGTACCGGCGCAGAAATAATATTTTATTTAAAAATAAACCCCCCTGTTTAGAAAAAAAAAAAAACACTTAAATATTACCCTTTGGTCATCAAAAACTTACAGATTCAAAATAAAAACCCAATTTAATCATTATAAAATCATGTGAGTTCACCAACAACCAGCCAATTGGAATGGGAATTAGACATGTGCGATTCGGTTCGGTTCGATTCGGAAATTCTGCAAATTCAGCAAATTCGGCAATTCGGATCGAACCAAATTTCCGAATTAAAATGTTGCCGAATTTTCCGAATCGAACCGAATCGAATCGATTCGTAAATTCGGATGGCCATTGGGATTACACTAGTATTATACAGTATGTTAGGTTAACACCTAATATACAGTATAATACTAGTCTAATCCCACCTAACACTTACCGAATTGCCGAATTTCCGAACCGAATCGAACCAAATCGAACAGAATGCAGCCGAATTTCTTGAAATCCGAATTAATCCGAAACAAATCCGAAACTAATCGATTCGAAATTTTCCGAATTCGAATCGATCCGAACCGAACTTCGAAAAATTCCGCATCGATCCGAACCAAACCGAATTTTTTTCGCCATGCACATGTCTAATGGGAATTTAAAAGGAAAGGTAACAATACAGGGAACACAATTACCCCTTTTGTGCCAGGGTTAACGTGTCTACATCGGAACAACTATTCCGATGTAAACAAATTGAAATCTCACGATCGTGCATGTGATCACGAGATTTCAATGATGGGATCATGTCAGGGGGCATCCCTATGATGCTAGGCATGCCCTCCACAACACGATCCCATCAGGGAAGCGCCAGTGGCTTCAGGAAAGCCAAGTGGTTAGGACGTTGTATTCTGTCCTTCGGCGCTAAAGCCCAGCAAAATTCGGACGGAATACAAAATCCTAATGGCGTTAAAAGGTTAAAGTTGCAGATAAAATAAAATGGAATAAAACAAATAAACTAAACTTACAGTCTCTTAATCGTCCATGTATTATCTGGGAGTGTGGATCAGCTGCTGGCACAGTTGGAGGGACTACAGCCTGGAAACATATGCAGAACAATCACAAGACTCACGTTCCTCTAACTCCATTTAAAAGACACACAATCTTGCCCATCACAGCTATATAAAGGGTCTTGTTTCCTTGCTACTTTTAGACCCAATAGCTAAGACTCATACTGCTGTGTAAGACAGACACCTCAGGGAGCCATAACTGGACCAATGTCAGACATCCTTGAAGTAGAACCTCTCCTTAGCGGCAGGCTCCTCTTGACAACAGCACATTCCTGAGAACTGGAGAGAGATAAAGGTTTATGCCTGCTCTACCTCCATATAAAATACACAAATGGTGCCCAACCTTATGTCTTTGTTTACTGTAGGCAGAATCCACTACATGGTACTAATGTGGACACCATTTTTTATTTTTCGGCTATTTAAACAGTTACCATAAGGCAAGAGCTTGGCTAGTTTGTCACAGATTTCTATAACCACTATTTAAGTACTGAGTTTTCAGTATAGTTGGGGATACATCAGGTAAGAGCAGCTATTTATAAACAATTTATTTCATTCCAGCAGGTAAAATAAGTAACTATAAACAAATTAAAGGTTTTACATTATATTGTCCCTTTAAGGTCATTACTATTTTCTAATATTATAAATGTGTAAAATTGCTTATACATACTTTGTAGTCTATATTATTTTCATTGTATATCATTGTATATCATTGTATTAAGTGCTAGATTACAAGTGGATCACTAATTAGCACTTTCGCTAGAGCACTAACCACGCTAGAAGTAAACCTTTTGCACTCGTTGTCTTGCGCTGGCATTACGAGTTTAAAGTAAAAAGTTAGCGCTCCAGCGCTAACCTGACAAGCTCAAAAAGCCGAACTTACAATATCACGCTCGATAACCTATTCCCCCATGGAATGGAGAAAAGAAGTGGGAAAAAAACTAACACTCACGAGCTAACCCGAATTGCCATCAGACCCCTACTCTAATAACACCTAAGCCGCCACCCTCCCACGTCGCAAAAGTCCCAACTACACTATTAACCCCTAAACTGCCACCCCCCACATCGCAAAGTCTTCACTACACTATTAATCCCTAAACCACCAGCCCCCCAATGCAAAGTAACCAACTAACATCTAAACCTCCTCACCTAACACCCCCTAAGATACACAAAATAGATTAACCCCTTAGTAACCAGACTATTTTTAAATTTTCTTACCCTTAAGGACCAGGGCTATTTCTTTCTTAAGACACGGGGAGTCCACGGAATCAGCAATTACTGTTGGGAATATCACTCCTGGCCAGCAGGAGGGGGCAAAGAGCCCCACAGCAAAGCTGTTAAGTATCACTTCCCTTCCCATAACCCCCAGTCATTCTCTTTGCCTTCGGTGCAAGGAGGAGGTGAAGTTTTGGTGCCTGAAGAAGATTGGATTATATTTCACTTCAATCAAGATATTATTATTTTGAATGCCAGAGTAGGTTTACTCTGAACTTCCTCCCAAGTTTGGGTATAGCCGTACTCCATGTTAGTCTATTCAGTAGGGCAGTGGTGATTTAAAGCAGTTAGGAACTTGTAAGGTGGGCCTTGCTGCGTTTTCCTAACATTTCTGCTGCCCTAGTACAGAAAGCCAGAGTAGGTTTACTCTATCCTTTCTTTTTTTCATAGGCCTCTGTAAGGAGTAGCATCCTTCCATGCTGTGTGAGCTGTCCTCCTGCTGGACAGCTAGATATGCAGGTAAGTGCCTTTTTGTCTTCTGGTGCTAGGAGTCTGGCACTGAAGGGAGACATCTCAGAATCATTTTCTGCACTTAAAATGGCACATGTCATCCTTAAGGAAGGGTGTTTAATGGCAGTGAGCAGGCACAACAAATATGTGACTATGGAGACTTAGGGGTTAACCTCCTCTTTGTGGAAGGGGTTAACTCTCTATTGAGGTTTCAGTTCTAATTTGAATACCTAATAGTTGTCTTGAAATTTAGAGTTAAATCCTATCTAATTTATTATGCGTGTTAGACGTATCTAGTGTTTTCTCATTAGTTTCCCTAATTCGTATAGGGCTTTGAGTGAGGTTTGCCGGTATCAGCTGTTAAAGCTATGGGCTTGATGTTTAATAGTCCCTGCATAGTAGAACTTATTTTATCTATGGCAGGAATTGTTAGGAGAACGCGATCTTATGAGGCACATTTCCTTGACGGGTTGTCAGAGCGGAGCGATGCCTTGTTTCTTTTCTGTATATATTGCAGCCAGATCTAGAAAAGGCTCTTCATGGGAAACTAAACTGTTAATTTTTTTTTAGATGTGGTCTCTGGGTTTCTCCCGGCACAACGAAGTGATTCACTCCATGCCAATTTTGAGGCTCTGCTCCCTTTCTCTCTCCGATATCGGAGCGGCGCTATTTTAAATCCCTTTTCTGTCGGGGTAGATGTACTGCTGAGAACGGCTGAGTACTGGCGGCGTTCTGGCTCTACATGTTTCTCTAAATATTCAATAGCAATATTGTTGTTTTTTTATTTAGAGAATTTTGCCTGCAGTATGGATTCAGTAACGTTTTTTACTGTAGAAACGTTCTGTTTTATCGCCTTTATATCGTTAATTAAAGGGTTTTATTATGTTTAGTCTTTTTAATGCAGTGCTTCTGACATTTGTCCAGGGTCTTTGAATTAAAGTACTGTCCCTAGGAACATATGTTTATTTGCAAGGCTCTTGAGGACCAAATTGTTTATCAAGCATTCCTGTCCCTCATTTTAAGAATACATCATAGAAAATTAAGATATATTCTTGTTTGAACCTTTTCGTCTCTAAGGACGATTGTATATGCATTTGAGTATGAATGATAGATTTTTATCCTCTTATCCTCATGTCTTCAAGGATGAAGCTGTTCAGGCAATGCCACAGCTTTCCCCTTATCCATCCCAAGCCTCTATGCCCTGCGGTTCCTCTCAAACTCTTGGAAGAGTGTATTTGCTTGCAGATTTTACAGCTCTGGTATCCTCTGTGGTATCTGCGGCATTATCTGCTTTTCCTATCCTACAGGGAAGATGCAAGAGGACATTTGAAGATTCAGATAGTAAAGTGTCTGCTCCACATTCTGCTACAGAGGTTACTTTCTCTCCTAAGTCTGGTGAGGAGAATTCACTAGTAGCTTCTGTGGGTAAAATCTCAGATTCGGACAGTATAATTCCTTCATCTGTTGATGAAGTGGTTTCCTTCAGATGTATGCTTGCACACCTCGTGTAATATTAAAGGAGGTTTTTGGCTACTTGGATGACATCAATACTGTCGTTGTCAGCCTTTGAAAGCTGTGTGAACTTTTTCATTTCTATGATGTCCCTTCTTGTGAGGAAGGGTTTCTGGACATGCCTTGGATATTTCCACAGGAATAAGAGAAGCTAGGGATACCTTTCTCCCTGTTTACTATCCTTTAAAGGATTTTAAAGGATTTTAAAAAGCTGACAGGAAAATATCACCTGAGCATCTCTATGTAAAAAAGGAAAATATTTTACCTCACAATTTCCTCAGCTCAGCAGAGTAAATTCTGTGTAAAAAAAAAAAATGAAGAAATGAACAGCAGCCAATCAGCATCAACAGTACTGAGGTCATGAACTCTTTTACTGTGATCTCATGAGATTTGACTTAACTCTCATGATATTTCATGGTAAACTTCCTTAAACTGAATAAGGAAATAAGATGAGTGTTCATGAAGCTCACTTTCTTAGCTGTCCTGGGACAGACATACTGATTTGCTGCTTAGATGTCCTTTACAATTTGATATGGCTACTGAGGAACTTTTGAGGTAAAATAACTTTCTTTTTTACATAGAGATGTTCAGGTGATATTTTCTAGTCAGCTTTTTACAGCTTTGCTGCATCACTTTCAAGTATTTCACCATTTGGGTATCATGGCCCTTTAAGTTTTTTTTGTAGCAGACTATGTTTGAGCCATGGCATTCCATATATATTAAGTTGTTATCTTGGAAGGTTTTATTTCTTATTGTTATCTCTTCTGCTCAGAGAGTGTCAGACCTCTCAGCTTGCAGTGTGATTTGCCTTATCATTCATGTTGATAGGCGGTTCTTCATACTTAGTAGGTTTCCTTCCTTAGAAATTTTAATCTGGAACTTGATGTTCCTTCTTCTGCTTTGTTTCTTTGCTTTCTGGGAAACCTATAGGACAGAAAGCTACTGCCACTTCTCTTTCTCTCTGGTTGAGAAGTATTTTTTGTTTGACCTATGAGACTGCTGGACAGCAGCCTCCGGAGAGAATTACAGCTCATTTCACTAAGGCTGTTTCTTCTTCTTGGGTCTTCAAGAATGAGGCCTCTGTGGAACAGATTTGTAAGGCTGCAACTTGGTTTTCTTTGCACACTTTTTCTAAATTCTATAAATTTTATACTTTTGCCTCGGCTGAGGCTTCTTTTGGGAGAAAGGTTCTGCAAGCGGTGGTGCCTTCTGTTTAAGGTTGCCTATCTTGTCCCTCCCTAATCATCTGTGTCCTCTAGCTTGGGTATTGATTCCCAACAGTAATTGCTGATTCCGTGGACTCACGGTTTCTTAAGAAAGAAAACAAAATTTATGCTTACCTGATAAATTTATTTATTTCTTGACACGGTGAGTCCACGGCCTGCCCTTATTTTCAGACAGTTTTTTTAAATAAACCTGTTTTTGTGTTATTTTCTTTCTCTCTGTTTCCTTTGGTCGAATGACTGGGGGTTATGGGAAGGGAAGTGATACTTAACAGCTTTGCTGTGGTGCTCTTTGCCTCCTCCTGCTGGCCAGGAGTAATATTCCCAACAGTAATTGCTGATTCTGTGGACTCACCGTGTCAAGAAATAAATAAATTTATCAGGTAAGCATAAATTTTGTTTTTTACATTTCTGCTGTGTTTGTGTTTAGCTGTAATTTTCCTCTTACTCATTTACTGTACCCACACATATTATATACAGTTTTTCCTGCCATTAAATTGACTTTCTAAAGATACCATTATTTTCATCATATCATATAATTTACTATAAAAAAATTATAAAATATGATGAAAAAATAAAAAAAAAACACTTTTTCTAACTTTGACCCCCAAAATCTCTTCTGCATCTACAACCACCAAAAAACTTCCAAGCTAAATAGTTTTTAAATTTTGTCCTGAGTTTAGAAATACCTAATGTTTACATGTTCTTTGCTTTTTTGCAAGTTATAGGGCAATAAATACAAGTAGCACTTTGCTATTTCCAAACCATTTTTTTTTAAAAATTTGTGTTACATTTTAACATTGATATCTGAATAACCCTTTAAAAGTACCGGTATATGTTTTGTGGTTTTTTTAGTAGAAAACTCAAAGTATTGATCTAGGCCCATTTTGGTATATTTCATGCCATCATTTCACCGCCAAATGCGATCAAATAAAAAAAATCATTGACTTTTTCACAATTTTAGGTTTCTCACTGAAATTATTTACAAACAGCTTGTGCAATTATGGTACAAATGGTTGTAAATGCTTCTCTGGAATCCCCTTTGTTCCAAAATAGCAGACATATATGGCTTTGGCATTGCTTTTTGGTAATTAGAAGGCCGCTAAATGCCGCTGCGCACCACACTTGTATTATGTCCAGCAGTGAAGGGGTTAATTAGGTAGCTTGTAGGGTCAATTTTAACTTTAGTGTAGAGATCAGCCTCCCACCTGACACATCCCACCCCCTGATCCTTCCCTGACTCCTCTCAAATAGCTCTCTTCTCTCCCCCACATCACAATTGTCACCGTCATTTAAGTACTGGCAATAAGTCTGCCCGTATAAAAATAAAGGTGTTTTTTTATATATATATGTTTACATATTTTTTCTGAAGTGTAGGATCCCCCAACCTCCATGATCCCTCCAAACAACTCTCTAAGCCTCCCCCCTCTACCTATTGTCCGTTATCTTAGGTACTGGCAGCTATCTGCCAGTACCCAGTTTTCTCTAAATTATAAAAAAAAAACAAAAAAAACATTTTTTTCCATAGTGTAGTGGCCCCCCTCCCTAATCATACTCCCATTTCTCACCCAGACCGCTTTCCATAAATGGATCCCACATAGGATCCCCCTCTCCCTCCTTCCCCCACCTCCCTCCTTCCAACTCACTGACAGGATGTAGCGTGACGTAGCAGACCCACCCGCTCCCGCCCCCCTTCATGCCCCCTTCACTTCACAGAGTGGCCCTCTCTGCATCGTTAGTTGCCTAAAGGGTATTGCATGATGCCTCAATATCAAGGCATCGCTGCAATACCCTGAGAGTGGCTGGAAGCGATCACAATAGCTTCCAGCACTCAGTTTAACTGAGGACCTGCTATGTACGTCCTTACCTGTTATTTTTTTTGAGGACGTACATAGCACGTCCTTGGAACTTAAGGGGTTAACCTTACCTTTACCAAAAAAAAAAAAACTAACTACTTTAAAAAAAAAAAAAACTTACCTAAGAAATTAAGGTTGAGTAAAAAGTTTGAGTGGTAAATTTGATTGCGTTTGCATGATCACATTTACTTTCAACTTGTAATAGGTGCGCACATTACTGCTCAACGCTACCCATAGAAAATATGGAGAGCGTAAATTAAACTAACGAATTAGCGGTAATTTTAACAGCACGCCACTTGTAATATGGATTTGAGCGTAAAGAACACTCTGATCTCGTGATCTCGTTTACATTCCTTGTTCTAATGATATCGCTCCACTCATAATCTAGGCCTAAATTAGTAAAATAATTGAGGGATTTATGCATAAAGAAGTATGTGTGCTGTTACATGCTTGAATGTTTAAGGTGCATCAGATGTCTCACAGAAAATTCCTACAAAACTGGAAAAAAATTAAATAATTGTTTGCCTGTAAAACTATTTTTATATCTAGCAAATAAGATATGGTCTGCCTTGATTGTATTGTGTCTGGTCATTTTTACAGAAGGTTTAAAATAGTCAGTGGCTACAAGGTATGCTCTGGGAAAAACAATATTCTGCACGTCTCACAATTGTGTTTCAGAGTAGACACAAAGCAAACACGTCTCTTCCTTCCTGTATGCAGTAATTGATAACTCTGAAAGTGCTGTAAGGATTCTTGTGTTGTTCTTTGTTCATTATAACAACCACCATAAATTCAGGATTCTGTGCTCTTGAATTTGTAGAAAGGATTTTTTCAAAAATCCCATTTTCCAATTTTACAGTGGGATAAATGGCAAATATTTCATTGTTAAATTTGTGTGAAGCAGTCAGAGTCAAATTTGACATGAGACATGATAGCCTCATTCAGGTGGACAATCTCTGAAAGCACTTAAATGTCTTCTTATTGGATATCTTTGCTGTTAAAGAAAAAAATAAAAAATCTGGAAGTTTAGGATACCTAAAGGGTGGGGATCTGAGGAGATGTAATAAAATGCACATTTATTTAGTATTGTCTGTTGTTTGTTTAGTAATTTAATTATTTGCGGCTAGATTACGAGTTTTGTCGGTAAAGCTGTGCGGGGCTAACGAGCAGTTTAAACTCACCGCTCACTTGCAGACAGCGCTGGCATTACGTTTTTTTTTAAACCCGGCGTTAGCCGCAGAAAAGTGAGCGGAGAGCAAAATTTTGCTCCACATCTCACCTCAATACCAGCGCTGCTTACGGTAGCAGTGAGCTGGCTAAATGTGCTCGTGCACGATTTCCCCATAGGGCTGAAAAAAAAACTTAACACCTGAAAAAAAGCAGCCTTTAGCTCTTAACCCAGCCCCATTGATTCCTATGGGGAAACACATTTTATGTCTACACCTAACACCCTAACTTGAACCCCGAGTCTAAACACCCCTAATCTTACACTTATTAACCCCTAATCTGCCGCCCCCGACATCGCCGACACCTGCATTATAGTATTAACCCCTAATCTGCTGCTCCGGACACCGCCGCCACCTACATTATACTTATGAACCCCTAATCTGCTGCCCCCAACATCGCCGACACCTACATTATATTTATTAACCCCTAATCTGCCGCCCCCAATGTCGCTGCAACCTAACTACAATTATTAACCCCTAATCTGCCGCCCACAACGTCGCCACCACTATAATAAACATATTAACCCCTAAATCTAAGTCTAACCCTAACCCCCCTAACTTAAATATAATTTAAATAAATCTAAATAAAATAACTACAATAGGGTTAGACTTAAGGTTTAGGGGTTAATACATTTAATATAGTGGCAGCAGCGTTGGGGGCGGCAGATCAGGGGTTAATAAATGTAGGTAGGGGGCGGCGATGTTAGGGACGGCAGATTAGGGGTTAATAATATTTAACTAGTGTTTGCGAGGCGGGAGTGTGGCGGTTTAGGGGTTAATATATTTATTAAAGTGGTGGCGATGTCCGGTTCGGCAGAATAGGGGTTAAAAATTTTATTTAACTGTTTGCGATGTGGGGGGCTCGGTTTAGGGGTTAATAGGTAGTTTATGGGTACTTTATAGCACTTTAGTTAAGAGTTTTATACTACGGCGTTAGACAATAAAACTCTTAACTACTGACTTTCAAATGCGGTACCAGGCTTCACAAGAGAGGGTGTACCGCTCACTTTTTAGAAGACTCGTAATACCGCATTAGGCAAATTCCATTGAAAATATAGGATACGCAATTGACGTAAGTGGATTTGCGGTATTTTAGAGTCGAGCAAAAAAAGTGAGCGGTACACCTGTACCTTCAAGACTCTTAATAGCAGCGGGCATTAAAAAGCAGCGTTGGGACCTCTCAACACTGCTTTTTAACCCTAACGCAAAACTCGTAATCTAGCAGTTGGTATTTAGAATCAAATGCTGAAGACGAGTCATATGACAGAGTAAAAAAATCCCTAATGATAGATTCAGGTTATGTGCTGCAATGTAATAATTTACATGTGAGGGATAGATAAGTACTGGGCTACTGCAGTATTTGCATCTGAGGATAGTAATGTAACATATTTACTGCAGATACAG
Organism: Bombina bombina; assembly: GCF_027579735.1. Lineage (NCBI taxonomy): Eukaryota > Metazoa > Chordata > Amphibia > Anura > Bombinatoridae > Bombina > Bombina bombina. The sequence continues at coordinate 301,414,702 of NC_069504.1, read as the reverse complement.
TAGATACTGCATTGCCCTAATAGGTATTTACATGGGAGCTCAGCTACAGCACTGCCCCAAAAAAGGCATTTGCCTGTTTGGGGTTGGCAATTATTCCCAATACTTATGTTCATTTTCTAATATAGAGTTAATAATAATAGTGATAGAGTTACTATTTATTTTTCATATTGTTCTCTTGTTTACGTAGAGTTAGTCACTTTTTATGGCCAATTACCTAGATTCAATAAAACCCAATAGTAAAACTAATATCTCCTTACAAAATGAATTAAAAACCTTACAAAATGAATTAAAACAGGAAAAAATGACATTCTCTTTAAAACAGTCCACTCTTTGATATGCACAAATGAAAACTGTAAAATGGTAAAGGACAATTGAAAGAGCAATAAAAATGAAACAACCACGGAATAAAATAGGGAGACACGATTTCAAGAAGAAATACTTTGCAGGGCTTTAGAGTGTTTATGAATTCCTTGTTCTTGGCTAAGGTTTAGGTGAAGAATACTTATTATGCCCCTAGAATGCCCTAGAATCCCTATAGTCAACTCCTTATCCTGCCTGCAAGGTTCCCAAGCCTCCTCTCTCATTCTATCCAGTGCACTACTTTTTTTAACACAATAGAGATGTGAATATCCTACACTTACAGACATGCACATTTAGGGCTAGATTACAAGTGAGGCACAAACTGTTTTGCGCAAGTGATATAGTCTTTTCGCTGTCAATTTTAATTGCTCTGATATTACAAGTTAAGCGAAATTTACACTTCAATATTTCCCGCGATCTCAGAGCTCTGGTTAACTGTTTTCCGAAACTAAAAAGTTTCCCAAAATACATCAAAAATACATTACAAAGTACAGTTACATATAATAACAACATCTAATTAAAACTTTTTTTTAGAAAAATATTGCACAAAAAAGTTATAAGGGCTCAAAGATATGAGATCTCGGGTGTTAGAAAAAAAGCATCCAAAGTACTTTAACATAGAGATACATACAGATTCACTAAAGTTTCAAGCTTTGCCTGCTTAGACAGGTAACATCCGCCAGCTACGCGCGTTTCACCCCTTAGGCTTTGGGGCTTCATTCGGCTTGAATCAAACAGTCTCTTTCAGTGGAGGATAAAGCATAACTTTGCAGAGCATTAAGGAGCCATGGTGAGTGATCCGGATAAAGGGCAGATACGGGGTATTTCAAATACAGCACTGTGAAGACATCGCTATAGGAGAGATGACCAGGGAGACCTACTAATGCTAAGACGTTACCGGATGATGCCGCCAAAGAAAAAAGGCCAGACGGGTCTGATGGGTTGTTGGTGCAAGATTTAGAAGTACCCGGTGAGAAAGACAACTGGTATCTCCCGGCTGCAGGAACCACCTGGGAATGTGTGAGTGAGTACATAGCGGTTAATCGTAAGTGCTGTACGCTGTATGGTGTTAATTGGAACATTTTGTGATACTATTTAGCTTAACCCCATCTGCTGAAAATTTACCCCACAGAAGGATTCTCTAAAGTGCTAATTTGAGCGCTTTTTTTGCGATGGTAAAAGGGAATCCATGGAATTACAATATTATCCCGTTATGCTCCAAGAGCTCTTACTGAACTTTTATCTTCTTCCCAAACCATGGTGCTGAGAAGCAATGATTCAAGTTACATTTTCTGTCTGTGAATTAACAGGACATTTTCATTTGTTTACTTCATTTTGAGTGCTATTATAAGTTAATATTTGTATTAGCTATATATATATAGTTTAATTGTATGAAGAGCTCTCTATCAGTTCCATAGTGCACTATGGTATAATTGGTTTCATATGATTTATAGCCACTGTGAGAGTAACAAATAAATTTCCATTGTGTTTTCAACATTGATTATATATTTTTAGCTTCTCTCTTCCTCAGTGGGTACCTGTTTTTTTGCCAGCTCCTACAGTATATATTTTGTCTACAGGCAAGAGGGAGTGCTGGATAGGATAGTCTTTATTGTTCTTTTGCCACCTATTCAACCTAACACTATCCCCGTGCACTTGTACCCTGACATACTTTAAACTCGGGATACAGTCCTAATCTAGTATTAATTACACTTAAAGGATTACTTTCTGTTATAATTTTTAAGCTAAACAACTAACATATTAAAGTTAATAAACATTAATTAAAACCTACTGACCTATATTTTCTCCAAAACGAAGTTTCATAACGTTCTAAAAGTTATATCTTTTATTCGCCGATGATGTCACGTTGTCCTGCCCACTATTTTCAGCACTGCATGTTCAAAATACTTAAACCAATAACTTTGTGTTTAAAGCGCCATTTTGAAACCTAGGTATTGTAAACGGATTGGTACAGAGCAAAGGATACCCACAGAGTGGGTTTGGAAAACAATTACATTTGCAGACAAGATTTCTGATATACGGTAGAGATATGTTAATGAAATGCTATTGATAAAAAGCGTATTTGGGGTAGTTAGTTAGTAACAGGCATAGAAAATATTTACTTACAGTGGTCCTTTAAGTGTGCTGATATCAATCATTAGTTTATATATATATATATATATATATATATATATATATATATATATATATATATATATATATATATATATATATATATATATATATATATATGTGTGCATTGGAGGCTTTTGCAGTTAAGTAGATGAAAACATGAAAAAGCATATTTCTTCAATATTCATTTTTAATAAAGTGTTATCCTATGTATTTACTGTAAATATTTCACATTCCAATGTTCTTCACATAAAAAAATATGTTCTAAGTATTTTAAAATAGTTATTCCTATATAAATATACTGTAGATCTGTATATATCTATACCTATATATAATCCTGTAGATATATACTTTACCAAAAAAACATCCTATATATGTAAAAAAGTATTTATGAATAAATAGAACATATTTTTGTATGTGAAGAACATTGGAATGGGAAATATTGATATTCTCTTATCGGGTTAGCGCTTGAGAATATTCATCCAGATTTGCACGTGAGTAGGATGTTAGTTTTTTTCCACTTTTTTTTGCTCCATTGACTTCTATGGGGGGAGTATATTAACACGCACACTATATTCGAAGTGTGGCTTTTTGCTCGAGCAAAAAGTCTTTACTTTCAACTTGTTACATGAGCACTACCTGACGAGTGCAGAAAACTTACTTCTAGTGGAGTTAGCACAGGAGCAGGAGTGTTAGATATAGCTCCATTAGTAATCTGGCCTTATGTGTATTGTGGTTTTATTATTTAATGACTCAACATCAGCATATCTGCGCTGATAAGCTTTCAATGTAGTAATGTTTCTACAGAAATGTCAAGCAGCATAAAAACAACCATAATATTTTAGTTTGCTCGCTGCAGTGATAATAAAGGTTAATTTTTAACTTTTGTATTTCCTCTATTTTGAAATATAGTGCACATTTTCTTTAGCCTCAATAGTCCAGTCCATTAGAGTTAGACATGCAAAAATGTTTTAGAAATGGAGAAACAAGATTGCAAAAAGAGATACATTGAAGGGGCAATAGAGTCGTTATGAATCCTCATCCTTAGCTGAGGTTTAGGTGAAAAATCCTAAAAATGGCCATGAAATGCGTCTGGAGCATCTATAGTTGCTCCTCGTTCTGCCTCCGAGATTTCAGAGACACCTAGTTTTTCCTATTCAGGGAAACTACTTATCAAAACAACATAGACGTGACAAAACATAACAAATAACAAAATAGACATCCTACTTTTAAAGACATCCACATTTACCATCTCGCAAGTCAGTTTTCACAGTTGTTGTGGTTGTAATTGCTTTAACCCTTTAACAACATGTTCTTGTATTATGTGCGAGTGATTATGCATTAGGCACTTATAACAACTCTAGATGATAATGACAGGAATGCCCACTAACAATATGCTCAGAAAGATGGGGCAAGCAAAGCTCAATAAATTTAATAAATGATCTCCCCTTTACAGCAAGGCCTCTCAGCAATCTCACAAATGTCTATGAATCTAGGCCCTATGTGTCTATTGGGGTTTATTTTATTATTTTATGACAAAGCATCAGCATATCTGTGCTGATAAGCTTACAATGTAGTAATGCTTATACAGAAATGTCAAATACAGCCATAATCTTTTAGGCCTAGATTTGGAGTTTGGCGTTAGCCGTGAAAACCAGCGTTAGAGGCTCCTAACGCTGGTTTTAGGCTACCGCCGGTATTTGGAGTCAGTGATTAAAGGGTCTAACGTTCACTTTTCAGCCGCGACTTTTCCATACCGCAGATCCCCTTACGTCAATTGCGTATCCTATCTTTTCAATGGGATCTTCCTAACGCCTAGCTCGCATTCTATTGGCTGTTCCGATCAGCCAATAGAATGCGAGCTCAATCTGATAGGCTGATTGGATCAGCCAATCGGATTGAACTTGATTCTGATTGGCTGATTCCATCAGCCAATCAGAAAATTCCTACCTTAATTCCGATTGGCTGATAGAATCCTATCAGCCAATCGGAATTCGAGGGACGCCATCTTGGGTGACGTCCCTTAAAGGAACAGTCATTCGTCGTTCAGTCGTCGGGCCGGATGGATGTTCCGCGCTGGAGGTCTTCAGGATCCTGCCGCTTCGCTCAGGATGGAAGACCATAGAAGATGCCGCCTGGATGAAGACTTCAATCGGATGGAAGATCCTCTTCTGCCCCGCTTGGATGAAGACTTTGACCGGATCATGGACCTCTTCAGCCCCCCGCTTGGGCTTGGATCAGGACATCGGAGGAGCTCTTCAGGACGGATCGGTGAACCTGGATGGTGAAGACAAGGTAGGAAGATCTTCAGGGGCTTAGTGTTAGGTTTATTTAAGGGGGGTTTGGGTTAGATTAGGGGTATGTGGGTGGTGGGTTGAAATGTTGGGGGGGGGGGGTATTGTATGGTTTTTTTTACAGGCAAAAGAGCTGAAATTCTTGGGGCATGCCCCGCAAAGGGCCCTGTTCAGGGCTGGTAAGGTAAAAGAGCTTTTACCTTTTTTAATTTAGAATAGGGTAGGGAATTTTTTATTTTGGGGGGCTTTGTTATTTTATTAGGGGGCTTAGAGTAGGTGTAATTAGTTTAAAATTGTTGTAATATTTTTCTTATGTTTGTAAATATTTTTTTATTTTTTGTAACTTAGTTCTTTTTTATTTTTTGTACTTTAGCTAGTTTATTTAATTGTATTTATTTGTAGGAATTGTGTTTAATTAATTTATTGATAGTGTAGTGTTAGGTTAATTGTAGGTAATTGTAGGTAGTTTATTTAATTAATTTATTGATAGGGTAGTGTTAGATTTAATTATATCTTAGGTTAGGATTTATTTTACAGGTAAATTTGTTATTATTTTAACTAGGTAACTATTAAATAGTTCTTAACTATTTAATAGCTATTGTACCTGGTTAAAATAATTAACAAGTTGCCTGTAAAATAAATATAAATCCTAAAATAGCTATAATATAATTATAATTTATATTGTAGCTATATTAGGATTTATTTTACAGGTAAGTATTTAGCTTTAAATAGGAATAAGTTATTTAATAAGAGTTAATTTATTTCGTTAGATTTAAATTATATTTAATTTAGGGGGGTGTTAGTGTTAGGGTTAGACTTAGCTTTAGGGGTTAATCCATTTATTATAGTAGCGGTGAGCTCCGGTCGTCAGATTAGGGGTTAATAATTGAAGTTAGGTGTCGGCAATGTTAGGGAGGGCAGATTAGGGGTTAATACTATTTATGATAGGGTTAGTGAGGCGGATTAGGGGTTAATAACTTTATTATAGTAGCGCTCAGGTCCGCTCGGCAGATTAGGGGTTAATAAGTGTAGGCAGGTGTTGGCGACGTTGTGGGGGGCAGATTAGGGGTTAATAAATATAATCTAGGGGTCGGCGGTGTTAGGGGCAGCAGATTAGGGGTACATATGGATAACGTAGGTTGCGGCGGTTTACGGAGCGGCAGATTAGGGGTTAAAAAAAATATGCAGGTGTCAGCGATAGCGGGAGCGGCAGATTAGGGGTTAATAAGTGTAAGGTTAGGGGTGTTTAGACTCGGGGTTCATGTTAGAGTGTTAGGTGCAGACGTAGGAAGTGTTTCCCCATAGAAAACAATGGGGCTGCGTTAGGAGCTGAATGCTGCTTTTTTGCAGGTGTTAGGTTTTTTTTCAGCTCAAACAGCCCCATTGTTTCCTATGGGAGAATCGTGCACGAGCACGTTTTTGAGGCTGGCCGCGTCCGTAAGCAACTCTGGTATCGAGAGTTGCATTTGCGGTAAAAATGCTCTACGCTCCTTTTTTGGAGCCTAACGCAGCATTTGTTTGAACTCTCGATACCAGAGTTAAATTTATGGTGCGGCCAGAAAAAAGCCTGCGGAGCGTTAACAGCCCTTCTACCGCAAAACTCCAAATCTAGGCCTTAGTTTGCTCAATGTAGTGCTATTTAAGGTTACAGTTCCTATAGTGCACATTTTAATCTTTAGCCTCAATAGTCCATCAGAGTTAGTTCTGCAAAAGTGTTATATTCAGCTCTGATACATTTTGGTTTCCTTCTCTTTGGCATGCCAATCTAGTATAAGAGCCTCTGGTTGGCCTTTAACCCTTGGATTAAAGAACCAGTAAATATAATAGATTTGGATAGTCAACAGATAGTACATAATAGCAATAGCACATATTCTGAACCACAAATGAGAAGTAGATTGTTTTCTGACAATTTTCAAAGATATGTCTATTTTCATTCCCCCTATATCATGTGACAGCCATCAGCCAATCACAAATGCATATACGCATATTCTGTGAATTCTTGCACATGCTTAGTAGAAGCTGGTGAATCAAAAAGTGTAAATATAAAAAGACTGTGCACATTTTGTTAATGGAAGATAAAGTAGAAAGTTGTTTAAAATTGCTGCTCTATCTGAATCATGAAAGTTAAATGTTAAAACTTGAGTTAAGTAAGCACTTGTTGCTCATTTGTCATGTAATCAGAAGACAAGATTGCCACCTAGAGAATCTGTCATCCTTTTTTGCAATAACTGGGCAGTAGATGAGCAGCACCCGTGGTCTGCATTTATTATTCCACCGCCTGCACTCACACAACTAATTAAGTAAGAGCAAGGTCTGTCATCCTACCTGGGCAAATAAGTTCTGGGGGATTTAATTCCCACACCTCTGAGGTAGTGGAGGGTTCAATAACAATATTCTTACGACTGCTGCTTATCATGGTGTTCAAGTTTCCATGAGTGAGCCCGCACTTCAAGGCCTCCAAAGCAGCATCCTTAGCTTGATAAGTGAAGCCTATAGGCTTTTGTTAATGTTTGAACATAAGCAAAATATGCATAGTGCTTTTTACATATCTATAAGCTTAATTCAATTAATCATTGTGATGACCATCATTTTAGATTTGTTCAAGTTTCATGCTTAAAAAGTGTGATCTTGGGCCGTGCTGGAGCATGGACGCACACTGAAATGCTACAGAGATGTTGGTGCTTCTAGAAGGCTACATAAGATGTCATACCGGTCAGCAGTGATCAAAACACCTACTATGTGATGCATATAACATCTGGGCAGCACACTTGATCTTGCTGAGCCACCAAGGGGAAGACCGGGTGAATTGATAGGAAGGTGAGAGCAGTGGGGAGCCGAACACTGCAGGCGCCATTTTGCCTCGGCAGATACAGAGACACGCACGCAGTTATCTGACAGAGGGCGAAGGCTTCTCACGCAGGGCTTGTTTCCTCCCCAGCTGCACCCCTGTACTCTGCGCATCTGTGAGGACATTGAGGGAGATCACCGGACGCCACATACCAGTGAGGAAGCGGGTCTGTGTTGCGGGCCTGGAGCCTAAATGTGAGTTTCTCTTTGGGGTTCACTTCAAACATGGGAGCCGGGATAAGGTTGAATTGCATACACCTGACTGTCAGAGGGACTTTTTTATCGCACATCAGGCTATATAGGTTCAGGGCCTACGACCCTATCACACCACAGCAACCTATATAGCAGATCCACGTGGTTCCATAATGGACAGCCATCTAAATTTAGCCTGACCCAGGCCTTTAACTATGAAAGGGAACAGTTGAGCCTTACACTTTACACTCCTGCCTAGCTGTTACTCTGGATGGACACAGTTTTGTCCTATCACTACCAGGAAATCATCCCCTGCTAATAGTCAAATTTAAAACCGCTGCCCTGACTTTAATCTTGTCCAGCTATAGCTTTCCTCCCAGTGACAACATAAACTATGGCAGCCAGAAAGGGAAATAAAACAGATAGGCAGATTAAACCTCCATCCCTGGCCCCCTTGGTCTCCTCATTCTTTCAGCCTCAGGATCAGCTGGGGCAGGACACAACACAGTTGCCAGAAATACCCCTCTCTATAACGGGTACCACTATGCCTGACACCCCGCAAGACTTACTGAAATCCATACAAACGCAGATAGCAAACCTCTCCTCTAAAACAGATATTGAATCCTTAAAATCCTTTATAAAGGAAGAAATTAGAGAGCTGAAGAAAGATCTAAATGACCTGGGATTTAGAATGGAGTATTTGGAAGATGGACAGGAACATCTTAACACCATGGTTAGTTCTTATACCCAGCAGCTGTCCATCCAGGATTCCATGATCCAAAATATGCAGGATAAAATAGATCTCGATAATCGAGGACAGCAGAACAACTTAAGGATCAGGGGTATCCCTGAAGAGATATCCCAGGATCAACTTAAGGCCTTTGTCAAATACCTTTTTCACTATCTTGTTCCTCACGCCTCACCTATCCAAAATGAGGATATAGAAAGGGTACATAGAGCCCTGTGTAAGGATTTCCCCTTTAAGGAACACAAATACAGATAACAATATAAGGTGTACTTAGTCACAGTAATTCTTTAAGATAGTATTTTGTATCACCTCTATATGAAATTACCCAATTTGGTTGTAGGTAATCTTAGTAATAGAGGTGAATTTATTATAGAATGATTTGTTTTATTTTACCAATCTCTTGAAAACAGGTAAATGAAATGAGAATGTCAGGAAAATAAAGAGGTTAATATGTATGTGACCTATTCAGTCTAATGAACTCTCTAACTTGCTGGAGTATTGAAAACTATATATTTTTAGGTTTATAAGTAAAACTATTGCCCACTTCGTACGCAGAATATTCCTGCTAGTTATTTAGATACCTTTGTGGTGGTTGAGCTTTGAAAGTGGTACCTGATATAAGGCTGAAATCGGAGGTTGTATGTCTCAGCAAACTGCAGGGAGAACTGTGTAGCTGCTGCTCGAGTGAATGCGCTAAACCGGAAGTACCGGCGGAAGTCCAAGCGCTGCTGGGAAATGTAGTTCTTTTACCTTGCAATGGAAAAAACGGAAAGGTAAGTAGAATACTTGCTTTTAAATGATAATTCTAATAAGCGATTGCCAGGGTGAGAGTGAGAGATTCTTTTAGAGACAGACTTCAGTAGGCAAGAAGATTATATTCCAATCCAAAGGTTAAAGTTGGTTGAGGACACAGCAATCTGTGCAGAGTTGCAAAGTTCCTCCCTGGGAAGTTGGAATAGAGGCTTGGTACTCAGGTGATCGTAATGAAACGAGTAGAATAACTAAGCAATGCTGCTTAGTTGCTGCAGTGTTTTAAAGGGGAAGTGACCAATAGGAGACAATTACTTTGAAGATGTGTGTTAAGACATATTAACCCTTACAGTACCCCCTCCTCAAGGAAGCTGTACCACAGCTGATGGACGAGGTCTATCAGGGTGACTGCGATGGAAAATAGATATCAACCTGGGTGCTTTAATATTAGAAGCCGGTTCCCATGAATCATCGTCAGAGGAGAAATTCTTCCATCGGACTAGGTATTGCAAAGAACCCTTACGTAATCTGGAATCTAGAATAGATTGCACCTCAAACTCATCCGGATCCAACAAGACCGAAGGAGGGGGAAGAAGAACTGTAGAATCTCTTTGATCCCTGTAGGGCTTCAAAAGCGATACATGTAAGGTGGGATGTATCTTAAGGCTGTCAGGGAGATCAAGGGTGACTGCATTCTGATTAACTATTCTTTTGATTCGGTAAGGACCAATGAAGAGAGTCGCCAATTTTTTGCTGGGTATTTGTAACTTCAAGTTTTTGGTAGATAACCAAACCTTCTCTCCTATTGAGTAATGGGGAGGTTCTCTCCTGCGTAAATCATAGTATTTCTTCTGAGTGTTTTGAGAGTTCTCAATATTTTGACGTATAAAGTTGAAATTTTCAATTAATGAATTGTGTAAGTCATCGACTAGAGGAAAGTTTAACTCAGTATCGGAGTCCAGAAGGAAGGTGGGATGATAACCATAGTTAGCGTAGAACGGAGTGACTTTCGTAGAAGTATTGACTGAGTTATTATATGCGAACTCTGCGGTGGATATGTAATCTGTCCAGTTGTCTTGATGATAAGAACAAAAGCAGCGTATGTATTGCTCCAACCACTGATTTACCCGTTCAGCCTGTCCATTTGTTTGTGGGTGAAATGAGGTAGAAAATTGGTGGTCTATTTGAGTGAGTTTACATAAGTTTGACCAAAATCGGGAGGTAAATTGCGTACCTCTGTCAGTTGTGAGTATGGAAGGAATTCCATGAAGTTTTATTATGTTATCAAGGAAGAGCTGAGATGTTTCAGCTGAGGTAGGGAGTTTGTGGAAAGGTAAGAAATGGGCCATTTTAGTGAAAATGTCCACAACTACGAAAATGGTGGTTTGATTTTTTGATGGAGGTAGATCTACAATGAAATCCATCGATAAGTGTTGCCAAGGTTTTGTAGGTATGGGTAATGACATGAGCAACCCGTAAGGAGGTTTTCTTTCAACCTTACAGGTATTGCATGTTATACATGTTTGGATGTACTGTTGCACTGTTTCTCTCATCTTTGGCCACCAGTAAGTCCTTTTAAGGAGTTCCAAAGTTCGTTGTATTCCTGGGTGTCCTGATAAAGGTGTATCATGGTAATTTTGTAGGAGGGTGTGTCTCATTGATACTGGTATGTAAATTCTCTCTTTGTGATAGTAAATCCCAGATCTTTTTTGGAAGGTAGAATAATCCTGATCAATCTCTTTACTTGTTTGTGTTTTAATGTCTGAGAGGAAGGAATTGGTGAGTCCAATAAATCTGTTTTTTGGTATTATATCTGAAGTAGTACCTTGGATGTCTGGTTTGTTTGGTAATCTTGAGAGGGCGTCTGCCTTACCATTTTTATTAGCAGGTCTATATATTATATTGAAAGAGAATCTTGAGAAATATAAACTCCAACGGACCTGTCTTGTGGATAATGTTTTGTTACTTTGTAAGTACTGAAGGTTTTTGTGGTCTGTATAAATTTTGATCGGATATGTTGTGCCCTCCAAGAGATGTCTCCAATATTCAAGTGCTTGTTTTATAGCCAGGAGTTCTTTTTCCCCTATTGGGTAGTTCCTCTCTGCAGGTGACATCATTTTTGAATAATAGGAGATGGGTAGTGGACTGATTAGATTTGCTTGTTGTGATAGTACAGCTCCAATCGCGAAGTCGGATGAATCAACTTCTAAAATGTAATAAAAGGATGGATTAGGGTATTTCAGTATTGGTGCTGTAGTGAAGAGGCACTTTAAATTTTCAAACGCTGCATTGGCTTCTTCTGTCCATTGATAAGGGATGGAAGTACTGGTCAATCTGGTCAGAGGTTTTGTTACCTTGGAGAAGTCTTTTATGAATTTCCTGTAATAATTTGAAAAACCCAGGAATCTTTGGAGGTCTTTTCTGGTTTTGGGTCTTGGCCAGGAGGACACTGCATCAACCTTTTCTTGTTGCATTTTGATTCCATTTGGAGATATGTGGTATCCAAGGAAAGTTACATTGTCAGTGTGAAAGAGACACTTTTCCGGTTTAGCATACAATTTATGATTTCTTAATCTACGGAGTATCTCTTTAACATCTTCTACATGTTCGGTATAAGATTTGGAGTAAATAAGGATGTCATCCAAGTAGATAACAACTTTGGTGTCTAGTAAATCATGAAATACATCATTAATAAAATGCTGGAATGTGGCAGGGGCATTACACAACCCAAAAGGCATAACCAGGTAGTCATAAAGGCCGTACCTGGTTCTAAATGCAGTAAGCCATTCATGGCCTTCTTTGATTCTAATGAGGTTATATGCCCCTCTTAAATCCAGCTTGGTATAGATAGAGGCTTCAGATAGCCTCTCGATAAGTTCCGGAATCAACGGTAGTGGATAGCGATTTTTTATTGTAACCTTATTTAGTTGCCGATAATCGATGATAGGTCTGATGGTCGAATCCTTATTGCGAACGAAAAACATGCCTGCTCCTGCAGGAGAGGTTGATGTTCTGATGAATCCTTTCCTTAGATTTTCTTCTAAATATGTCTTAAGGTTTTCCAGTTCTGGCTGACTGAGGGGGTAGAGGTGACCGACAGGGATTGCTGCTCCCGGTTGTAGATCTATAGGATAGTCATACTGTCTATGTGGTGGTAGATTTTCTGCTTCAGTTTTACTGAAAACATCTAAAAACTCAATGTATTCTTTAGGTATGGTATGCTCTAAAGTGTCTACATTGAAGCATAATTTGTCTAAAGCACAATGTTGTGAACAGTATTGTGACTTAAACTCTATTTGTGTAGGTAACCATTGTATGAGAGGGTTATGTAATTGTAACCATGAAATTCCTAAGACTATTGAGAAATTAGGGGAAGGTAACACATCAAAGGAAATCAATTCAGTATGACCTAATATTGACATTTGAATGGGTATGGTTTGATGTGTTATAGGACCAGTTGTTATGGGAGAACCATCAATCACACGTACACAAATGGGTTTAGTTTTGCGAATAAGAGGTATTTTATTAATTTTAACAATTTGAAAATCAATAAAGTTTCCATATGCTCCTGAGTCAATGATTCCGTCAATCGTCAGATGGTTTTGTTCCCACTGTAGAAAAAGGGGTAGAGTGAAATAAGTTGGTTTATGTACATTTAATATTGTAGTACAAGAATAACCTAACTTACTTTTTTTGTTCTTTTGGAGGATGGGACAATCCTGGACAGTATGTAGTGGGTTGGCACAATACATACATAATGATTTGATTCTTCGACGAAGTCTTTCCTCGGGGGTTAATGGACCTCTAGCCATACCTATCTCCATAGGTTGTTCAATTGATTTCACGTTGGCAGTAGTCTCCCTCGAAGGTTGACCAGTATAGGTTTTAGGACGGGTATCAGTAGAAAAATGCTCAGCACGTCTTTCACGAAGTCTGCAATCCAATATGGTGGCGGTTCTTATTAATGCGTCTAAAGTCTTGGGTAGCTCAACCCTGGCAAGCTCATCTTTTAAGCTGTCAGCAAGTCCCAGTCTGAACTGGTTGCGCAGTGCTATTTGGCTCCATTGGGAGTCAGAGGCATACAACTTAAAATCGGCAACATAGTCTTCAACAGGTCTATTACCCTGTTTTAAATTCCTCATGGAGGATTCTGCTGTTAGTTGAACATCTTTATCTTGATATAAATCATCAAGTGCAGTAAAGAATTCATCAAGGGACCCCAGTAAGGGATCTTCTGTTTCACATAAATTATCAGCCCATGAGCGGGGTTCACCTTTAAGAAAGGAAATAATACTTAGAACCTTAACCCTCTCGGTAGGGTAGGTCCTAGGTTTTAACTGAAACAAAAGTTGGCATGAGTTCTTAAACTGCCTGTACAGTTTGCGATTACCAGAGAAAGGTTCTGGGAGCATAACTTGGGGTTCTGGGCTGTTGTCAGGTTGTGAAGATCTAGGTGATATTGAGTCCCTTATTATAGCTCTAAATGATTGGTTCTCAATTTGTAAGTCGTGGACTGCTTGTGACAGCTGATCCACCTTTTGAGATAAATTATATACAATTTGTGGAATATCTGTTGGTTCCATGCCGGGCTTAGTTATTATGTAAGGATTTCCCCTTTAAGGAACACAAATACAGATAACACTATAAGGTGTACTTAGTCACAGTAATTCTTTAAGATAGTATTTTGTATCACCTCTATATGAAATTACCCAATTTGGTTGTAGGTAATCTTAGTAATAGAGGTGAATTTATTATAGAATGATTTGTTTTATTTTACCAATCTCTTGAAAACAGGTAAATGAAATGAGAATGTCAGGAAAATGAAGAGGTTAATATGTATGTGACCTATTCAGTCTAATGAACTCTCTAACTTGCTGGAGTATTGATAACTATATATTTTTAGGTTTATAAGTAAAACTATTGCCCACTTCGTACACAGAATATTCCTGCTAGTTATTTAGATACCTTTGTGGTGGTTGAGCTTTGAAAGTGGTACCTGATATAAGGCTGAAATCGGAGGTTGTATGTCTCAGCAAACTGCAGGGAGAACTGGTAGCTGCTGCTCGAGTGAATGCGCTAAACCTGAAGTACCGGCGGAAGTCCAAGCGCTGCTGGGAAATGTAGTTCTTTTACCTTGCAATGGAAAAAACGGAAAGGTAAGTAGAATACTTGCTTTTAAATGATAATTCTAATAAGCGATTGCCAGGGTGAGAGTGAGAGATTCTTTTAGAGACAGACTTCAGTAGGCAAGAAGATTAGATTCCAATCCAAAGGTTAAAGTTGGTTGAGGACACAGCAATCTGTGCAGAGTTGCAAAGTTCCTTCCTGGGAAGTTGGAATAGAGGCTTGGTACTCAGGTGATCATAATGAAACGAGTAGAATAACTAAGCAATGCTGCTTAGTTGCTGCAGTGTTTTAAAGGGGAAGTGACCAATAGGAGACAATTACTTTGAAGATGTGTGTTAAGACATATTAACTCTTACACCCTGAGACCCCCTGCAAAACCCCCAGCCCCTCCTAGGGATGTCATTCTCAAGTTGCTAAAATACACAACTAAAGAAGAAATATGGCAGGCTGCGAGGACAGGGCAGACAATCTTGTTCCAAAACCATAACCTTCAAGTTTATCAAGACCTTAGCCCTCAAACAATACAGAGGAGGAAGGAGGTCCGGTTTATAACAAAGACGCTCCAAGAAAATAACATAAGGTACAGATGGGGCTTCCCTTTTAGCCTAATTGTTAACCACGATGGAGCCCAACTAATCTATAAAAGTTTAGTGGATCTGGACTCTTTATCTAGAAAACTAAAGAGATCGAAGAGACGAAAGACAGGAACAGCATCATTATCCGACATCCCATCAGCCTGAAGGATTGTTTGGCCCCCACTATTGCCTCTTATCATGAACACTAGCCACATGCGTGCCATCGCATGTGCTCCCACGAGATACCGTGGAACCTCTAGGACTTGACTCCTGTTAAGGACTATCAGATGGCCGCAAAATGGGGTACAGTATTGCCTTCACCAGTTACTGACAACTTTTTGTTTAGAGCTTGCTCTCCTTCTATAGCGATAATATCAAACTCTCCCCCATAAACTCTTATTACAGGACCCCGGTCCAAATCTCATTTACTTATTTACTTTGGTTCATAGTATGTTTTCCTATGGTTTATGACATGCTTTTCATAACACATATTGTCAATTGATTATCCTAGAATGCTACCTGACATCATTCCACCCCCCCCCCCAGAATGGTGTATACTAGGCTTACTGCATACATCAAATATTACTTTATTCATTGTAAGTTTATATTGTCTGTTTTCATTGTATTCTTTGCAGGCCTTATTATTAAAACATGTCTTAATTGTTTTAAACGTTTCAGTTGCTCAGTTCAATTTTTGTACTACGTTTGGTGTTTACTTCCAGGACACATTAGCTCACATACCCCCTTCACGATAAAGGTTGGCCTGTGGCAGGTCCAGAATATGCCAGTGTCAGGTCACTCCACTGTAGATGACTGCTTACTGTCCCCTCTCACCAGAGACGACAACCCCAGACTTACTCTAGAGGGCCCAACAGGACACGACATCCTCTTTAGAGGGCTCACATCTCAGCTCATACACTCTAACCGCATAGCATATATACTTACCTTTCAATCCAACAATGGTAGGTGACCGCATGACTATCAATATACTCTCTCATAATGTCAAAGGTCTAAATATCCCTCAGAAGAGGTCCATGGCAATCAAAGACTATAAACGACTTAATAGTGATATAATACTTTTACAGGAAACTCACTTCAGAAAAGGACGTGAGCCCCTACAGTCCCTTAGGAAATTTGGTCAAGTTTACCTGGCTTCTCATAACTCTAAGCATAATGGGGTAGGCATCCTGATTAAAAAAAAGATACCATTCCAACTCTCTAATATATTTAAAGACAGGGAGGGGAGATTACTAGTCATAACAGAACAACTCTACAATAAAATTATAACCCTGGCAAACATATATGCTCCAAATACGAACTCCTCACAATTTTTCAATTTTGCCTGTAATAAAATTATTGAACTCACCAAAGGGAGTTTGGTGGTTGGTGGAGATTTTAACTTAGCTCTAGACCCAGAAATAGACTGTTCGACTGGTAGTTCATTGGTTCCCCAAAAACTGCTGAAACAGGTTAAACTACATCTCTCAAAAATTAATGTGCATGATGCTTGGAGAATTTACCACCCCAGTACAAAAGACTACACATTTTACTCCCACCCACACCAAAATTACTCGAGAATAGACTATTTCTTAATAGATGTCACTAGCCTGGCTCTAGTCCAGACCATAGACATTTCCCCCATAACTTGGTCAGACCATGCTATGATCAGCTGCTCGCTCAAATGGCCCACATCACATAGACATGACAGATCATGGAAGCTTGATGAAACCCTACTAACTGACCCTTTAACTTGCATCCAAATTAACAAATCTTTTGTCTCCTACTTTTTTTTTATAAACAATATGACTAAAGATGTAGAGACCCACATCATCTGGGAAGCGTATAAATGTGTGATCAGAGGAGAGTTAATAGCCATTAAGGCAGCCAAAAATATACAGAGATCACTACTCTTACAATCTAATAGAGGATTTGGATAAGCTGCAGACCATACACAAGAGATTCCCCAAAGCAAACTCACTGATCGAAAATATACAACATAAAAAGAACCAACTTAACTTACTACTTGGAACAGAGGCTAAATGCAGGGCACTCTTTCTTAAAAAAAGATACTATGAGGGAGGGAACAAACAGGGTAGAATGCTAGCACGACTACTGAAATATAGGTCTAACAAACGTTATATCACATCAATCAAAGACAATAAGGGAAAGACATTGTCCTCCTCCAGGGACATTACAGAGGGGTTCAGAAAATATTAAGAAATACTCTATAACCTTGAGCAAGCTTTTACATCCCCGAAACAGTCAAATATAATGAATTATCTCTCCCACCTAAACCTACTATCTGTTATCAACGAACAGAAGCTAACACTCGAATCCCCCTTTTGTCTTAAGGAACTGCAACAGGCCATATTATCCTTCCCGTCTGGGAAAGCACCAGGCCCTGATGGGCTTGGTAACGCATACTATTCAAAATTTATAGAAACCCTAGCCCCCCCCCTCCTATCATACTTTCAAGACATAGACAACAACAAAACTTTTTACCCTCAAACCCTCCAAGCCCACATAATGGTAATACCAAAGCCCAATAAGACCACGGACCAGATCCCCAACTATCGACCAATATCTCTTTTAAATACTGACGTGAAAATATTTGCAAAAGTCCTTGCCAACAGACTGAACGCCATTCTCCCTCTTATCATCCACCAAGACCAGGTGGGCTTTGTCCTCAACAGGGAGGCAAAGGACAATACCGTACGCAACCTACATTTAATTTGGCACACAAAAAAACAAGACATTCTGGCAGTTGGGCTCTGTACAGACGCGCAGAAAGCCTTCGACCAGGTTAGCTGGTCCTTCCTACAAGCTGCTTTGCAGACTTTCGATATAGGGAACTCCATGATTCATAAAATATTTGCACTATATAACTCCCCTAGTGCCCGGATCTCCTTAAATGGAATTTATTCCTCCCCATTCCCAATTAGAAATGGTACGAGGCAGGGCTGCCCCTTATCCCCTCTATTGTTCATATGCTTCCTGGAGGCTCTGGCTGCGAAAATAAGACAGAACCAAAAAATAGAGGGTATAACAATCGGTGATGAAGAGTACAAATTATCCTTGTTCGCTGACGACATGCTATTCAATTAACCCTGTTAGCTTGAACCCCACCTTTATTGGAAGAACTTGAACTTTTTCATAAATTAACAAACTTTTTGATCAACACCTCGAAGTCAGAGATTCTTGGAGTCTCCCTTACCCCCCATACTGAACAGCAAATTGCTCAAATTTGCCCATTCCCTAGATGCGGGGACTCTTTAAAATACTTAAGCGTTTACCTTACTGAGGACCCAGACTGAATTTACGACCTGAATTATATTCAGATGAAGAAAGCTCTGACTTGTGACTTATCCTTGTGGCATGCAAAACACCTTACTTGGATGGGTAGAATTAACGCCATTAAAATGACGGCCTTCCCCAGACTTTTATACATCTTACAAGCCCTACCTGTTCCCCTTCCCCCTCGCTACACTACGAAAATTCAACAACTGTTTAGCTCCTTCATCTGGAAGGGAAAACACCCCAGAATTCATAGATCTATCATGACGAGTTCTAGAGACCATGGGGGTTTAGGGGTCCCTAATATTGATTTTTACAGATTAGCAATATTCCTGCAACGTGTCCTAGATTAGAGGATACATAAAGAGCAAAAAAGATGGATTTTATTGGAGGAGTGCCTTAACCAGGGAATAAACCTACCAACCGTTTGCTGGTCTCCAAATTTTGAAAAAACTGTCAAAGCTATAGCAGATCCGATCGCTAGGGAGACTCTCCTCCAGTGGGAACTGGTGAACAGAATAAACCCCTAGCTCTCCTCTAGATCGTCCCCTTTGACCTCCCTGATTCATAACTCTGAATTCTCTTTGAGGGACCTGGGGATACAAGATCATAAGGATAGCTCACCCTCTGAAATAGCTGTTTGCCACCTCTCAAGTGCGGAGCACTTACTCTCCAATAAACAACTACAGGAAAAGGGGTTCTTATGGTCACATAATTGGTTCAATTACCGTAGAGTGCATCACTATATAACTACACATATACACAGCCACAATATGCTTCATCCCCTTACTACTCTAGAAAAATTATTCACATCCCAAAACCCTATGGAACATACACTCTCTAAAATCCATAACATTATAACCCACCCCCCTCCGGGATATCTTCCACACTCCATTGAATCTTGGGAAAAAGAATAAGGAATCATCATTCTCCCCCAGATAGCCTCTAGCATTTTCAGTAACACCAAAGCTGCTTCTTCCTCAGCAGCCATAGTGGAACTTAACTATAAAATACTCCATAATTGGTACCTCACCCCTAAACGCCTACATAGGCTTTACCCTTCAACTAAAAATCGGTGCTGGAGGTGTGGACATGTTGGCAGCGGAATGGGACATATGTGGTGGTAGTGCAATAGTATTAATCTCAGCTATATTTTAAATGGATGTTTAAAAAAGGTCAAATCTT
The DNA here is from genome assembly GCF_027579735.1 of Bombina bombina. NCBI lineage: Eukaryota > Metazoa > Chordata > Amphibia > Anura > Bombinatoridae > Bombina > Bombina bombina. The sequence goes on along the minus strand of NC_069504.1, from coordinate 301,395,197 downwards.
TTGAAATGGAAAAGCTGAAAGATCATGGGAAAATAGTTTTCTGATTGATCTCAATACCACTATTGATTCCTTTCAGTGCAGAATATTTGTTTTTATTATGGATTGGTGTGGTCTTAAAAAGGACAATCTGGTGAAAACTCTACAAATGGATTGTATTTGATTGCAATATTAAAGGGACATAATACTCATATGCTAAATCACTTGAAACTGATACAGTATAACTGAAAAAAGCTGACAGGAAAATATCACCTGAGCATCTCTATGTAAAAAAGGAAGATATTTTACCTCACAATCTCCTCAGCCCAGCAGAGTAAGTTCTGTGTAAAAAGTTATAATTCAGCTTCTGCCCAGCTGCAGGTAAAAAAAAACATGAAGAAGAAATAAACTGCAGCCAATCGGCATCAGCAGTGCTGAGGTCATGAACTCTTTTACTGTGATCTCATGAGATTTGACTTAACTCTCATGAGATTTCATAGTAAACTTCCTTAAACTGAATAGGGAAATTCCTCCTTTCGAAGTCCCGGGACAGACATACTGATTTGCTGCTTAGAAGTCCTTTACAATGGGATGTGGCTACTGAGGAACTTTTGAGGTAAAATATCTTTCGTTTTTACATAGAGATGCTCAGGTGATATTTTCTAGTCAGCTTTTTATGGCTATACTGCATCACTTTCAAGTGTTTCAACATTTGGGTTTCATGACCCTTTAAAGTTTGATATCTTTAATCTCTAAAGTTAACTTTAATTCTCAAATGGTTTAGCATTGATTTTAATTATTTTTTTCAATTCTTCCCCTATAATTAGTACCTATTGATAGGGGCTCCACAGAAGTACATTCAGCTCAGAATGCATTTTTTTTCTTTCTTTCTTTCTTTCTTTCTTTCTTTCTTTCTTTCTTTCTTTCTTTCTTTCTTTCTTTCCTTCTTTCTTTCTTTTTCTCTTTGTCATGTTCTTTGCTAGTTAGTATTAATTACATCTTAATTTTCTCTACACTCTAAAGCTTAGATAAAATAAGACAGTAAATGAATCTAGATAAAAATGTAACAGTCTGTAATAAGCAATTTAATAATCTTATAAAACTTACAAATGAACACCATCAATAGCACAAATTATGTATTTTTTTCCTCCTAAATAGCTTGAATTTTTTGTTTCTGTCATCTATATCTTCATATACATTACATAGATATACATACATATACATATACATAGATTCCTCTTGCTCATAAAACTCATTGACTAATACTACATGCATGCTTCATATAGATAAGTAGGAGAGGTAAACATTAAAGGGACATTAAACCCAAATGTTTTCTTTCATGATTCAGATAGAGAATACCATTTTAAACAACTTTCTAATTTACTTGTATTATCTAATTTGCTTCATTCTCTTGATATTATTTCCTGAAAGGCATATCTAGATAGGCTCAGTAGCTTCTGATTGGTGGCTGCATATAGATGCCTCATGTGATTGGCTCACCCGTGTACATTGCTATTTATTTAACAAAGGATATCTAAAGAATGAAGCAAATTAGATAATAGAAGTAAATTAGATTGCTATTTAAAATTGTATTCTCTGTATGAATTATGAAAGAAAAATGTTGGGTTTAATGTCCCTTTAAAGTGCTTACTCTGGCAGTAAGTCATTAGAACGGATTGGGACTTACCCCTTATGATGTCCCTACTTAGTCCCTGTAGTTACAATGATCTGTCTAATACCATATACACTGGGAAGTCTCAGGACCACACTACTATTTAATTGGGGAAGGCACCTAACCAGGTACTATAATCCAGGTGGTGTTATACATTAAACATAGTTTTCATTATTTACATGGATTTATATTTAATTCTATCATCCATTTACATATATTATAGATCTCTTTGTAACCTGGTTTTGCAAATGTATTTTCCAAATACTAACATTTAAAATATATCTCAAATAATCTGCAGATATGAATAGAAAACGAGTCCCTTCCTCCTTTCCAATTTATGACAACTTTATGATGGTTTATCTTCACGCTTTCATTTATCTAGCTACAGATCTATACAGCCATTTTCATCATAATACTTTTTACCTCTACCTTTAATTGGTATATGAAATTTGTAGAAAAAAATAATTATAGAATTTTATAATGAATCACATTTTCAATGTCTGGCATGTTTGTCTATTACATTTTATCACAACTTTACTATTCTACTTTATTACTGTACAGACACATTTTATATGCATATAATTAAACAATCTTTGTGTGACGCTCATAGTTGTGAAATACTGTAACTTTTATTCTTATATAGAACTGTATTCTTCTAATTTCTTGCCCGAAGCTAAGTGGATTTATGGCTAGTGGAAAAAGAACGTTATGTGCTTTATCTGATTTTACTCAGCCATGATTATGGAAAAAACAAACTTAAAGGGACACTGAACCCAAATTTTTTCTTTCGTTATTCAGATAGAGCATGACATTTTAAGCAACTTTCTAATTTACTCCTATTATCAAATTTTCCACCAAAAAAAAAAAGTGCTGTCCAGAGGTCTGAACCCCCCAAAAACATAGATGCCTTCTTTTTCAAATAAAGATAGCAAGAGAACAAAGAAAATTTGATAATAGGAGTAAATTAGAAAGTTGCCTAAAATTGCATGCTCTATCTGAATCATGAAAGATAAACATTTGGGTTCAGTGTCCCTTTAAATGATCACTATGGTAATGTCTTACAAACTTAAGTACATCTATAGCAGGCCAATTATTTTTTAAATTTTCTCAGCAAACTAAAAATATTTTTTTTTTATGAAATCACTATAGGTTTAGCTAGTTTATAAAACTCCTTTATAGATAAATCAAGCACAATTATGCAAGCTGGCGACAGTGTTGTGGAGCCAATTTCATACCACAAAACCACTTGCTTTGTTGTGTCTAGTACATGTAAAGTTATGTAGCTGCTTCTTATTCCCAGTAATCCATGGTTAGTGATCTCATGTGGAGTCTTTACTTAGGTTGCACAGTTAATACCTTTACCCAATCCAATCTTGCAGTAAAACTGAATATTTAATAAATGGGTTCCTTGGGAACTGGACAGTCTTATACCCCCCATACATAGGTTTACATTTTACTTGGGATGCTAGGGTGGAGTCTTTAGTAGACTAAGGTAGGGCCAAGTGTTCCAGGGGCCAATCTTAGAAGCCCATATACACTCAAGGCAGTCAGAGGCATTACTAGACATAGCAGTCTGAAGCAGAGGATGGTTACACATACTGCATAATAGAAAACATAAGTCTTTTGTCAGTAATTTGGCTTACTGAGAAGTACATTTAATAAGATTATTTACAATAATATTGCAAGAGACAGAACTATGCTTGAATCACAGGGAGAGACATAAAAATACATAAATACATCTGTACACACACACACACACACACACACACATATATATATATATATATATATATATATATATACCTGTATATATATATATATAAATGTAGAAAAGAAGCACTCACTGAACTTACTCCAACTGTGACAAAGGTTTAATGGAATATAGTGACGTTTCGGGACAGTAACAGTCCCTTCCTCTGACCAATTAACAATGTGTGAAAACAGCCCTTAAATAGGCTCCAGATATCCCTCCCCACATGATTGACCAATCACGGCCAAAAAGTTCAACACACCCCTCATAGTGACAAATAGCAATCCACAATAGATAGCCAAATACTCATATCGTGAAAATGTGTATAACAAACATACATAAAGTAGAGTTTAAAATAGGACCCTGAATCGTCAATACAAAGGGGCAATCAAACTCCAATCAGGTGCAGAGATAGGCAGGTAAAACATTAAATAGCTTAAAAGTAATAAACCAACAAAGTTGGTGATCCTAATTCCACCAATCAGCAACGACCTAACACTCACAGCACAACACGTCATCTCTGAGAAACCGTAACAAACGCCCCTTGTCACTAGGGACGCCCAAATAGATCACCAAAGCCAAACTTAAGAATTGAAACTGAGACGCATCAAACACTCACTCCGAGCGCTTCACAGACAAATCTTCCTGATCTGTATTAAAGCACAATCCCCAATTCAATAATCGGTCCCCACCTCTGTCGGCAAAGGCTGTTAAACATAATATATCACAGTGACCCAAAAAAATATATATAAATATATCAAACCTGATATATGTTACAGTGACCCAAATGAACACCATAAAAACCATAAAAAATCTTATTGCGATTGGCTTACACATCTCGTGCAGCACACGATCAACTTATAAAGGCATTAGCGCTCATCGCTAAGGTAAACAAAGTGGCGAGGAACATCCAATCAAGACGCCCAAACGGGGACAATCCTGCCCACATCTAGGCGTGTCAAAGTGCCGCAATGATTTAATAGGTTATCAACGTCTCAATGGGCGTAATAGACACCCCCACAACCAGCCTTAATTTCAGCCTTAATTTCATTATATGCCTACCAGTGCTATTTCACCAATCCAAGACTCAGCTTATTAGAGCCTTGTCCGCATCTTTACTTCATAGGTTGCTCATCAGAAATAGGCGTGTGCTGCTCAATAAAGAAAACAACCCGAAAACGTGCATTAGCACCTCAAATTACAGCCCAAATGAAAAAATAACTTCTTAAATGAGCAGTCCATACTAGGAAAAACTAAAACAAAAACACAAAAACAATAACATATCCAGGATATTAAATGAATTCTGAATGAATCCTCAAAGTAAATTATAAGATATACTCCTATTTATAAGTATAGCCCTGACAAAATGACCAGGGTTTAAAGAAAAAATAAGAAAAAATCAGAAAAAATCAACAATCCCTATCATTCAGTGTCGTTATATAGACAATCTATTCCTGATATGGTCGGATGGGGAAGAAAGTTTATCACAGTGGATTGACCACTTAAACGCCCTTGCGAGTCCTATTAAATTTACCCATACAGTCAGCAATTCTACTGTGGATTACTTGGACGTCAGGGTGTTCAAAGTTGAAGGAAGATTGGGGACAACTTTATTCCGCAAAGCCACTGACCAAAATTCACTATTGCATGCCAGAAGCTGCCACCAACCCAGCCTCATTCACAATATCCCCAAGGCCCAATATCAACGGGTAGTTAGAAATAACACCAATGAAACATTATGCGAAAAACAGCTACAAGAAATGACACAACGGTTTGTGGAAAGAGGAAACAAACAGAAAGGCTTGTTAGAGATGAAAACCCACGCATTGTTAACTATGGAACCAACAGCTGATGCTCCACCCAAGCAAGAGAATCAACTCACCTTCGTGACCACATACTCTCCTGATGTTATACCATTAACTCATACCATCAAAGAAGAATGGACATTGGTTGAAGCAGATCACACCTTACCATTCAAAAACTGGAGAGCACCGAGGATCGGTTTCAGGCGAGGAAGAAATTTGAGAGACTATCTGGTCAAAGCCGATGTCAATCCTGAAGGGGGCACATGAACATGGCTAAAGAAAAAAAAGAAAGGGTGTTATCGCTGCATCAGCTGTGTGACTTGAAGTGGGATGCTAACCGGCACTCATTTTTGTCACCCAAAAAGCAATAAAACATATGAGATTAAGCATTTTCTAATTTGCACCACTCAATTTGTAGTATACCTCTTGAATTGCCCCTGTGGTAAATTCTACATAGGCAAAACAACAGACAACGCGAAAATCAGGATGGCCAACCATAGGTCAAGTATCCGTTTGGCCATAAGAAATGGAAAGGCAGACCAGCCGGTGGCAAGACATTTCTTGGAGGCAGGACACTCAGTCAATGATCTAAGATTCAGATTGATCGACCATGTGCCAATCCCAAGAAGGGGAGGAGATAGAGGAAACATGCTGTTACGCAAAGAAGCAAGATGGATATATGAACTTGATACCTTGCACCCGAGGGGTCTCAACACCCATACAGGATGGCAATGTTACCTATGATAACCTTTGGGAGTTCATGGTCCATAAGTGGGGTGTTTGTTGCCCTTCCTTACATGAGAGTTTATGATCCATTTCCCCCCCATGGGGGTCTTCTCTCCCTTTCTGTTACACTCCCTCTTATTTTATTTCATGACTTTGTCTTTACTTGATTATGAGAAATGGGAGATGTGTGGAGTTAAATATGTCCTCTGTTCTTGTTTCTTTTTATTTATTTCTTTTGTTTTTCTTTTCTTCTTTTGTTTTTCTTATTTTTCTTCCTTCTTCTTTTTCTTTTTTCCTTTTTTCTTTGACTTTCTTCTTTTTACTTTGAGAGTACATGATCCATTTGTTGGGATTTCCTAGAGGGTTATATTATGACAACCATATGGAGATCTTATTGTAACTTTAATACATCTTTGAGCCATAATGTTGGATATATAACATTGTTTAGCAGCAGATTATCTCTTTTCTAATCAAGGTGTCCTCCTTATACCTGATACAAATACATTGGTTGAGGTCAGTTCTATTTGTGCAAAATATTGTTTTTATTAATTTTTAATTCACTTATCACTGTATTTTTATGATGATTTAGGTACCCTGTGTGGTCGATCTGGGGCTTTTCTCACTCCATATTTGGTTCAGTGTTATGGGCAGGGTTTGACTGACATTTTTCCCCTCAGTTTGGCAATATGACCTTTATTTTAATATTGTTTTATCACAGAATCATATTTTGAGTTAATAATGATTTAACTCTTATAACACATAGGTGACATTTTGGGGTGCTCGCCACAGCTATTATAGCGGTGCTTGGGGATGAGATTGGTTATGTAAATTCTGAATGATAGTGATTGTTGATTTTTTCTGATTTTTTCTGATTTTTTCTTTAAACCCTGGTTATTTTGTCAGGGCTATACTTATAAATAGGAGTATATCTTATAATTTACTTTGAGGATTCATTCAGAATTCATTTAAAATCCTGGATATGTTATTGTTTTTGTGTTTTTGTTTTAGTTTTTCCTAGTATGGACTGCTCATTTAAGAAGTTATTTTTTCATTTGGGCTGTAATTTGAGGTGCTAATGCACGTTTTCGGTTTGTTTTCTTTTTTGAGCAGCACACGCCTATTTCTGATGAGCAACCTATGAAGTAAAGATGCGAACAAGCCTCTAATAACCTGAGTCTTGGATTGGTGAAATAGCACTGGTAGGCATATAATGAAATTAAGGCTGAAATTAAGGCTGGTTGTGGGGGTGTCTATTACGCCCATTGAGACGTTGATAACCTATTAAATCATTGCGGCACTTTGACACACCTAGATGTGGGCAGGATTGTCCCCGTTTGGGCGTTTTGATTGGATGCTCCTCGCCACTTTGTTTTCCTTAGCGATGAGCGCTAATGCCTTTATAAGTTGATCGTGTGCTGCACGAGATGTGTAAGCCAATCGCAATAAGATTTTTTATGGTTTTTATGTTGTTCATTTGGGTCACTGTAACATATATCAGGTTTGATATATTTATATATATTTTTTTTGGTCACTGTTATATATTATGTTTGACAGCCTTTGCCGACAGAGGTGGGGACCGATTATTGAATTGGGGATTGTGCTTTAATACAGATCAGGAAGATTGGTTTGTGAAGCGCTCGGAGTGAGTGTTTGATCCGTCTCAGTTTCAATTCTTAAGTTTGGCTTTGGTGATCTATTTGGGCATCCCTAGTAGTGACAGGGGGCGTTTGTTACGGTTTCTCAGAGATGACGTGTTGTGCTGTGAGTGTTAGGTCGTTGCTGATTGGTGGAATTACGATCACCAACTTTGTTGGTTTATTACTTTTAAGCTATTTAATGTTTTACCTGCCTATCTCTGCACCTGATTGGAGTTTGATTGCCCCTTTGTATTGACGATTCAGGGTCCTATTTTAAACTCTACTTTATGTATGTTTGTTATACACATTTTCACGATATGAGTATTTGGCTATCTATTGTGGATTGCTATTGGTCACTATGAGGGGTGTGTTGAACTTTTTGGCCGTGATTGGTCAATCATGTGGGGAGGGTTATCTGGAGCCTATTTAAGGGCTGTTTTCACACATTGTTAATTGGTCAGAGGAAGGGACTGTTGCTGTCCCGAAACGTCACTATATTCCATTAAACTTTTGTCACAGTTGGAGTAAGTTCAGTGAGTGCTTCTTTTCTACATTTCTACAATTACCTTCATAGCACCCTGACAAGTTGCAAGAGTTGGTGAGAGTGCATTTACACCAATCTTCTGATATATATATATATATATATATATATATATATATATATATATATATAATCCTCCACTGGATTTATCACTCCCAATGCCCAGTAAATTTATCACCAGGAGGGCACTTAAATAGATAAAGCACATGAAGATTCTAATCAGGCACTCTCCGGTCTTTAAAACATATTTATTTGAAGTGATGTTTTGGGGTGGTCCCCCTTCCTGAGACTTAGTACATACAGACAACCACTAATGTGTAACTTACCCCCTAAAGTATCCCTTACCAAGTGATATACTCGTCCATCGATGACTGTCCTTGGCGTCTACGGCTTGCAACTGTGCATGCGCGCCGGATTCCTACGGAGTCATCAAACTGACAAAAATCTAAAAGAAGCAAACGGAGCAATGGAAACATCATTACAACTAGAGTATGCTAAAGTGTATAGCAAATCAGCAAGCACCTGCATGTATACAATATCTCATATTCACTAGGGTAAATACTATTCTCAGTGTGTTATTATCGTCATAATAAGGCACTTATTCCTATACCTGACTTTTATACAGCGGAATACTCAGTTAAACATCTTACTTCATCTAGGCATATTAATAGATGTGGTTAGATAACCCATGTAAATATAATGGTTAGTGTGCACAAACCGTCACACACTTGGGAGATAAATACAAGTTATAAGGGATAAACAGTCAGACCGTATACAGGTATACCTCACGTTACAGCGCTTCACTTTACAGCGCTTCGCTAATACAGCGCTTTGTGTAGCTGAACTTCAACCTCAAAGGATTTTGAAACTGCTGTAATCTTCCTTAGATTGCGAGAAAAGTGACTGGCACCATTTTTTGATGCGCAGTTCACTCTGTTTACAGCATTAGTGCAATCTGTGTCTCAGTGTTATAGTCTGGCAAATTTTACTAGAATAATTGTCAGTATTTTACAGGTACAGTATTTATTGAATACTAATTGAATACTGTGCTGTGCTAGTGTTAAACTAAATGTAGCACTATTGCACCCCTATGTTAATTCAAGGTTTAAACACACTGGCAAGTGAAAAGATAGCTAAAACCGCCTTGTTTCACTTTAAGGTAGTTTTCACTTTACAGCGGGGCTCCTGTCCCTAACCCGCTGTATGAGCAGTGTATACCTGTACACATCATTGTTCATACTTATTATAAGGGTTAAACAGTCAGACAGCATGAGAGTGTCACAGCTAATACTAAACCCACTTACCTAGCACATAAAATGGAAAATCAGTAAACCCTAGCGCAAAAATACTAGTAAATTAACCCCTCATGCTATATATCTCCTATTGTACAAACTACCGCACATTGAGAATACTATTGGTTGTTGCTAAAAACACATCATATCATAGCTACTGATGTGTCTTCCCTATTGTCTATGTCAGACTGCAGAAGCTCACTGGTACATTTTTTTGTGTGAAAATATCTATACTAAAAATACTATAACAAGGCATCCTTACTTCTATCATAACTAGATGAATCAAAATCTACCGACTCCTATTTAAATACAACTATGACAGCATATTGGTATACAGATCTATGCATCACAAAAAACATTGTAGATCTAAATATGTGTTCAGTCCTTTGGGTACTAAGGTCTCTAAATTGTGGATCCATTTCGACTTTTGTTGTAACAGGATCTTCGCTCTGTTACCTTCCTGTTGAATGAGGGGACATGATAAATGATCATGTATCTCAAGTCAGAGACAGAGTGTTTCGCTGATAAGAAGTATTTAGCCACAGGTTGATCGGCCTTGCCTGAGTCAATGGCATTTCTTTTAGCACATCTATGATTTTCCATTCTTATCCTTAGGTCGTCATTTGTGTTACCGACATACTACCTTCCACAGCTACAATGTAGCAAATACACATCAAATTTTATTGTGCACGTTACCCTGTATTTTATCTTAAATGTCTTGTTTTTCCAAGGGTAAACAAAAAATTGTCCTTGTGACAAACCATTGCAGGTGGTGCATCCACTGCATCTGTAACAGACCAATTTAGGACTGCCCATCCACGTTGTAGGTGTATAGCTGGGCTTAAAGTCTGGCCTCATCAAAAGGTCTCTTAGAGAGGTGCCTCTCTTGTAACCAATCTGGGGCTGCACATAACCCCTCAGAGGTAAAGAGTTGTCACTGGTGACAATGTACCAAATATTATTCAAGATACTTGGCAGTGCCCATTTGTCAGGAGTAAATTTTGTAACAAATGTTAACCTCTTCTCCTCCTGTGATGGTGTCTGTTTCTTCGTCAGTGCATCATTTTGCGTCAGTGAATGTAGTTCCTTACTGTTATCCCTCAACAATGCCTCATAGTATCCTCTTTTCTTAAATTTATCTTGCATAAGCAATAGTTGTTCATTTCTCTTCTCATGTGTAGAGTTATTCCTAATCACCCTGGTTAACTGAGACTTTGGTAGTGACTTCTTTAGTGATGATGGGTGACAGCTATCTGCCCTGAGGACTGAGTTTCTATCAGTTTCATTTTCATACAGCGTTGTTGAGATCTTACCTCCATCTTTATAAATTCTGAGGTCAAGGAAATCAATCGACTTGACCGAACAGTTCAATTAGGCTTATAAACCATTCATCAAGTTCTTGTCGGGTACCTGCCCAGATAATAAAAAACATCAATATAGAATTTAAACAACTTGATACACGTGTTCTTAAATATTTCAGACTCATTGTGCTTATTGAGAGACCATTCTAGAGAAGGTTGTAATGCTTGAATTGGAACTTTTAGGATCAAAGGTGGTGTTTCCACAAAATCTTTCAATCTGTGCATTATCACTGCCGTAGTGCTCTTTGAGCTTTAGCGTTCTCTTCAATTTCATCTGTAGTATTAGTGGGAACAAAAGACAACCCTTTATTTAGTACCTTTCTTTCCTCCTCAGACAACTGATATATATATATATATATATACACACACACATATATACACATATTTAGACTTGTATGCATTTTTGTTTACAATCCTGAGGAGTAGGGGAGTGAGTATTTAGGCACAAGTTTGCATAAGGCTATGCTATAAACTAATTAAACATAATAAAATATGGCAGGATTTGTCAAACCTAATTAGTTTCTATCTACCACTAAAATGTATGTTTGTATGTACTGTGTGCTTGCAGTACCGAGGAAGAGATAAATAGCAAATGATGGAGAAACATGGAACATTGGTTTTAAAGATTAGAAAAGATGGATAGATAGATATAGATAGATAGATAGATAGATAGATAGATAAATAGACAGATAGACAGACAGATGGATGATAGATAGATAGATAGATAGATAGATAAAAAAGTAAAAAAGGAGATCAGAAACAAATTACCACTAGAAACAAATGGATGGATGAATAGATGATAGATAGATAGATGATAGATTAGATAAATAAAAAAAAAGTAGCAAAAAAGGTACCAATTCCATGAGATCAGAAATAAATTACCACTAGAAACTAATGGATGGATGATAGATGTTAGTTTGATAGATAGATAGACAGATATACAGACAAACAGACAGACGGAGAGATAGACAGACAGAGACAGGAAGACAGACAGACAGACAGATAGATAGATAGATAGATAAAAGCAAAAAGAGGTGCAAATACCAGGAGATCAGAAACAAATTACCACTAGAAACAAATGGATGGATAGATGAATGGATAGATGGATAGATAGATAGATAGATAGATAGATAGATGATAGATAGATAGATAGATAGATAGGTTAGATAGACAGACAGATGATAGATAGATAGATATATAGATAATAAATAGATAGATGATGATGATAGATAGATAGATAGATAGATAGATAGGTTAGATAGACAGACAGATGATAGATAGATAGATATATAGATAATAAATAGATAGATGATGATGATAGATAGATAGATAGATAGGTTAGATAGACAGACAGATGATAGATAGATAGATATATAGATAATAAATAGATAGATGATGATGATAGATAGATAGATAGATAGATAGATAGGTTAGATAGACAGACAGATGATAGATAGATATACAGTATAGATAATAAATAGATAGATGATGATGATAGATAGATAGATAGATAGATAGATAGATAGATAGACAAAAAAGGGTACAAATACCAGGAAACCAGAAACAAATTAGCACTAGAAACAAACACTATAAAGCTGATAACTGGTTTAGATAGTGTGGTATAGGCACAGCACTGGGAAGTTTATGAAACTAACTGATTACGCAATGGTCTCCGAGGACACTGGTTTGATTCCCAGTCAATAATTCTATGATCAGAATAAGTTAAACTGGCTCTTCATTTGCTGAGAAGTTAAGTGGGTCCGGTCAGTACTTTTCAGTTAGTGCAGGAGCAGAAAAAGTGGGTCGATCTTGACAACTACCTAATGTAAAAGAGCACACATAATACATGTGATATAATTTATCATAACCCCTGCCACTGGTTAATATTCTCTAAAACAAAAATATTTTGCATATAAGACTTGACATTGCCAAACACATTTTAGTCTGAATTTAGATGGTTTCAACGTAAGTCCTTTTTGTTTAGTGAATGTAGATTTTCATCAAGCAATTAGAGTACTGACTGTAAAAATAATAGGAAATTGGGAAGGATGTAATCTGGAGGAAGCAAAGCAACAAAGCAGATAATGCTGTTATTTCTCACTAATTCCATTTATGCAGCAGGTTTTATTAGTTTCTATAAAAAGTTCTGCTTCTGTCCTTGATGTTAAACATGTCATCTATATTACAGTTAATTTTTACAGCAGTATATTATAGAAAAGTGAAAACAAGGTCAATATAAAGAGACATTGCTTAAAACATTAAAATACTTAAAGGAATATGAAACCCATTTTTTGATTCAGATAGAGCATGCAATTTTAAGCAACTTTCTAATTTACTCATATTATCAAATTTTCTTCGTTCTCTTGGTATCTTCATTTGAAAAAAGCCGAATGCAAGCTTAGGAGCCATCCCATTTTTGGTTCAGCACCTGTGTAACGCCTGCTGATTGGGGGCTAAATGTAGCCACCAATCATAAAGCGTTACCCAGGGTTCTTAACAAAAAATGGGTGGGCTCCTAAGCTTGCATTCCTGCCTTTTCAAATAAAGATAACAAGAGAATGAAGAAAAAATTATAAAAGGAGTAAAATAGAAAGTTGCTTAAAATTGCATGCTCTATCTGAATCATAAAAAATAGAGGCGAAAGAAAAAGTGACAGTGTACTAGCACTCTTACAAATATCAATTAGACATATGTAGGATGGCAAGGAGGGTCACCTTGATTCAGGTTGAAGATAAAATATAACTTTTATTCTATTTAGTTAATATATACATATAAATGTATAGTGTAAATATATACAAATGAGTGTATGTGTTTTAAAACTTAGATTAAAATAGAATATAAGGGACAAATATCCACCAAAACTATTACCAATCTAAATCACTGAGCCCCACACAGTTTCAATAGAAACTCACATATGCTCAAATCTGCAATAAATTATCTACAAAGGGGATTGACCCCATCAACAAATTTAACTGAATAAATGCAGTGAAGAGCAAGAGTAAGTACCGGTCTGTGTGGGTGCCAATAAGCCCAATATAAGGCTAAACCAAAAAGCGATAATTCCCAGCCATGTAAGTGGATATAGTCTCCTAAACACGCCTGATGCGCATTTCGCCGTTAACACGGCTTCCTCAAAGGCTAACCCGATCAGGGTTTGTCTCCTAGCCTTTAAATGAAACATGAGCCAATCAGAGTGGAGTGTGATTACACACCCTCTGGTTCAACCTATCAGAAGGATCGGCTCTCATTGGATAGAGGCCGTCATGTGATCGCAACGTCATTCTGCAAAGAAAAACATATCCTCTGCGATCAGAATATAGAAGATGCCGTATTTTGCTGTTAGTGTAAAGTCAAAGATAATTTGAGAACAGTCCATGTTATTAATGTCTCTCAGTTGCTAAGACAAATCTGCCCAACACTGATAATGAGTAATCTGCAGTGACCGGATGCCACACTCTCAGATACGTTGCACTGAGTAGAGGAGAATCCTCTTTATAGTCTGGCTGTTACTGGGGATCAATATTAGGAATAGGGGGATATAATAAAGACAGGCAGTGTGTTTTTAAGCTAGTTTTATAATTGTACCATTAAAATTATTATTTTATGTAATCGCAAATATAGAAAAGCATACCGTAATAGGATCCTATCATAGCACATTATAATCATGTTTATCAATATTTAATAATCATATTATTATGGGCCAAGGTATTAATACCAAATGTTATCAGGTACATTTATTTATTAGTATGTTATGATTATAATTTGTCATTAAATATCCGGTCCGGTTTGGTAACCAATCCGAGTCTAGTATAAATGACATCCACTCTTGAAACCTCCACGATAGTCTAATTTCCATTATAGTATCAACCAGTCAGTCTTATTAAAAAGTCCGTAATAATGCACCCCAAATTCGGATCATATTATCTTATCCAACTCCTTTCATTAAAAAGAATCTTTCGTGGGGAGTGAGGTGGCAATATTACTCTCGATATCAAGGGATAGTTAACCATTAAAATTATTATTGTATGTGGTCACAAATATGGAAGGACATAACGTAATAGGATCCTATCATAGCACATTATAATCTTGCTTGCCAGTATTTAAGACTCATATTCATATAGGCTAAGATGTTGAAACCATATGTTGACAGGTAACTTTATTTGTCAGTATGTTATGATTGTAATTTTTAATTAAATATCCAGTCCGATTTGGTAACCTATCAGAGTCTAGTATGCATGACACCCACTCTTGAAACTTCTATGATTGGTTAGTTTCAATTATAGTTTCAACTATTCAATCTAATTAAAGTATCCGTAATAATGCACCACAAATTCGGATCATATTATATAATCCGACTCCTTTCATTACAAAGAATCTTACATTGAAGGTTGAGGTTGCAGTGTTACTCTCGATGGAACCATCTGTCAAAAACACATTACGCTACAATTTGCAATTCTTATCATGGTGAATGAATAGATGTCATTCATCCACACAAACTTATACGGTTAAAAGGAGTATATATATTATTGCAAGTAAACCTGACATTGCTGATTAAAGTGTGACGATTAGCTAACCTCAACCTTCAATGTAAGATTATTTGTAATGAAAGGAGTCGGATAATATAATATGATCCAAATTTGTGGTGCATTATTACGAATACGTTCATTAGATTGAATAGTTGATACTATAATTGAAACTAACCAATCATAGAACTTGAGATGAAAAGTAACTAGCGCCCAGGACTGATATCTGCTCACTATAAAGAAGACCCCCTAATAGGTCTAAAAACGGAACAATGAAACAGGATATATAGGAGCGCCAATGGCTTAGATATACCACAGGAAATAGAAATAATCTCCAATAGTTTCTCTTAGAATTAGATTGTTCAAATGTCAAACAAATATATTTATTATATTAAAACAATATGATTCTGATCTCCAGAATTCATAAAAAATGTATATAACAAAAACACAAAGCACATATAAAAATACATAAAATAAAATACAGCAAATGACAAATTAAAATACAACGGATGACAAATTAAATCTAATCCAGTTATTTTAACTGGGTGACCAATATCTAATGGTCCGGTGTTTCGTGAGCGAGTCCTCTTAAAGACCCTCTAGTAGGTACACAAATGTGTATTGAGAAACAAATCGGTACTTAATTGAATTTATCAAATAAGTGTGCAAATTAACTTGGTGTCCAATAAATGATATAATAATAACTCAAATAGTGTTATCAGTGAGTGATAAGACCACTATTATAGTGATACGAGACCCACTTTAAAGGTCAACAGTTCATATAGGTAGTGCAAAATGTGATGATTAATATAAATCGTATTTATATTAATCATCACATTTTGCACTACCTATATGAACTGTTGACCTTTAAAGTGGGTCTCGTATCACTATAATAGTGGTCTTATCACTCACTGATAACACTATTTGAGTTATTATTATATCATTTATTGGACACCAAGTTAATTTGCACACTTATTTGATAAATTCAATTAAGTACCGATTTGTTTCTCAATACACATTTGTGTACCTACTAGAGGGTCTTTAAGAGGACTCGCTCACGAAACACCGGACCATTAGATATTGGTCACCCAGTTAAAATAACTGGATTAGATTTAATTTGTCATCCGTTGTATTTTAATTTGTCATTTGCTGTATTTTATTTTATGTATTTTTATATGTGCTTTGTGTTTTTGTTATATACATTTTTTATGAATTCTGGAGATCAGAATCATTTTGTTTTAATATAATAAATATATTTGTTTGACATTTAACCAATCATAGAAGTTTCAAGAGTGGGTGTCATGCATACTAGACTCTGATAGGTTACCAAACCGGACTGGATATTTAATGAAAAATTACAATCATAACATACTGACAAATAAAGTTACCTATTAACATATGGTTTCAACATCTTAGCCTATATGAATATGAGTCTTAAATACTGGCAAGCAAGATTATAATGTGCTATGATAGGATCCTATTACGTTATGTCCCTCCATATTTGTGACCACATACAATAATAATTTTAATAGTTAACTATCCCTTGATATCGAGAGTAATATTGCCACCTCACTCCCCACGAAAGATTCTTAATAATGAAAGGAGTTGGATAAGATAATATGATCCAAATTTGGGGTGCATTATTACGGACTTTTTAATCAGACTGACTGGTTGATACTATAATGGAAATTAGACAATCGTGGAGGTTTCAAGAGTGGATGTCATTTATACTAGACTCGGATTGGTTACCAAACCGGACCGGATATTTAATGACAAATTATAATCATAACATACTAATAAATAAATTTACCTGATAACATATGGTATTAATACCTTGGCCCATAATAATATGATTATTAAATATTGATAAACATGATTATAATGTGCTATGATAGGATCCTATTATGGTATGCTTTTCTATATTTGTGATTACATAAAATAATAATTTTAATGGTACAATTATAAAACTAGCTTGAAAACACACTGCCAGTCTTTATTATATCCCCCTATTCCTAATATTGATCCCCAGTAACGGCCAGACTATAAAGAGGATTCTCCTCTACTCAGTGCAACGTATCTGAGAGTAAGGCATCTGGTCACTGCAGATTACTCATTATCAGTGTTGGGCAGATTTGTCTTAGCAACTGAGAGACATTAATAACATGGACTGTTCTCAAATTATCTTTGACTTTACAATAACAGCTAAATACGGCATCTTCTATATTCTTATCACAGAGGATATGTTTTTCTTTGCAGAATGACGTTGCGATCACATGACGGCTTCTATCCAATGAGAGCTGATCCTTCTGATAGGTTGAACCAGTGGGTGTGTAATCACACTCATGTTCCATTTAAAGGCTAGGAGACAAACCCTGATCGGGTTAGCCTTTGAGGAAGCCGTGTTAACGGCGAAATGCGCATCAGGCGTGTTTAGGGGACTATATCCACTTACATAGCTGGGAATTATCGCTTTTTGGTTTAGCCTTATATTGGGCTTATTAGCACCCACACAGACCGGTACTTACTCTTGCTCTTCATTGCATTTATTCAGTTAAATTTGTTGATGGGGTCAATCCCCTTTGTAGATAATTTATTGCAGATTTGAGCATATGTGAGTTTGTATTGAAACTGTGTGGGGCTCAGTGATTTAGATTGGTAATAGTTTTGGTGGATATTTGTCCCTTATATTCTATTTTAATCTAAGTTTTAAAACACATACACTCATTTGTATATATTTACACTATACATTTATATGTATATATTAACTTAATAGAATAAAAGTTATATTTTATCTTCAACCTGAATCAAGGTGACCCTCCTTGCCATCCTACATATGTCTAATTGATATTTGTAAGAGTGCTAGTACACTGTCACTTTTTCTTTCGCCTCTATTTTTATGTATTTCCAGACAGTTAGCACCCCCCTTCTTGCATATGACCTATGAAATTGCTTAACGTTTAGATCTGCCTGTCAGATCAATGTAATTGCATATTAATATACTGTGGATAACATTAGGGGTTTCTTCTTTATTGGTGAACATCCCAACTCTCTCTATATTTTTTATCTATCTGAATCATGAAAGATTCTTACTATGGAGAATGTTACACTGTTAGAATAGCTATGTGAAGTGTCTCATATGACAATTCATAGTTTTTTCAAATGTGATGCTATTCCAATCCAAACCCAGTTACCATATAGTTTTTCAATGGCTTTGTATAAAATTGGCATCAATTCATTATAACCAGTTACAAAACAAATATAGAAAAAAACATCTTGCTACATCACAACCAAAAAGTGACAGAATTCATAAATGTTTGTATCCGCCCACCATCACAGGTTTGAGTCATTCTTTGTTATAATCAATGGAGTTGCATCTATTGTGCAACTGTTGCCAACCGGGAAAAAAAAAAAAGAAATCTTTAACCTCTTGAGGACCGGGCATTTCAGACTAAAACTCCCCCAAAAGACCAGAGCATTTTTGTCATCACTTCATTTAAACAGAAATAGAGCCTTTTTTATATGATCAAAACTATAAAAAAAAATTTAGTAGACAACCCAAAGTATTGATCTAGGCTCATTTTGGTATATTTCATGCCACCATTTCATCGCCAAATGCGATCAAATAAAACAAATCGTTAAAGGGACACTGAACCCAAATTTTTTCTATCGTGATTCAGATAGAGCATGCAATTTTAAGTAACTTTCTAATTTATTCCTATTATCAAATTATTTTCATTCTCTTGGTATCTTTATTTGAAATGCAAGAATGTAAGTTTAGATGCCGGCCCATTTTTGGTGAACACACTGTGTTGTTCTTACTGATTGGTGGGTAAATTTGCCTACCAATAAACAAGTGCTTTCCATTGTCTGAACCAAAAAAATAGCTTAGATGCCTTCTTTTTTAAATAAAGAAAGCAAGAGAACAAAGAAAAATTGATAATAGGAGTAAATTAGAAAGTTGTTTAAAATTGCATGCTCTATCTGAATCACAAAAGAAAAAAATTAGGTTCAGTGTCCCTTTAACTTTTTCACAAACTTTATGTTTCTCACTGAAATTATTTACAAACAGCTTGTGCAATCATGGCACAAATGATTGTAAAAGCTTCTCTGGGATTGCCTTTGTTCAGAAATAGCAGACATATATGGCTTTGCCAAAGCTTTTTGGTAATTAGTAGGCAGCCAATTGCAGCTGCCCACCGCACTTTTATTATTCCCAGCAGGGAAGGGGTTAATTAGGTAGATTGTAAGGTTAATATTAGCTTTAGTGTAGCGATCAGCCTCCCACCTGACAGTTCACACCCCCTGATGCCTCTCAAACAGCTATCTTCCCTCCCCCACCCCCCAATGGTTATCCCCATCTTAAGCACTGGCAGACAGTCTGCCAGTATGCAGTATTAGACCTTTTTTATTTATTTATTTTAATTATAATTATGTTCTTCAGTGTAGGATTATCCCCTTACCTTCCCACCTCCCTGATCCCTCCCAAAAAGCTCTCTAACCCTCCACCCTCTAACTTATTATCACCATCTTAGATACTGGCAGCTGTCTGCCAGTACCCAGTTTTCCTAAATTTGCCAACTAAAAATTTGCTAAAACTTAAAAAACTAGTTATTTTTCTGTAGTGTAGCTGCCTCCCACCTCATTTGTCCCCTCCCAGATCGATTTCCCACCCTCTTATCTGACCTCCTCAGTGTGATCTCCCTCTCCCACTCCCTCCTTCCCACTCATTGCCGCTCTGAGGTTTTTTTTTTTCCGCAGCGAAGTGGTCCCCCCACACCCACCTTCCTCCCGCCCCCCTCCAGCAATGGGCCGCTCACCCGCCTCCCTCCTTACCCTCCCACACACCAATGATCGGCACCACCGCTGCCCGATGCAGATAGGGCCACAGAGTGGCCTTCTATGCATGGGTAATTCTGTCTATTTCAGCACTGTCCAACTCGTGGGGCATGCAGAAATAGTGCAATCTTGCTACTTTTAGTGAGATCCCAGCAGAGAGAGGCCAAGGACAGCAGTGTTGTACAGGGTACAGCGCTGGTCGTTAAGGGGTTAAAACATTATAAAACAACAGTCCTCTCTAACATATGCACAATAGAAAACGGTTATAGAAATAAAAACACAAAAAGAAGATGACATGTTTGCTTTGAAACAGCGAGACACAGCTGTGAGGCAAGATATTTCACTGGACAATAGATTATTTTGAATTCCACAGTATAGCATAGTGTAATACTGACTGATTTTTTTTGTCACTAGATAAATGTAGGAAAAGGCTGAATGGCAACTGCTCCATGAACAGTTACTCTGGTGAGTGGACCTTAGTTTTACATAAAAAATAAAATATTAAAAAAAAGTCTTCTCATAGTTGCATCAAGGATAAATTTTATATTGAGTAACATATCTCTTTAAATTAAATATTCAACACACTAGACAAAGCAGAACATATTTTTTACACTAGAACAGTTAAAATTAAACTTTTATGATACATGACAGGGTTTGTAATTCTCTTGGTATTCTTGGTTGAAAGATAAACCTAGGTAGGCTCATATGCTAATTTCTAAGCCCTTGAAGGTCGCCTCTTATCTGAATGCATTTGAAAGTTCTTCACAGCTAGAGGGCAATAGTTCATGTGTGCCATAAAAATAACTTATGAGAGGGTACTTATTGGCTAAAATACAAGTCTGTCAAAAGAACTGAAATAAGGGGGCTGTCAGAAGAGGCTTAGATACAAGGTAATCACAGAGGTAAAAAGTATATTAATATAACCATGTTGGTTGTGCATAACTGGGGAATGGATAATAAGTGGATTATCTTATTTTTAAACAATACAAATTCTTGAGTAGACTGTCCCTTTAATATAAACTTTCAATCTGAGGATATATAGTGCATACATATTATATTTTATATTACCTTGAATTATCTTTCATTTCCTTACAGGATAATCATGTACATTGTATTGCGTGTATATTTGTGCACAATTGAATACAGTGCAGAAGATGAACTTTGAAATGCATTGTTGAATCTGTAAGTCATGATTAATTCCTGTGGTGTGTAGGCGGTTTAAGACTGAATATATGCCGCTTTGTTGTACTTTGACATTTAAGTACTGTTAATTCACAGGTGACTTGGAGTTGTTCCAGTAAAAGAAGGGCACGTTATTGATATTTTAATTAATATCCTTTTGTTCATTCTTATATTTCTGTATAAACAAGCCTTTTTTTTTATAAATATATGAAAAAAAGGCATCATGTTCCAGAGCTGACAATAGGTACAGAATACTTTTATTTGCTAAACTAGTTTGCTTTCCTCAAGATTTCTCCCCACTTTTTATAGAACCATGTATTTTTTCAGCAAATACAACACAAACACTTACCTATGCGGTGTGTCTTGATGCCAGCAGGTGAGTTTAAAATGGCCAAAACTTGTACTAAAAGTTCCCTTTTAGTGTACAGGTAAATATTTTCTCTTGCATATAAAGTGTGGGTAAATTTTGTCCTTGATGTAGTTAATTAATATTAAGGGGACAGTCAACACCAAAATTGTTATTGTTTAAATAGATAGATAATGCCTTTACTACCCATTTCCCAGCTTTGCACAACTAACATTGTTATATTAATATAATTTATAACATTTAAACCACTAAATGTCTGCCTGTTTTTAATCTACTACAGACAGTCTCCTATCACAAGCTTTTTATCAGCTTTTCACAACAAGAGACTGCTAATCCATGTGGGCCAGCCGCCATTTAGATAACATTGTGCTCTCTCCCGTGAAGTTGTGCATGACAAAGCATTAATTAGCTAAAATGCAAGTCAATAGATAATAAATAAATAGCCATGTGATCAGGGGGCTGTCAAAAGAGCCTTAGATACAAGGCAATCACAGAGGTAAAAAGTATATTAATATAACCATGTTGGCTTTGGAAAACTGGGGAATTGGTAATAAAGGGATTATCTATCTTTTTAAACAATAACATTTTTGGGGTTTTCTGTCCCTTTAACCCCTTAACGACACACGTTGTACAGGGTACGTCATACACAAACTGGTCTTTAAAGACCAGCGACATACCCTGTACGTCATTAGGGGTTTAAAGCGGCTAGAAGCGATCCTGATCGCTTCCAGTCACTTTCAAGGTATTGCCGTGATGCCTCGATATTAAGGCATCACTGCAATGCCTTTTTTGGCACACCAATGCAGAGAGGGGGTGGGGGCGTGTACTCGTGCATGGGTGCGTGCGTGCCCCCGCGATCTGGCCTCATATTAAAAATGTAAGTGGTGGGAGAGGGTGGTGGGTGGCAGAGGAGGGAGAAATAAATCTGAAAAAGGGATCTGGGAGGGGAGGGTATGGTATGGTATGGGGGGGGGCAGCTACACTACAGAAAAAGTGATTTTTTTTTTTTTTAAAAAAAGGCCACATTTTATTGCAAAGTGGGTACTGGCAGACAGCTGCCAGTACCCAAAGTGGTGGTGAATAGTTAGTGGGGGGAGGGTTAGAGAGCTCTTTGGGGGGGATCAGGGAGGTTGGGGGCTAAGGGGGATCCTACACATTTGAATATTTATTTATTTTAATAAAAAAAAAAAAAAACTTTTATTTTAGTACTGGCAGACTTTCTGCCAGTACTTAAGATGTCGAGGACAAATGTGGGGTGGGGGAGAGAAGAGAGCTGTTTGGGAGGGATCAAGGGGTGGGATGTGTCAGGCTGATCTCTACACTAAAGCTAAAATGAACCCTTCAAGCTCCCTACAAGCTACCTAATTAACCCCGTTACTGCTGGGCATAATACAAATGTGGTGCACAGAGGCATTTAGCGGCCTTCTAATTACCAAAACGTAATGTGACAGCCATAAATATCTGCTATTTCTGAGCAAAGGGGATCCCAGAGAACCATTTACAACCATTTGTGCCATAATTGCACAAGCTGTTTATAAATAATTTCAGTGACAAACCTAAAGTTTGTGAAAAGTGAACGATTTTTTTATTTGATTTGTCAGTGAAATGGTGTCATGAAATATACCAAAATGTGCCTAGATCAATACTTTGGGTTGTCTACTAAAAAAAAAATATAAACCTGTCAAGGGATATTCACGGATTCCTGACATCAGGATTCCAATGTAACTATAGCTAATTTGGGGAAAAAAATGGTTTGGAAATAGCAAAGTGCTGCTTGTATTTATTGCCCTATAACTTTCAAAAAAAGCAAAGAACATGTAAACATTAGGTATTTCTAAACTCAGGACAAAATTTAGAAACTATTTAGCATGGGTGTTTTTTGGTGGTTATAGATGTGCAACAGATTTTGGGGGTCAAAGTTAGAAAAAGTGTGTTTTTTTCCATTTTTTCCTCATATTTTATATTTTTTTTTTATGGTAAATGATGAAATAATAATGGTATCTTTAGAAAGTCCATTTAATGGCGAGAAAAACAGTATATAATATGTGTGGGTACAGTAAATGAGTAAGAGGAAAATTACAGCTAAACACAAACACCACAGAAATGTAAAAATAGCCCTGGTCCTTAAGGGAAAGAAATTGAAAAATGGCCTTGTCCTTAAGGGGTTAATATGTAACCATTAATATTTAAAAGGGTAAAGTTAGGTGAAGTTTAAATGAGCCCATTTATTTTGTCATTACAAACATTCTATACAGGTTGCAACCAAATGTAACAGTAGTAGTACACAGTATAACCTATTAACACATCTATCAGGTTTTCCTTGACTCTGGCAGATGAATTTATATGCTTTAGTCAAAATATGATACAGAATTTCAACTGCAATGAGTTTAGCCTGTGTGTGATTTAATTAGCTTACACCAGGTCAAGGCTGGCATATTGGAAAAGAGGTTCACATAAACTATAAATAATTTCCGAGATTTATTTCCTTAGATAAAAAGGATTCATGTACATGTCATAGTTCAAACAATGTAACAAACTGATTAAGGGCCTTATGATAACAAACCTGCTGGCATAAAGAAAAATCTAACAAACCTTTGGGAGCTGTTTGAGTATTATTTTGCAATGTATGTGTCTGCTATTCACATCCAGAACTCCACATATAATGATAAACAACGTTTAAGGAAAAAAATTCGCCTTTTTAAAAGTCTGACTGACGAGACGTATTAGATCATATCGCCAGAGCGGAAAGGTTTCGAACATCAGGCCCTAAGTCTTTGGAGGTTAATAAGTTACAATGGGTTTTGCTGTGTTATATTATATTTATGCTAGTTGATTCTATCCCTTGTAGTATATTTTGTACATTTTTTATATGGAATAATAAAACTTTACTAAATTTCTTATGTCTGCTTGTACTGGAAATAATTATAAACACTGTTAAACTTTGAATCATTTAAAAGGATAGGAAAGTCAAAATTTTACTTGCTTGATTCAGATAGAGCATGCCATTTTAAAGAGACATAAAACCTAATTTTTTTCTTTCATGATTTAGAAAGAGCATGCGGTTTTAAACAACTTTCTAATTTACTTCTATTATCGAATTTGCTGCATTCTCTTGATATTCTTAGCTGAAAAGCATATCTAGATAGGCTTAGTAGCTGCTGATTGGTTGCTGCACATAGATGCCTCCTGTGATTGGTTCTCCCATGTGCATTGCTCTTTCTTCAACAAAGGATATCTAAAACATGAAGCAAATTAGATAATAGAAGTAAATTGGAAAGTTGTTTAAAAATGTATGTTCTATCTGAATCATGAAAGAAAAAATTTGGGTTTAGTGTCCCTTTAGGCCACTTTTAAATTCATTTCTATTTTCAAATGTGCTTCGTTCTCTTAGTATCCCTTGTTGAAAAAGAATATGCACATATCCTACACTAGTTGGAGCTAGCTGCTGATTGGAGCCTGCACACATTTGTCTCTTGTGGTTGGCTAAGTAGATGTGTTTAGTTAGCTGCTAGTAGTGAAATGCTGTTCCTTCAGCAAAGGATAACAAGATAATGAAGCATATTTGATAATAGAAGTAAATTGGAAAGTTGTTTGAAATTGTATATTCTATCTTAAAGGGACACTGAACAGAATATTTTTCTTTGTGATTCAGATAGAGCATGCAATTTTAAGCAACTTTTTAATTTACTCCTATTATCAAATTTTATTTGTTCACTTGCTGTCTTTATTTGAAAAAGAAGGTATTTAGGCTTCTTTTTTGGTTCAGAAGTCTGTATAGCACTTTTTATTGGTGGATGAATTTATCCACCAATCAGCAAGAATAATCCAGGTTATTCACCAAAAATGGGCCGGCATCTAAACATTACATTATTGCATTTCAAATAAAGGTACCAAGAGAATGAAGAAAATTTGATAATAGGAGTAAATTATTACGTTGCTTAAAATTGCATGCTCTATCTGAATCACTAAAGAAAAAATTTGGGTCCAGTGTCCCTTTAATCATGAAAATATTTTTTCTGAGGTTTCATATCCTTTTAAGTATGTTTATTTTTCTCCAAGATATGTTTTTATTGGATTTTCTAAGTAGTTAGGCAATACAATAAATACAGAAAAACAAAAAGGAGGTGTTTAAAGTCACCACATGATAAGAACTAAATAAAACAAAACAATAACGATAACAAAAACTAAAACTAAACTAATTAATTGTTAACAAAGATACATATTTATCAAGTTAGGCTTCCACATCCAAGATTTGTTGAATTTTGGTTAGGCAGTCCATTGTTCAAGTGCATAGATCCTACAAGGGTCTGAGAGCAGTGTGTAATCATACATAAGCAATCATAAAGTCTGTTTCATCCTAGAAACATGGTAAAGTAGCTTGTAGGATCCAGTAAACAATAGATATATAAATGTACTTTGTTTAAGACAGATGATTAGTGATAAGATCAGAGTATCAAAGTGGGAGAGAGGAGAAGAGAGAAAAGAGAGAGAAAGGGATGGAGGGAGAGAGGAGAGGGGGCCGGACCCATCATTCTGTTCTCAGTCTACTCCAATAAGGATGGTTACTGATTTAAAAAAAAACTGTGTAATGTGGATTCCAAAGAAATGTTATATCATAAAATAGATTAAGTTTTTGCAGTTTTTGCAGTTTCAAAGATGTGGGTAATCCATTCATGGAGTGATGTTGCTATGGCTTTAAGTATGTTTTAATGTTGAAAGAGCAGCAATGCACCACTGGGCACTAGCTGAACACATCAGGTGATCCAAAGACAGGAGACATATATGTTCAGCCACCAATCAGCATCTAACTCCCAGTAGTGAACTGCGGCTCCTGAACCTACCTAGGCATATATTAAGAGAAAGAAGCAAATTAGATAAAAGAAGTAAATTGAAAATGTATTTAAAATTGTATGTTGACCATGAAATACAATGTTAGATTTGATTTCCCTTTAAGGCCATTCAAGCCCACCATGAACATTTCTGTAACAGTACTTTTTATATTTGTAAAATTATCTGGTTCAACTGTATTGATCATATTGAGAAAAGCCTATTTTTTATTCTTTTCTGTTTATGAGTAATAAAACCTGACCTTATATTGCACACATAATTTGTAAGGCTTAAGCCAATAGTTACATGAATTGAATACACACTTAAAACTCACCAACTGTTACCATCAACATAAACTTTCAGAGGAAAGTGTGGGATCACACTGCCGTCTACTGACAAGCAGTCTGGATCTTTACAGTGGGAAGTGTCCTATATGAGAGTTTGGTGGAGGGCCACACCCGGATATGGAGAAGAGACCATTTGCACTGGGGATCATGCGGCCATGTAGAAATGAAAAACGTACCTGCAGCAACCACTGACTGGGAATGCCGCAAGTGTCCTACAGAGGGAGCCAGTTAAAGTGACACTAAAATCAATATTAAAGTGTCATGATTCAGATAGAACATGCATATTTATTTCCATTGTCAAAATGTGCACAATCTTTTTTATATGAGCACTTTCTGAGGCACCAGCTCCTACATGTGCAAGAGTTCACATTATATATGTCTATGCGTTTGGGATTGGCTGATGGCTGTCACATGATACAGGGGGAGGAAAAAAGGGAAGTAACTGATATTTGCCAGGAAAAACAAATCTACTACTTATTTGAAATTTAGAGTGTTATTGCATTGCCTTTCTATTATGCATTTGTTTATGGCCCTTAAAGTGCACCAAAGATTATAGCAGCAGAGACATGTGATGTTGTGAAAAACTGGTGTTTAGAAAGAGGTACTTACAGTATATAATATTTTGTAACTGTTCAAAAACAAATAAGCATTAGATACACAACAATAACAGGGTGATTTTAACATTTTTGGCCATGGGTTGTGTACCCTATTCAGTCTGAAAAGTGCAGCCTGTTTCCAGGTGTCGCACAAGCTAAACAGTAAGATAAAAAATATAAAATCTGCTAAAAACAATGAAAATGTATACACTATTGTACAACCTAATGTCAAAACACCCAATCATAAATTCATATATATTATCAGATAAAATCTACCCCTTAAAGCGATAGGTGTAAAATTGGTTTCACCTTAATGTGTTTTAAATGACTTGTTATAGCACCTACAGAGCATAAAAATATGGGGAATTACTCATTAAGGTTTGTTTTTGTATAACAAATAACTGTTTTTGTTTTTATAAAATCACAACTTATTTAAGTTATTTAAGAGCTTGTAAGTAGTCCGAATCTCCTTATCGCATTACTCTTTATACACAAAAGCCTTTTTATCTGTGTCTATATGCAAAAAAGCCCAATACTTAGGGACAACAATTGAAAATTTAAATTAACATTTTAGTACCTATCTCTCCTACCCCCTATGGCAGTGTGATTTTTTTTTCTTTGAGGTCCTGTTTCTGTAACTTTTCTGTACTGTATACTGCAGTACTGAAATTTAAAATAAACAGCAAAATCAGCTATATCAAATTACAAAATAAAGGTAAAGTAGCTATTTGCCCCTTTAATTACTATCAGTGTGGGCCTTTTTAGTACCTTTTTAGTATCCTTTTCTAGGATATATATTGGACCTTGTTCTGCTAATATTTATCAGCAAGGATAACATTCCTTTCACAAATTGACAATGGATCCTATACCTTTTTTAATGGCTGCTTGAAAAAAAAAGAAGTAATTTAAATATTTTATTTTGTTTTTCAACAGCAAATGTCAAACAAATATCAATCTTTTCAGTCAGCATTATCTTTCTTTTGTGATATGGGTTTAGTTTTACATTTTGTAAGTAGAATGATTTCACCCTTTCAAGTTTATTTCCTAGAAAATTATATCATATGATTTAAAATATTTAGCATTTTCAAATTACATTGCAAGTCTTATAATAAATATTTTGTTTTAAACATTATTTTTATAATGCAAAAACTTACCTGAACAAATTAAATGTTTTTCTCCACAGCTTAAATTGTAAACATAGAACTTGTTATTAACTTAAATATTCAGCAGTAATTATAGTAATTAAATGGATAATTATATCCTTAAATAATTTCAATTCTGGCATGAGTTTAGCGTTAATAGACAAGGACCCCGTTGAGTATGTATGTCTTTATCTTTTTTTTTATACCTTGGAGACTGTACACACATCAATATTGAACCTTAGTCATCCTTATTTAGAAAATGTCTCTGAGAAGGAATGTGATTTAAGTTGCTGACCTCATATTCTCCAAAATACCTGTCAAGGGAGCGTACTGTCTATAAGTACCTGAGTGTATGAAAGCAAAGCTTTAGTGAACTTTTAATGTGCATAGAAAAGCAATCCTGATATGTTTGAGAGGAGGTATTCAGCAACTATACAGTAGAGCAAACAAAAACAAAATGTATGCTTACCTGATAAATTTCTTTCCGGGCATGGAGAGTCCACGAAACATTCTAATTACTAGTGGGATATTAACTCCTGGCCAGCAGGAGGAGGCAAAGAGAACATCAGCAGAGCTGTTAAGTTTCACTTCCCTTACCCATAAACCCCAGTCATTTAGCCAAAGGGAAATGGAAAAAGAAGATAACACAAAGGTATAGGGTTGCCTGAGGACTAGACAAAAAAAAACTGCAGTCGTAATTTGAATAAGGGTGGGTCGTGGACTCTCCATGCTTGGAAATAAATAAATGTATCAGGTAAGCATGAATTTTGTATTATTTCCTATGGCACAAAACATTCTAATTACTAGTGGGAACCAATACCCAAGCTAGAGGACACAGAATGAATAGGGAGGGAGAACAAGACAGGCGGACCTAAACTGAAGGCACCACCGCTTGAAGAACCTTTCTCCCAAAAGAAACCTCAGCTGAGGCAAAAGTATCAAAATTGTAGAATTTGGAAAAAGTATGGATAGAGGACCAAGTTTTTTTAAAGCCCATGAAGATGAAACAGCTCTAGTGGAATGAGCTGTAATTCTCTCAGGAGGCTGCTGTCCAGCTGTCTCATAAGCTAAATGGATAACACTTCTCAACCAGAGAGAAAGAGTGGTAGAAGTGGCTTTCTGACCCCTTCGCTTATCAGAGAAAACAATAAACAGGGCAGAAGTCTCCCGAAAATCTTTAGTTGCTTTAAGGTAAAATTTAAGAGCATGCACAACATCCAAGTTATGCAAAAGACGTTCCTTCTGGGAAGAAGGGTTAGGACAAAAAGAAGGAACAACAATTTCCTAATTAATATTGCGATCTGACACTACCTTAGGGAGAAACCCCAGCTCAGTATGAAGGACCACCTTATCAGTATGAAAATAAGGTAAGGGAATCATACTGCAGAGCCAAAAGTTCAGAAACTCTGCGAGCAGAAGAAATAGCAATAAGAAACAAAACATTTCAAGATAGTAATTTAATACTAACAGAATGCATCAGCAAATGGAGCCTGCTGCAAAGCTCTAAGAACAAGGTTAAGACTCCAAGGAGGAGCAACAGATTTAAACACAGGCCTGATTCTGACCAAGGCCTGAACAAAAGACTGTACAGCTGGCAAAACTGCCAGACGTTTATGCAGAAGAATAGACAGAGCAGAAATCTGACCCTTCAAAGTACTGACTGACAATCCTATCTCCAGGCCCTCCTGAAGAAAAGCCAAAATTCGAGGAACCCTTACTTTATTCCAAGAAAAACCTTTTGAATCACACCAATGAAGGTATTTGCACCATACCCTATGGTAAATTCTGCAAGTAACCAGTTTACAAGCCTGAAGCATAGTATCTATGACTTTCTCAGAGAAGCCACGTCTAGCTAAACTTAGATGTTCAATCTCCAAGCAGTCAGCTTTGAGGAAACCAGATTTGGATGAAGAAAAGGACCCTGAAGTAGAAGGTCCTTCCTGAAAGGTAACCTCCACAGTGAAAGAGATGACATCGTCACCAGATCTGCGAACCAGATCCTGCGAGCCCATGCAGGAGCTATTAGAATAACAGAAGCTCTCTCCTGAGCAATTACTCATGGAAGCAACGCAAATGGAGGAAACAGGTATGCTAGATTGAAGCTCCAAGGAACCACTAGAGCAACTACCAGAACGGCTTTAGGATCTCTTGACCTTGAACCGTACTTTGGAAGCTTGGCATTTTGACGAGATGCCATCAGATTCAACTCCAGAACCCCCACCTTAGAGTTATCATTCTGAAAACTTCTGGGTGGAGAGCCCACTCTCCAGGATAAAAAGTCTTCCTCCCTGGCAATCGTGAGACTCCACCCACTGCAGAATGCAAGAAACCTCCTTCATTGCCAAGGAACTCCAAGTTCCTCCATGGTGATTGATGTAGGCCACCGAGGAGATGTTGTCCGACTGAAATCTGATAAATCGGACCAAAGCTAGTTGAGGCCAAGCTATTAAAGCATTGAAAATTGCTCTCAATTCCAAGATGTTTATTGGAAGAGACGACTCCTCTGGAGTCCACAGACCCTGTGTCTTTAAGAAACCCCAAACTGCTCCCCAGCCTAACAGACTGGCGTCCATGGTCACAATCACCCAGGAAGGCCTCAGGAAGAATGTGCCCTGAGACAGATGGTCCTGTGAAACCCTTCATGAGAGTGAGACTCTTGTTGGGGAATCCAAATTTATCTTCTGTGAGAGATCTGAGTGGTCCCCGTTCCATTGACTGAGCATGTATAGCTGCAGAGGTCTCAGATGGAACAGAGCAAAAGGAATGATGTCCATGGAGGCAACCATAAGTCAAATCGCTTCCATGCATTGATCCACAGATGGACGAATAGCAGACTGGAGAGACAGGCAAGAAAGATGAAGTTTGGATTTTCTGATGTCCGTAAGAAAAATCTTCATGGACAGGGAATCTATGATTGTTCCCAAAAAAAAACCTTGTATCTGGAACAAGGGAACTCTTTCCCAGATTCACTTTCCACCAGTGGGAATGTAGAATAGACAACAACATCTTGGTATGAGATCTTGCTAGATGAAAAGATGGCACTTGAACTAGAATGCCGTCTAGATAAGGCACCACAGCAATACACTGGGTCCTTTACGCAGTTGAAGAAGGCCTCTCTCTTTATCTGATTCACAGATAACGTTGACAGGTGGAACCTGCCCCTGGGAGGACAAGATTTGAATCCTATTATGTAACCGTGGGATACTATATCTATGGCCCAAGGATCTGGAACATTGCGTATCTAAGCCTGTTGAAAAAAAGAAAGCCTGCCCCCACTTGATCCACTACTGAATCGGGGGCAGCCCCTTCATGTTGATTTAGAATTAACGAAGGCTTCTTAGCTTGCTTCCCTCTATTCCAATGCTGACTGGACTTTTAAGAAGACTTAGATTGATCTGACTTGGAAGAGGAAAAGGAAGACTTCTGTCCCTTAAAGTTATGAAAGGAACGAAAATTAGATTTCTGGGGACCCTTATGTCTATTCTTTTTATCCTGAGGTGGGAAAGAACCCTTTCCACCTGTAATGTCAGAAATAATTTCTGTCAGACCTGGTCCAAACAAGATTTTACCCTTATAAGGCAGAGAGCGTGGACTTGGATGTAACATCTGCAGACCAAGATTTTAAGCAGAGATCTCTGCAAGCTAAAACAGTAAAACCAGAAAACTTAGGACCCAACCTAAGAACTTGCATGCTGGCATCACAAATAAAGGTATTGGCTATCTTGAGAGCCTTGATCCTGTCTTGGATCACCTCTATAGTAGTCTCTTCTAGGTTAAGATTAGATAAATCATCGCACCAATAAGATGCTGCCCCCGCAACTGTAGCAATACTAGCAACAGGTTGCCACTGTAATCCCTCATGAATGTACATCTTCTTCAAAAAGCATCAAGCTTCTTATCCATGGAATCCTTGAAATAACAACTATCTTCAATAGGAATATTAGTTCTCTTAGCCAGAGTAGAGATAGCTCCCTCTACCTTGGGCACCATGCACCACAAGTCACAAATAGAATCAGCAACAGGAAATATCTTTTTAAAAACAGGGGATGGGGTAAAAGAGACCCTGGTTTATCCCATTCCTGAGTTATAATATCTGCCATACAGTCTGGAACTGGAAATACTTCCACAGATGAGGGTACATCATATACCCATTACGCTTACTAGACCTCTTTGAATTCTCTGCAACAGATTCAGATTCTTCCAAAGTAGCAAGAACCTCATTCAAAAGAACTTGAAGGTGATCTAACTTAAATCTGAAATTAATCTCCTCTGAATCTGCAGAATTTGTCCCTACAGTATCAGAATCTGACAATTCCCCCCTCAGAAGCCACTGAAAAATCATCCTCATAAGATAATTGAGACAAATTGACTAATGCAGCTTTAGCAGAGTAAGCCTTACTAACATCAATATGTTTGGATTTCCTCTTTCAATTACCAGAAACCTTTGGAAAAGTTGATAAAGCTGCAGAAACAGCAGTAGTAATATGCGCAGCGAAATCCCCAGGTAACCCCCCCCAGGAGATTGAGAAGAACCGCAGGGCACTGCATGTGAAGCTTAGGAAGCTTGAGGGAAAAGCTGAGGCGTAGCTAGGATAACATTATCCTGAGAGACAGGAGACTCAGGGAGAGACAGATTATCTTTAAACTTTAAAGTTTTATTTAAACATAAAGAGTAAAACTGTACAGGAGGAATTATCTTAGCCTCCAAACACAATAAGCATTTTTAAAAGGAATCAACTTCAGTATTAGTGTCCATAATTGCGTATCAGTTCACAATTAACAAAAAAAAATTAAATGCCAAATTAAGTTTATTTATATGAAGCAATAAAACATAAATAAGCAATTAAAACCCTCAGCTCAGGTTTTACCCCTCCAGAAGTTGCTATCCCACTAGCACAGAAAACCGGACACACCCGGTAGCAAAAAACACCTCCTTGTTACCGGAACAGCCCAAATCCACTTGCTACTGTAGATAGAAGAAAATGCAGCCTCCACACTCGACGCAGCAAACTCCGATCTGAACAGAGAAGCCGAAAACCGGAAGTGCTGAGGAGCCGAAAACCAACAGCAGCACAGCAAAAGGGATTGGGCAAATAAGCTGAGCTGAAAAGTGATTGCAACAAGTAAGAAGTAAAACAAACACCTGCCAGACACTTCATACACTCTCCCAGCTCTGAGCCCCCAATAAAAAAAGATCTCTTTTCACATAAAAGCAGTGCCGCTAAAACAGATTCAAATACTTTCCACAAGGATTCAACCGTCATAGTGCTGGAACCATCAAACCTAGAAGGGAAAGCACTTACCTGTGGATCCTGCTCTGTCAGGCAGGAACTGTTTCCCGAGGCGTGGCAGCTTCACCATATCTACCAAGGACCTATAGAAAAGAAAGTACAGAGTAACCAACTCTGGCTTTCTATAACAGGGGCAGCAATAATGTTAGAAGTTTAAAGGGACAGTCTACTATAGAATTGTTATTGTTTTAAAAGATAGATAATCCCTTTATTACCCATTCCCCAGTTTTGCATAACCAACACAGTTATATTAATATACTTTTTACCTCTGTGATTACCTTGTATCTAGGATCCTTCTTCCAGCCCCCTGATCACATGACTGTGACTGTTTATTATCTATTGTCTTAAATTTAGCATTGTATTGTGCTAAATCTTAAATAACCCCCTGTGCCTGAACACTGTGTTATCTATATGGCCCATGTGTACTTTCTGTCTCTTTGTGTTGAAAAGAGATTTAAAAAGCATGTGATAAGAGGCAGCTAGTGATGTCGCGAATAGTTCCCGGCAAACATAGCATGTTCTCTTGCACCGTGGCGGGCGAACATATGCAATGTTCGATCCGCCCCCTATTCGTCATCATTGAGTAAACTTTGACCCTGTATCTCACAGTCTGCATACACATTCCAGCCAATCAGCAGCAGACCCTCCCTCCCAGACCCTCCCAGCTCCTGGACAGCAGCCATTTTAGATTCATTCGGAAGCTGCATTGTTAGTGAGAGGAGGGACAGTGTAGCTTCTGGTGATTTAATAGGGAAATTGATAGCTAGGCTAGTGTATTCAGTGTCCACTACAGTCCTGAAGGACTCATCTGATCTCTGCTGTAAGGACAGCACCCCAAAAAGCCCTTTTTAGGGCTAGAACATTTTTTTTTCTTTCCTGTGTAATCTAATTGCAGTTGCCTGCCAAGCCACTTGCCCAGTGCCACCACTCATATCTAGTGTAACAGTAGTGTAAATTTAAAAAAACAAAACTTTTTTGACTGTGAAACATCAGTCTGCTAGTGTAATCTAATTGCAGTTGCCTGCCTGCCAGCGTGTGTGCCAGGCCCACTTGCCCAGTGCCACCACTCATATCTGGTGTAACAGTAGTGTAAATTTAAAAAAAAAATACTTTTTTGACTGTGAAACATCAGTCTGCTTGCGTAATCTAATTGCAGTTGCCTGCCTGCCAGCGTGTGTGCCAGGCCCACTTGCCCAGTGCCACCACTCATATCTGGTGTAACAGTAGTGTAAATTTAAAAACAAAAAACTTTTTTGACTGTGAAACATCAGTCTGCTAGT
The DNA here is from genome assembly GCF_027579735.1 of Bombina bombina. Lineage (NCBI taxonomy): Eukaryota > Metazoa > Chordata > Amphibia > Anura > Bombinatoridae > Bombina > Bombina bombina. The sequence goes on along the minus strand of NC_069504.1, from coordinate 301,360,046 downwards.
GTAATCTAATTGCAGTTGCCTGCCTGCCAGCGTGTGTGCCAGGCCCACTTGCCCAGTGCCACCACTCATATCTGGTGTAACAGTAGTGTAATTTTTTTTTAAAAAACTTTTTCGACTGTGAAACATCAGTCTGCTTGTGTAATCTAATTGCAGTTGCCTGCCTGCCAGCATGTGTGCCAGTCTCACAGCGTATACTGTGCCCACTTGCCCAGTGGCCCCACTCATATCTGGTGTAACAGTAGTGTAAATTTAAAAAAAAAAACTTTTTTGACTGTGAAACATCAGTCTGCTTGTGTAATCTAATTGCAGTTGCCTGCCTGCCAGCATGTGTGCCAGGCTCACAGTGTATAATGTGCCCACTTGCCACCACTTATATCTGGTGTAACAGTAGTGTAAATGTAAAAACAAAAAACTTTTTGGACTGTGAAACATCAGTCTGCTTTTTTGTGTCAGGCTCACAGCGTATACTGTGCCCACTTTCCCAGTGCCACCACTCATATCTTGTTTAATAGTAGTGTAAGTGTACATTTAAAAACAAAAAAAACTTTTTGGACTGTGAAACACCAGTCTGCTTTTTTGTGTCAGGCTCACAGCTTATACTGGGCCCACTTGCCCAGTGCCACCACTCATATCTTGTTTAATAGTAGTGTAAGTGTACATTTAAAAAAATAAAACATTTTGGACTGTGAAACATCAGTCTTCTTTTTTGTGTCAGGCTCACTGCGTATACTGTGCCCACTTGCCCAGTGCCACCACTCATATCTTGTTTAATAGTAGTGTAAGTGTACATTTAAAAAAATAAAAACTTTTTGGACTGTGAAACATCAGTCTGCTTTTTGTGTCAGGCTCACAGCTTATACTTTGCCCACTTGCCCAGTGCCACCACTCATATCTTGTTTAATAGTAGTGTAAGTGTACATTTAAAAACAAAAAAAAACTTTTTGGACTGTGAAACATCAGTCTGCTTTTTTGTTTCAGGCTCATAGCTTATACTGGGCCCACTTGCCCAGTGCCACCACTCATATCTTGTTTAATAGTAGTGTAAGTGTACATTTAAAAAAAAAAAAACTTTTTGGACTGTGAAACATCAGTCTGCTTTTTTGTGTCAGGCTCACAGCGTATACTGTGCCCACTTGCCCAGTGGCACCACTCATATCTTGTTTAATAGTAGTGTAAGTGTACATTTTAAAAAAAATGACAGGCAGAGGCAGGCCACCCCACAGGTGCCGTCGTGGTCGTGGTGCTGTGATTCCCTTTGGCCCTAGAATAATGCCCAGTGTTCAGAGGCCACGTACCATGAACTCGAAAAGTTCTGAGGACATAGTTGACTTTTTAAACACAGGACACCCAATCTTCTATAGCTTCCACTCCGAACCTTGACGCACCATCCTCCTCCAGCTTATCTTCGGGCAATACCTCTCAAGTTACCACTCGCCCGCCCGCCGCCACCACCAACACTAGCACCACAGCCGCTTCACTTGATCTCTCAGAGGAGTTATTTACACATCAGTTGGAAGAAATGAGTGATGCACAACCATTATTGCCAGAGGATGTAGATAACAGGGATATGTCTCAGTCAGGCAGCATTACACACATGGACGTATGGTGTGATGATGATGATGTTGTACCCGCTGCGGGAGTTTGGTCTGTCACTGTGAAGCGGGGGTAACCCTTACACTACCTGATCGATACAACATCATACCTGATGTTTTAAAGCACGTTATTCCAAATAATTTAGGAATGTTAGGTGATTTATGCCCCTTATGGATTAAAACCAGACTCTGCATCAACTATGTAATTTTTCGTGGGAGTTTTGCCATGGATCCCCCTCCGGCATGCCACAGTCCAGGTGTTAGTACCCTTGAAACAACTTTCCCATCACTATTGTGGCCAGAAAGAGTCCCTGTGGGTTTTAAAATTCGCCTGCCCATTGAAGTCTATGGGGGTTCGCCCGGTTCGTCGGTTCGCAAACTTTTGCGGGAGTTCGCGTTCGCAGTTCTCAAACTCAAATTTTTAAGTTTGCGACATCACTAGAGGCTGCCCTCAAAGGCTTAGAAATTAGCATATGAGCCTACCTATGTTTAGTTTAAACTAAGAATACCAAGAGAAAAAAGCAAATTTGATGATAAAAGTAAATTGGAAAGTTGATTACAATTAAAAGTCCTATCTGAATAATGAAAGTTTAATTTATACTAGACTGTACCTTTAAGCAAAGACTACCTCGCTGTCTTCTAACTGCTAATAGCCACCATTACTCTTACTAAAGAGATTGACATGGACACAGCTTAGCCCCAATCCTTGATTGCAGGGAAAAGTACCCATTAAAAGGATTAAAATCTTCAGACACCATCTTCGCCATCCTCCCATGATCAAGGCAAAGAGAATGACTGGGCGTTATGGGTAAGGGAAGTGATACTTAACAGCTCTGCTGGGGTGAACTTTGCCTCCTCCTGCTGGCCAGGAGTGAATATCCCACTAGTAATTAGAATGTTTTGTGGATTCTCCATGCCATAGGAAAGAAAGTATTTTGTAGGACAGTTCTAGAGACATTTTGGCAACAGACAGAATCTGAACAGTGGCAGCAGATTTGTGCTGATGTAAAGGGAAAAAACTGCTGTTGCTGAAATGTCTTAAAGGAAAAGTCTAGTCAAAATTAAACTTTGATTTAGATAGAGCAGGCAATTTTAAGCAACTTTTTGATTTACTCCTATTATTAATTTTTTATTGTTCTCTTGGTATCATTATTTGAAAAAACAAGAATGTAAGCCTAGGAACCGGGCCATTTTTGATTTAGCACCTGGGTAGCACTTTCTGTTTGGTGTCTAAATGTAGCCACCAATCAGCAAGTGCTTCCCAGGTGCTGAACCAAAAATGGACCGGCTCCTACGCTTACATTCAAATAAAGATACCAAGAGAACAAAAAAAAATGTTAATTGAACACAGTGTTATCTATATGGCCCATGTGTACTTTCTGTCTCTTTGTGTTGAAAAGAGATTTAAAAAGCATGTGATAAGAGGCAGCTAATGATGTCGCGAATAGTTCGCCGGCGAATAGTTCCCGTCGAACATAGCATGTTTGCTTTCGCCGTGGCGGGCGAACATATGCGATGTTCGATCCGCCCCCTATTCGTCATCATTGAGTAAACTTTGACCCTGTATCTCACAGTCTGCAGACACATTCCAGCCAATCAGCAGCAGACCCTCCCTCCCAGACCCTCCCAGCTCCTGGACAGCAGCCATTTTAGATTCATTCGGAAGCTGCATTGTTAGTGAGAGGAGGGACAGTGTAGTTTCTGGTGATTTAATAGGGAAATTGATAGCTAGGCTAGTGTATTCAGTGTCCACTACAGTCCTGAAGGAATCATCTGATCTCTGCTGTATGGACAGCACCCCAAAAAGCCCTTTATAGGGCTAGAACGTTTTTTTTAAAAAAAAATTCCTGTGTAATCTAATTGCAGTTGCCTGCCTGCCAAGCCACTTGCCCAGTGCCACCACTCATATCTAGTGTAACAGTAGTGTAAATTTAAAAAAACAAAACTTTTTTTGACTGTGAAACATCAGTCTTCTAGTGTAATCTAATTGCAGTTGCCTGCCTGCCAGCGTGTGTGCCAGGCCCACTTGCCCAGTGCCACCACTCATATCTGGTGTCACAGTAGTGTAAATTTAAAAAAAAAAACTTTTTTGACTGTGAAACATCAGTCTGCTTGTGTAATCTAATTGCAGTTGCCTGCCTGCCAGCATGTGTGCCAGGCTCACAGCGTATACTGTGCCCACTTGCCCAGTGCCACCACTCATATCTGGTGTAACAGTAGTGTAAATATAAAAACAAAAAACTTTTTGGACTGTGAAACATCAGTCTGCTTTTTTGTGTCAGGCTCACAGCGTATACTGTGCCCACTTGCCCAGTGCCACCACTCATATCTTGTTTAATAGTAGTGTAAGTGTACATTTAAAAACAAAAAAAACTTTTTGGACTGTGAAACACCAGTCTGCTTTTTTGTGTCAGGCTCACAGCTTATACTGGGCCCACTTGCCCAGTGCCACCACTTATATCTTGTTTAATAGTAGTGTAAGTGTACATTTAAAAAAACAAAAAACTTTTTGGACTGTGAAACATCAGTCTGCTTTTTTGTGTCAGGCTCACAGCTTATACTGGGCACACTTGCCCAGTGCCACCACTTATATCTTGTTTAATAGTAGTGTAAGTGTACATTTAAAAAAAATAAAAACTTTTTGGACTGTGAAACATCAGTCTGCTTTTTTGTGTCAGGCTCACAGCGTATACTGTGCCCACTTGCCCAGTGCCACCACTCATATCTTGTTTAATAGTAGTGTAAGTGTACATTTAAAAAAAATAAAAACTTTTTGGACTGTGAAACATCAGTCTGCTTTTTTGTGTCAGGCTCACAGCTTATACTGGGCCCACTTGCCCAGTGCCACCATTCATATTTTGTTTAATAGTAGTGTAAGTGTACATTTAAAAACAAAAAAAAAAAACTTTTTGGACTGTGAAACATCAGTCTGCTTTTTTGTTTCAGGCTCACAGCTTATACTGGGCCCACTTGCCCAGTGCCACCACTCATATCTTGTTTAATAGTAGTGTAAGTGTACATTAAAAAAAAAAAAAACTTTTTGGACTGTGAAACATCAGTCTGTTTTTTTGTGTCAGGCTCACAGAGTATACTGTGCCCACTTGCCCAGTGCCACCACTCATATCTTGTTTAATAGTAGTGTAAGTGTACATTAAAAAAAAAAAAACTTTTTGGACTGTGAAACATCAGTCTGCTTTTTTGTGTCAGGCTCACAGCGTATACTGTGCCCACTTGCCCAGTGCCACCACTCATATCTTGTTTAATAGTAGTGTAAGTGTACATTTAAAAAAATAAAAGCTTTTTGGACTGTGAAACATGTCTGCTTTTTTGTGTCAGGCTCACAACGTATACTGTGCCCACTTGCCCAGTGCCACCACTCATATCTTGTTTAATAGTAGTGTAAGTGTACATTTAAAAAAATAAAAACTTTTTGGACTGTGAAACATCAGTCTGCTTTTTTGTGTCAGGCTCACAGCGTATACTATGCCCACTTGCCCAGTGCCACCACTCATATCTTGTTTAATAGTAGTGTAAGTGTACATTTAAAAAAATAAAAACTTTTTGGACTGTGAAACATCAGTCTGCTTTTTTGTGTCAGGCTCACAGCGTATACTGTGCCCACTTGCCCAGTACCACCAATCATATCTTGTTTAATAGTAGTGTAAATGTACTTTTAAAAAAAAATGACAGGCAGAGGCAGGCCACCCCACAGATGCCGTCGTGGTCGTGGTACTGTGATTCCCTTTGGCCCTAGAATAATGCCCAGTGTTCAGAGGCCACGTTTCATGAACTCGAAAAGTTCTGAGGACATAGTTGACTTTTTAACACAGGACACCCAATCTTCTATAGCTTCCGCTCCGAACCTTGACGCACCATCCTCCTCCAGCTTATCTTCGGGCAATACTTCTCAAGTTACCACTTGCCCGCCTGCCGCCACCACCAACACTAGCACCACAGCCGCTTCACTTGATCTGTCAGAGGAGTTATTTACACATCAGTTGGAAGAAATGAGTGATGCGCAACCATTATTGCCAGAGGATGTAGATAACAGGGATATGTCTGAGTCAGGCAGCATTACACACATGGACGTATGGTGTGATGATGATGATGTTGTGCCCGCTGCGGGAGTTTGGTCTGTCACTGTGAAGCGGGCGTAACCCTTACACTACCTGATCGATACAACATCATACCTGATGTTTTAAAGCACGTTATTCCAAACAATTTAGGAATGTTAGGTGATTTATGCCCTTTATGGATTAAAACCAGACTCTGCATCAACTATGTAATTTTTCGTGGGAGTTTTTCCATGGATACCCCTCCGGCATGCCACAGTCCAGGTGTTAGTACCCTTGAAACAACTTTCCCATCACTATTGTGGCCAGAAAGAGTCCCTGTGGGTTTTAAAATTTGCCTGCCCATTGAAGTCTATGGGGGTTCGCCGGTTCGCAAACTTTTGCGGGAGTTCGTGTTCGCAGTTCGCGAACCCAAATTTTTAGGTTCGCGACATCACTAGAGGCAGCCCTCAAAGGCTTAGAAATTAGCATATGAGCCTACCTATGTTTAGTTTAGACTAAGAATACCAAGAGAAAAAAGCAAATTTGATGATAAAAGTAAATTGGAAAGTTGATTAAAATTAAAAGTCCTCTGAGGGATGCTACCCCTTTTGAATCCTTGTGTATGCAACGTACAACATCTAGACACTTGGTATCCATAATTTACACTCTACTCTTACACCCTCAGGACAGCCCTCTCCCAAACTACACTAGGGCATGGCACAAGGAATTGGATAGTGAGCTCTCCGTAGAGGAGTGGCAATGGATTTTCCATGCAGTCAAGACCTTATCTGTCTCAGCCCGCATGCAGGAGTCACATTACAAGTTCCTGAGCCGTTGGTACTTAACACCGTCTAGACTCAAGGCAATCTACCCTAGGGCTTCTGAAAAATGTTGGAGGGGATGTGGGGGCACAGGTACGATGTTGCAGATTTGGTGGGACTGCCCTCTCTTGGAGAGTTTTTGGTCTTCTGTCTGGCAAGAGATTCAGAGGCGGTTAGACCTTGTAGTCCCCAAAACACCAGAAACCTTACTGTTTCACTTCCCCAACAAAATGGAAAACAAGTTAAATAGGACCCTCTTAATGTTGATGCTAGCAGGAGCAAAGAACCTAATTCCCCAACGTTGGAAATCGTCCCAGATACCCACATTAGTGGACTGGAAACAGAGCGTGCAAAATATTCTTCTCCTTGAGAAATACCATTACGTTAAAACTGCGAAACTGGAGGTATATGTAGAACTAGTGCAGATGTGGGAGGGACCTGAGCTAAAGGAGTAGGCGGTAATCTTGAGACCCCTGCATTTCAGGCAATTAAAAGAGGGAGAGAGAGAGGATAAGGAGAGAATTTATTTTTTTTTCTCCTTCTTTCCCTCACCTTTCTCTGCTCTCTTCTTCTCCTGGTTCCCCTCTTCCTTGTTTTAAATTCCCCCCCCCTCTCACCCTATGTGTGATCAGCCCCCCCCTATCTTTGTAAAAATCAGGGGATGGCTGGTGTCGGATCATTAATGGATGGCAGTAAACTAGGATTTGTTGAATATCATTGTACACCTTTTTCAGATTTATTATGTTCATCTATATATTTGATAAATAAGCACCATGTCTTCGTTGGAAGGACATAGTATATGTGATTAGAAAATTACTAGAAAATGTAAGTAGAGAGCTGACCCTTTTCTTTTTTTTTTTCTCTTTCTGTCTATGGCATGCAACGGATTGTTACTTGATACTTGACTGCTCTTAATCTGTACACTGTGACACCATGTGTAGAGGGTCCCCTAATTTGCTCACTTTTGTTAACCTGAGAGTTGTTCTTAATCTGTACCATATTCTGTTTGTTTGACAATCTTGTTGTATAACGCTTGAATATATTTTCAATAAAGCGCTCTTTAAATATAAAAAAATTTTTTAAAAAAATTAAAAGTCCTATCTGAATAATGAAAGTTTAATTTATACTAGACTGTACCTTTAAGCAAAGACTACCTCGCTGTCTTCTAACTGCTAAAAGCCACCATTACTTTTACTAAAGAGATTGACATGGACACAGCATAGCCCCAATCCTTGATTGCAGGGAAAAGTACCCATTAAAAGGATAAAAATCTTCAGACACCATCTTCACCATCCTCCCATGATCAAGGCAAAGAGAATGACTGGGCATTATGGGTAAGGGAAGTGATACTTAACAGCTCTGCTGGGGTGAACTTTGCCTCCTCCTGCTGGCCAGGAGTGAATATCCCACTAGTAATTAGAATGTTTTGTGGATTCTCCATGCCATAGGAAAGAAAGTATTTTGTAGGACAGTTCTAGAGACATTTTGGCAACAGACAGAATCTGAACAGTGGCAGCAGATTTGTGCTGATGTAAAGGGAAAAAACTGCTGTTGCTGAAATGTCTTAAAGGAAAAGTCTAGTTAAAATTAAACTTTGATGATTCAGATAGAGCAGGCAATTTTAAGCAACTTTCTGATTTATTCCTATTATTAATTTTTCTTTGTTCTCTTGGTATCATTATTTGAAAAAACAAGAATGTAAGCCTAGGAATCGGGCCATTTTTGGTTTAGCACCTGGGTAGCACTTTCTGTTTGGTGTCTAAATGTAGCCACCAATCAGCAAGTGCTTCCCAGGTGCTGAACCAAAAATGGACCGGCTCCTACGCTTACATTTAAATAAAGATACGAAGAGAACAAAGAAAAATTGTTAATAGGAGTAAATTAGAACGTCGCTTAAAATTGCCTGCCCTATCTGAATCATCATAGTTCAGTTTTGACTAGACTATTCCTTTAGTAACTGCATGCAAGTCTGTGGCTTCTTCCTAACGTTAAAAGAATAACCAGGAAGTCAATAGCTAATGGTTTTAGGCTAATAAAGACCAGTGCAAGTGTTAGTGAGGTTCTATCATATAGGCCATTGCCTACAAATGGTTTATGTGCATAGGGATTGCTTAGAATTCTGGAGCTCATCACAGGGCGATTCATCTAACAAACAGGGTTGCCAGCTGTCCTCCACAAAAATAATAGACACTCTGTAGGTGACTGGGCCCAATGGTAGGTGGGAGTCACACAATGCCCCCTCAAAAGCTCTACCTTAGTTCTTACTCTTGATTCTACCATGTCTATTTTTCACATTTGAGCAGTTATTTTACCACTTAGCTGCCAGTTACATACAAATCAATTGAACCACTTTGGTTGCCAGTCACATATAAACAGTAATTTGATCCTCTTGACTGACTGCCCATCACTTTTTTCTGCTACGTTTATAATTTATTGAGGTGCAGGTTTTTTTTTTACAGTTAAATAACATTCAGGTACTTAAAGGGACATTAAACCAAAACATTTTCTTTCATAATTCAGACAGACAATACAATTTTAAACAACATTCCAATTTACTTCTATTATCTAATTTGCTTTATTCTTTAGATATCCTTAGTTAAAGAAATAGCATTGCACACAGGTGATCCAATCAAATGAGGCATCTATGTGCAGCCACCAATCAGAAGCTACTGAACCTATCTAGATATGCTTTTCAGGAAAAAAAAAAATATCAAGAGAATTAAGCAAATTAGATAATAGAAGTAAATTAGAAAGTTTTTTAAAATGGTATTCTCTATCTGATTAATGAAAGAAAAATATTGGGTTTAATGTCCCTTTAAAAAGAAAAACTGGACATTTAAGTATCCAGTATTTTTGTGAAGACTTTACTGGTCAGCCTGCTAAAATACTGGATGTCTCATTGAAGCTAGTTTTATGTCACAATACATGAAGAATGTATGATGCCCAGTTCTCCACTAAAAAGTGTTTGCGAACGAAGCATGAGATTATTTGCAGCCATTCTATTTTTTTTTTTTTCAAACTTACATTTTAAGATTCATCAATCAATTAATTGTCACTTTTGCTTTAAAAATAGGGCCACAATCAGCTGTGTGCCTCCTCTGTAGCTACAAACACTATAAAAATGTACAGCAACTCTCTTCTGAAGCTTAGGTAAAACAGACTTATTACAGACAAAAATTGAAATATTACTATTTTTGTTACTAGTCACAGTAATCAGGGGGGGTTATAATGAAAAAAATGTTGGTGGGCAAACAATACTTAAACCTACAAACCTGCTGTAATCTCGGAAGCATATGGAGGGAGATGCAGATGAAGGTGGAAGTGGTGTTGCTGACTGTACGCTCACATAATAGGGGTGCAGGGCTAAAGATTGGATTTCGCTCAATGAACTCCACTATATATCCCTAGAACCACTCCTTGCAGCAATACATTCTCAATATTTGTTTCCTATTCCTAGCGTTTTCTCTTAGATTTGTTTTAGTTTTTTGTTGTTATAGCAGACATGGTCATAGACACACAATCAGAACAAGGATATTTGGGATATTTTTTATTATTGCTATTATTACTGTCACTGTGTTGGATAAAGCAGAACCAATTGGTAACTTGCTTAAAGGGACAGTCTACAACAGAATTTTTAATTATTTAAAAATATAGCTAATCACTTTATTGCCCATTCCCCAGTTTTGAATAACCAACAGTTATATTAATACTCTTTTTACCTATGTGATTACCTTGTATCTAAGCCTCTGCAGACCGCCCACTTATTTCAGTTTTTTTACACAGACTTTCATTTTAGCAAATCAGTGCTGACTCGTAGGTAACTCCATGAGCGTGAGCACAATGTTATCTATATAGCACACATGAATTAACGCCCTCTAGTTGTGAAAAACTGTCCAAGTGCACTGAGCCTACCTAGGTTTAGCTTTCAACTAAGAATACCAAAAGAACAAAGCAAAATTGATTATAAAAGTAAATTGAAAAATTGTTTAAAATTACATGCCTTATCTGAATCATGAAAGTTTATTTTTGACTAGACCCTTTAACATCACGTTTGCTGCCTTTTGCCTGTCTACTATTAGAAGTTCAAGTGCATTACTAATTAAATTTTCTCTCTTTTCTGACCTATTGATAGACCAATACCAACAATGTAATATATTTCTCTTTAAGGTAAAAACACATCCTGTTTTGTCCTTTGACTCTAAATGACATATTGATGTTATAGTAAAGTAAGTATTCAGGGTCAATACATTTGATTCAATCTTCTCACAACAGTCATGGTAAAATGCATATTGTACAAGCAGATGATAATGAACTAGGCGATAAGTCTGCCCATAGGGCAGTCTATGTTAAAAAATACAAACCCCCAAGCTTAAGTTACAAAAAATTAAAAAAGTAAAATTACAGAAAAAAATAAACAAACCTATCCAAAATAAAAAATGTAAATCTAAACTAATATCACTATAAAAATAAAAAATAAACCCCAAAATAAAAACACCCCCTATTCTAATACTAAACTACCAATAGCCCTTAAAAGGGCCTTTTGTAGGGCATTGCCCTAGTTAAACAATTCTTTTACCTCTAAAAAAATACTAAGTCCCCCTAATAGTAAAAAAACCCCACCCACCAAACCCCCCAAAATAAAAAAAAACTAACACTTAAAAAACTAAACTACCCATTTGTTTTGGCATTGCCCTTAAAAGGGCATTCATCTCTTTTTCACTGCCCTTAAAAAGGCATTCAGCTCTTTTCAATTGCCCAAAAAACCCTAATCTAACCCTCCCCCAAATAAAAGCCTAACACTAAGCCCCAAATAGGTACTCGCGCTTCCTGAAGTCCGACGGAGAAGGTCTTCTTCCAGGGGGTCGATCATCTTCTATCTTCATCCACAGCAAAGGCAGCGGGGAGCGGAGGTGCGGAGCAGTCTTCCCAAATGTGGCTATCCTCTGCGGCGGTGCTCCACGCCAGCATGGCGGCTCCTCTTCATGCGATCGTCCGCCGCACACTGAAGATTGAATGCAAGGTACCCCATATTTGCTGGAGCACCGCCGCCGAGCACCGCCGCCAAGCAAAGCCACATCTGGGAAGACCACTCCACACCTCTGCTCCGTTCCGCCTTTGCTGTGGATGAAGATAGAAGATGATGGACCCGCCTGGAAGAAGACCTTCTCTGCCGGACTTCCGGAACCGTGAGTACCTATTTGGGGCTTAGTGTAAGGCTTTTTTTTATTTTTTGGGGGTTTGTTTTATTTTAGAATAGGGTTTTTTGGGCAACTGAAAAAGAGTTGAATGCCCTTTTAAGGGCAGTGAAAAAGAGCTGAATGCCCTTTTAAGGGCAATGCCCATACAAATGCCCCTTTAGGGGCAATGGGTAGTTTAGATTTTTTAGTGTTAGTTTTTTTTATTTAGGGGGTGTTAGGTTAGGGGGCTTAGTCATTAAATTAGTTATTTGTGCTGTGGGGGTTGATGGTTTAGGAGTTAATAGGTAAATTAGGTTTAATGCGTTGTGGGGGGTTGACTGATTAGGGGTTAATATGTTAATTAAGTTTATTGCGTTGGTAGTGGATGGCGGTTTAGGGGTTAATAAAATGAATTATTTAATTTGCGATGTGGGGGAATGGCAGATTAGGAGTTAAGAAATGTATTAGGTAGTTTGCGATGTTGGGATTTGCAGATTTAGGGGTTAATAATTTGATTTTATAGTTGTTTTTTTCTTAATACTTCGTGCGGGCGTTTTTTTTTTTTTTTTTTAATACTTTTTGCGGGAGCTTAGTTTTTTTTTCCTATGAACTTAATGGACTTTGGTCTTTTTTCAACCTCATCTACTATGTTACTATGTTATTGCGTGCGGTTATGTTTTTATTTTGTTAATTCTTATTGCATGCGATTATGTTTTTTTTTTAATACTTATTGCGGGTGGTTATGTTTTTATTTTGTCAATAATTATTGTGGGCGGTTAGGTTTTTTTTTTAATACTTATTGCGGGCGGTTAGGTTATTTTTACAAAACTTATTGCGGGCGGTTAGTTTTTTTTTGTAATGCTCCGTTTGCCTTCGCTGCATCCCGGTGGATTCCGAAAAATGGCAGGGTGGTGAAAGAATCGATTCTTTCACCACCCTGCCATTTTCTGAATCCACCAGGATGCAGCTTACGCTGTTTTGTTTTGTTTTCTTAATACTTTGTGCGGGCGTTTTTTTTTTTTTTCCTTAATACTTTGTAACTGAGGTTAGGTTTTTTTTAATACTTATTGTGGCCGGTTATCTTTTTTTCTAATACTTATTGCGTGCGGTTAGGTTTTTATTTTGTTAATACTTACTGCGGGCGGTTAGGTTTTTATTTTGTTAATACTTACTGCGGGCGGTTAGGTTTTTTTTTGTAATGCTCCGTTTGCCTTTGCTGCTTCCCGGTGGATTCTGAAAATGGCAGGGTGGTGAAAGAATCCACCCTGCCATTTTCATCCAGGTGAACTATTTTTGGCTGCGCATGCACCAATCAGCAGCTAGCTCTAACTAGTGTAGGATTTGTGCGTATTCTTGTTCAACAAGGGATACCAAGAGAACAAAGCACATTTGAAAATAGAAGTGAATTTAAAAGTGTCTTAAAATGACATGCTATATCTGAAGCATACAAGTTTAATTTTGACTTTCCTATCCCTTTAAATTAATTAGGTACAAAAGAAATTAGGGAGGTAACATAGGCTTTTAAAAAAAGTACATACCCGAATCAGACCTGGTATCATACATAATATAATAGTGAAGAAAATAGTATTTTTTTGCTTTGCTAGCTGTATTACTTGTTACGGGTTTATGCCTTAATGTACAGTAATCATATGAACCCCCGTTCTCCCGTGCTTGCAGATTAATACCATTCTTATCTTAAATCACAAAACATTTCCGTGCTTAGCTACACATATACCACATTTTAAAGCAGTTACGTCCAGTATCAGTCTCATCAGAAAGGTGAAAAGAATGTTACTTATGAAAATGTGTATTCCAGCCCTGGCAGTAGTTTGAAACTATACACAGTGGACATATACTTTTTGAAACAAATCATAGAATATGACTCTTACACAATAGATAGAAAGATCCTATACAGATAAAGATATATATATATATATATATATATGATTGATAGATAGAGATAGATAGATAAATAGATAGATAGATGATTGATAGATAGATAGATAGATGATAGATAGATGATAGATAGATAGATAGATAGATGATAGATAGAAGGCTAACAACCACACAGAATAACATATGCAAAATGTTTTTTTTAATGTCCATTTCTTTTTAAATAAAAATAGATGTATATCTGTGATGAGAGCAGGAAGTGACGTCACTGTTTGTGGGCTGGGCTTAGGTCCGGTTGTTTGTGTCGCAGCTAGTTAGTGAAATCAACCTGACTAGATGTATATTTCTGTGCTCTGCAATAAAATAGAGTTGTACCATCATTGCTGTGTCCTGCATATGTTCTGCATCTCATGACATGGTGTCAGAAGTTCTGGCCTGCGCTTCTGTTCCTGATCGATTACAATGTCAAAGTTTACCTCACCTGAGCCTTTTGACTTTTCTCAGCCTGCAGCTTGGCCCACATGGCGTCAGCGGTTTCAGCGCTTCAGGATTGCATCCAAACTGAACAAGGAGAGTGGTGAAGTACAAGTTAATTCTCTTTTATACTCTATGGGGAAGGATGTGGCGCCAGTGTTCAATGCTTTTACTTTCCAAGAAGGGGAGGAATTTAACTTTGATATAGTTATGGATAAACTGTGCCCACTTTGTGCCCCAAAAAAATGTGATTCATGAGAGAGCTTGTTTTCACAAACATAATCAGCGTGTGGGAGAATCTGTGGAGTTATTTGTGTGCAGCCTGTATGAACTAGCTGAATTCTGTGAGTTTTGTGTTGCTAAAGAAGAGCAAATCAGAGACAGAATAGTTATTGGAATTTACAGATGCTGAAGTCTCACTGAAGCTGCAGTTAGAGCCTGATTTAACATTAGATGGGGCTATTAGGATGGCCCGCCAGAGTGAACTGGTGAAAAAGCAAAGTGCTGATCTGAGGTCTGAGAGTATTGTGGACGAAGTGCAACAGTTCAGGAAAACTGCTAGTGAAAGGCACAGTGTGAGCGGTAGATCTAAAATAACGGATGGGCGCAGCATGCACGATGCACACGGTGCAACCGTGCCCATGATCAGAGTGCTATATGCCCGGCTAGAGATAAAAGATGCAGAAAATGTAAGAGAATGGGCCATTTTGAAGTGATGTGTAAAACTGAATACATTAAGGAGATGCAGGTGGATAGTGACCAAGAGGGTCAGGAAGTGTCTTTTGTGGGGTCTGTTGTGGAACGGCCAAGCTCAGAGGAAGATTGGAAGGTTACTTTTACTGTAATGGGAGCCAAAGTTTATTTTAAGATTGACACAGGAGCAGATATCACTGTAATGTCTCTTGCTGCATTTATGAAACTGCCCCAGCTGGTGAAGGTTACTACAAATGTCCATAGTCCCGGTGGCCGCATTGATTGTGTGGGGAAATTTCTTGCCAGCTGTGAGTACAAGCAAAGGAAATTCACTATGTGGGTGCATGTGATTCGAGGTCAGTGTGTTAGCAATTTATTGAGCAGAAAAGCAGCCTGTGACTTGGGCCTAGTGGCCAGAGTGAATGAGATCTCCGAAGATATGTTTGGCGAATTGGGCCTACTGAATTGCAAGCCAGTCCGTATAGCACTTAAAAGTGACGCAGTCCCATAAAGTATTTCTACTCCCCGTAGAATTCCGTTCCGCTCATGCCTCAAGTGGATTAGGAGCTTATGCGCATGAAGTCTATGGGGGTTATTGAAGAGGTTGTTGAAGCAACTGATTGGTGTGCCCCCATTGTTCCTGTTGCAAAGAAAAACGGAAAGGTGTGCATCTGTGTGGCTCTGAAAAGGTTGAATGAGGCAGTGAAGAGAGAGAGATTTTTGCTGCCGACATTAAAAGATATAGCTCCAAAGTTGGCTGGGATGAAGTTCTTTTCTACATTGGACGCTTCTAGCGGCTTTTGGCAGATCCCCCTAGATCCAAAGTGCCACAAACTGACTACCTTTATCACACCGGTAGGTCAGTTTTGCTTCTGCAGACTCCCCTTTGGGATATCCTCTGCTCCTGAAATCTTTCAAAGGGAAATGAGTTCTCTCCTAAGTGACCACGTGGGCACGGCAGTCATCATGGATGACATTCTAGTGTATGGGTCTACAGTGGAGGAGCACGATCAGCGTTTAAGTTGTGTGCTGCAGGCTATCAAAGAGTCTGGGCTGAAGTTAAATAAAGAAAAATGCCATCTTAGGAAAACTGAATTATGTTACTTTGGGCATATTATCAATGGGGATGGCATTAAACCAGACCCCGAGAAAATGTGTGCTATTGAACAGATGAAAAGTCCTTTTGATGTACATGAGCTAAGACAAATATTGGGCCTTGTAAATTATGTGGGCAAGTTTCTGCCAGATTTATCCACAGTTCTACACCCTATCACAGAGTTGCTAAAGAAAGACGATGCCTGGGTCTGGGGACCTTCACAAGAAAAATCCTTTATGCAGGCCAAGTCCCTGCTGGGGTCTGCCCAAGTGCTGGGGTTCTACGACCCTTCCAAAAAGACTGTGGTTAGTGCTGATGCAAGCAGTTATGGGTTGGGGGCTGCTCTCCTGCAGTCAAATGAAAATAAACTACAGCCCATCGCTTACTGTTGCCGCACACTGACGGCTGCTGAGTCAAAATGCGCTCAAATTGAGAAAGAGTGCCTGGCTGTGGTTTGGGCCTGTGAGGGCTTTCGGCGTTAACTTGTAGGTTTGGAGAAATTTAGTCTAGAGTCCCTCTAATCAACTCCTATGATATCGACAAAACACCCTTAAGATGCCAGAGACTTTTAATGAGACTACTCAGGTTCAATGTTCAGGCAGTGCATGTGCCGGGGAAGCAACTGGTTGTGGCAGATACACTATCCAGGCTCCCGCTGGCTGCTGCTGAAGAGTCTTCAACCGAATCGGATGTGAAAGTTTATGTTGATTCGGTTCTGGCCTCAAAGTCCATTTCTTCAAGGAAACTGGAAGAAATAAAGAAAGAGACATATTTGGACACAGATCTGCAAGAGGTTATAAAGTACATAAAAGAAGGCTGGCCCGAGAGCCGGGCAGCCTGGTTGTCTTTAAGTTCTTACCAGTCAGAGAGGTTGCAGCTCACGGAGTTGGAGGGGTTGGTGCTGTTCCAAGAGCGCATCGTTATTCCTGTCAGCATGAGAAAGGAGATGTTAAACAGGATTCACGATGGCCACAGGTATTACAAAGTGCAGAGAAAGGGCAGCTACAGCTGTGTGGTGGCCTGGGATCAGCTCCAACATTGCAAATCACGTGTCTAAATGTGCCTTTTGCCGGGAACGCCGGCCTACTCAGAGAAGGGAGCCCTTGATTTCTACTCCGCTGCCTGCAGGGCCGTGGCAGAAAATAGCTGCTGATTTGTGTGAACTGCACAGGGAAAAGTTCCTTGTTGTGATTGACTACTATTCCAGGTATTTGGAAATTGCACCCTTGAATGATATCACAAGTTAAGCCGTTATCATTCGTCTGAAGAGCTTGTTCGCCCAGTGGGGCATTTTAATGGAGCTGGTGACTTTGTACATTCCACGTCAAGTCCACATTACCCGCAGGCCAACGGAATGGCTGAAAGGGCAGTTCAAACAACAAAGTTTATTTTAAAGCAATCTGAGTCGTACCTAGCCCTCTTGTCCTATAGGGCGACGCCCATCCAAGCCACCAGGTTTAGTCCAGCACAGCTGATGCTAGGACACCAGATTCGCACTACCTTACCCTTAGTGGGTGTCTTCAAGCCGATTGGCTCTATTCCTCGGGACAAAGTCCTTAGGGGGGATGAAGAGGCCAAAAAGGGCTATTGTTTCTTCTATGACAGGAGACATTCTGTCAGGCCCTTACAGGAACTAAATGCGGGGCAAAGTGCCAGAATTAAACTGGATGATGAGAAGAAATGGAAGACGCCTGCTACGGTAATTGGACGCTCTCCAGAACCAAGTTCTTATGTAGTCCTTACTGATGGAGGGACAGTTACACGTCGTAACCGGAAACATCTTCAGCCTGTACCTGAGAGTTTGGAACTGGATGCCTCAGTACCACCGTCGGTGGGATCCCCTGTTCTAAAAGGGGTGCCTTCCCCTCAGCAAGATCACAGTGGGGATATGTCTTTGCCTCCAGCGGACTCTCATTCACCTTCTTCTGCATCAGAGGATAGTTCATGCAAAGTTACATCAAGCGGAAGAGTGGTGAAACTTCCGCCCCGATATCGGGACTAACTTTAGCTAGAACAGTATGGAACAGTATGGGCAGAATAATCCCATGGTCACTGTGGACTAGGGTAGTCTACCCCGATGTTCAAGTCAGGATGTAATTTATGTTGTTCATTTTTCCTGTAACCTATTTGTTATATACTGTTCAAAAATGTTGTTGTATACTCTGTTTGTATGCCATGTAATTTGTTATATTCAAATATATGCATCGCCCTTTGAAAAGGGGGAAGATGTGATAAGCGCACAAAGTGACGTCACTGTTTGTGGGCAGGGCTTAAGTCTGGTTGTCTGTGTCACAGTTAAAATAGAGTTGTACCATCATTGCTGTGTCCTGCATATGTCCTGCATCTCATGACAATTTCTATTTATTCAAAAATGTTACAAATTAATCAAAATGTTAAATATTTTTCTTCAAAATAGCTCTGGGCACTTCTGCCACTTATTTTATCGCTATCTGCACGCAATACCTCTAAGCATGGCTGTGAAGGCTTCCAGTGTGGCCTCACAAATGTCAGGACTCTTGAGAATTTTACGTTTTTGTGATTTGACACCTGTTTAAAAGAAAAAAAAAAAAAAAGATTGCAAGTTTTAAGTATATACATCATTACATGATAAAGCAGGTATACAGTTTACAGTCTAAAGGTTACCTGCAGGCACATACTGATTATGCTACAGAAATGTGAAATGTAGGTATTCAAATAATGCAAATGTACTACACATTGTCAAGAGAATTTTTTTTATTTAAATGACATGGCAGGTGCACTATCAAAGCTTGCAGCACCAATGCGGCTCTCTGGCCATTCTGTCCATGAGGGGTACAGAACCTAATGCTCATCCTCTGAGGTTCATAGGCCTTTAATAAAGGTGCAGAGGCTGCTTTGCTTCATTGGTGGGAATCTCACATTGATGTGCAAAGGTAGTATTGGGACTCTGGCTCCAGATGTATCTCCAAACTTTTTCACTGATTCCACATTTAAAGGATGTTTTTTAAAATGTATTTAACTTTATAGTTCTTGTTAATTTGGGAGTCTATCACTGTTCATTATTTATCATATAGCTAATGCCTTATGTGTCGTTACGATACAGTGAACAAATTTGACTCCCAAAACATTCCATATTATACCATTCATATATGTTAATAGAAATAGGTGTGTGCATATGTATGTATACTATGTATGGACAGTTGTGCTCATAAGTTTACATACCCTGGCAGAATTTATGATTTCTTGGCCATTTTACAGAGAATATGAATGATAACACAAAAACTTTTCTTTCACTCATGGTTAGTGTTTGGCTGAAGCCATTTATTATCAATCAACTGTGTTTACTCTTTTTAAATCATAATGACAACAGAAACTACCCAAATGACCCTGATCAAAAGTTTACATACCCTGGTGATTTTGGCCTGATAACATGCACATAAGTTGAAGCAAAGGGGTCTGAATGGCTATTAAAGGTAACCATCCTCAACTGTGATCTGTTTGCTTGTAATTAGTGTGTGTGTATAAAAGGTCAATGAGTTTCTGGACTCCTGACAGACCCTTACATCTTTCATCCAGTGCTGCACTGACATTTCTGGATTCTGAGTCATGGGGAAAGAAAAATAATTTTCAAAGGATCTGTGGGAAAAAGGTAGTAGAACTGTATATAAAAGGAAAGGGAAATTTCCTGTGCCTTTGTAGCTCTCACATCCCTAAAACATCAGTGATCCACCTCTGTGATTCACAGTAGGAATGGTGTACCCTTCATCGTAGGCCTTGTTGACTCCTCTCCAAATGTAGCGTTTATGGTTGTGGCCAAAAAGCTTGTTTGGTCTCAACACTCCAAATGACTTTGTGCCAGAAGGTTTGAGGCTTGTCTCTGTGATGTTTGGCATATTGTAAGCGGGATACTTTGTGGCATTTGCGTAGTAATGGCTTTCTTCTGTCGACTCGAGCATGCAGCCCATCTTTCTTCAAGTGCCTCCTTATTGTTATTGTTTGGAAACTTGAATTTTTATAAAGGAGAGAATTATTTTTGGGTTGACCTTTTTGTTTATATCCTTTGTTGAAGGACGTGTTTGAGAATTGTTTATCAACTCCAAGAATTATTCTCTTTTTAAGATGACCATTTAATATGATCTAATTGGAAGGGAAATAATTAAGATTGGCCTTTTGTCAAAAGATATTTGAATTAGCAATGTTTAGAGAGAGTTAAGAAAAAGCAAAATCTTTTTTATGTTTTTTTATGAAAAAGATACATTGCAATACAATGAATAAAGATAATAAGTTTATATTTATTCCTTTTCTATACTGAGTATATTAACCTGATGTATGATTAACAATGATGAAAAAAGTTTTTGTTCTCTTTATGTCCTTTGTTGAAAAAAGTATGATAATGCAACAAGAGATGTTAATGATGGCCACTAGATGGCATTAAGTAACACAAAAGTAAAATGTATTTTGTATTAAAGGGCCATAATACCCAAATGTTTAAACACTTGAAAGTGATGCAGCATAGCTGTAAAAAGCTGATTAGAAAATATCACCTGAACATCTCTATGTAAAAAAAGAAAGATATTTTACCTCAAAAGTTCCTCAGTAGCCACCTCCCATTGTAAAGGATTTCTAAGCAGCATTTTAGTGTGTTTGTCCTGGGACATCTGAAGGGACTAGCATCGTGCACTCTCATATTATTTCACCAATCAGGTAAAGGAAGCTTACTATGAAATCTCATGAGAGTTAAGTCAAATCTCATGAGATCACAGTAAGAGTTCATGACCTCAGCACTGCTGATGCTGATTGGCTGCTGTTCATTTCTTCATTTTTTTTAATTTTTTTACCTGCAGCTGGGAGCAGGTGAAGTATAACTTTTTACACAGAACTTACTCTGCTGAGTAAGATAAAATATCTTCCTTTTTTACATAGAGATGCTCAGGTGATATTTTCCTGTCAGCTTTTTACAGTTATACTGCATCAGTTTCAAGTGATTTAGCATATGAGTATTATGTCCCTTTAAGTGAACACAGGTGAAAATAGGTGTGGTGGGTGGTGCTACAGCCTTTATAAGGTTTGTTTTTAGAGTTGAATGTTAGACATGAATAAGGACATGGGTCCGAAACGTTGTCTGTTTTAAAGTGGCTAAATAAAAACATGATGTTTTAATACGAGAGAGAGAGAGATAGAGAGATAGAGAGAGAGAGAGAAAGAATATATCTTCAAGATGAGTTAGGTCACCCCTCTCTGAATTTAAATTTTGCTAATGTTTCCATGTATCTACTATCTTATAGCTAAATATTTTATTCCTATGGATTTTCTATTTGTACCAGATCATGCAGAGTGGGTTATGGCGACCTTTTAAATATCTGGACATATATATGTGTGTGTGTGTATATATATATATATATATATTGTGACAAGACAGTAGCCAGTGCACTTAGATTACCAGTCAGGACAGCCAGTAGTTGGAAGAGATAAGAGAGAGAGGAGAGAAGAGAGGAGAAAGAAGAGAGAGAGAGAGAGAGAGAGAGAAGAGAGGAGAGAAGAGCGAAGAGAGAGAGATGAGAGAAGAGAGAGGAGAGAGAAGAGAGAGAGAGAGAGATGTGTTTTCAAACTCAATAAGTATATTTAAAATATTTAAATAATTTAATTTAAAATAAAACTTATGATAAATTCACTTTACTTATTTTTAAATATTTTAGTTGTAGTAAATACACATTTTTTGTTTACATTTGATTATTTTGTATTGAAATGATTAATACACATATTTTGTATTCATGTTCCTTATATTATGGCGACTAATACTAGCAAACAATTTTTAGGTTCATATTTAAAGGGACAGTCTAGGCCTAAATAAACTTTCATGATTCAGATAGAGCATGTAATTTTAAATAATTTTCTAATTTACTTTTATCACCAATTTTGCTTTGTTATCTTGGTATTCTTAGTTGAAAGCTTAATCTAGGAGGTTCATATGCTAATTTCTTAGACCTTGAAGGCCACCTCTTTTCACAATGCATTTGAACAGTTTTTCACCACTAGAGGGTGTTAGTTCACGTATTTCATATAGATAACACTGTGCTCGTGCACGTGAAGTTATCTGGGAGCAGGCAGTGATTGGCTAAACTGCAAGTCTGTCAAAAGAACTGAAATAAAGGGGCAGTTTGCAGAGGCTTAGATAGAAGATAATCACAGAGGTTAAAAGTATATTAATATAACTGTGTTGGTTATGCAAAACTGGGGAATGGGTAATAAAGGGATTATCTATCTTTTAAAACAATAAAAATTCTGGTGTAGACTGTCCCTTTAATTACATTTTTAAACTGTGCAACTGGCTGAAAATATCCTGTATTTACTTAATCAAACTTGAAAAAAGCAAGTTTTCTCTATCAGTTTGTTTAAAAGGCCTGCAGGCTATTCTGTGCAGTTTTGTATTATCTACACTATTTTTGACTACTATACTGTATTGCCCTGAAGATCAGTGTTAGAATTCTGTAATCCTTTACTCACTATTGTAGTTACCTGGATTATGGCAAAAATGTAGGTCTACTTACCAGTTAATAGGGCTCTAAATAGATGGCCATATATAGATTTATGAAATATCCAAGACCTCTATAAACCATATTAAACCCATGTGGTGCGTTATAAAGTGAACTTAAAGGAATATTAAACCCAAATTTTTTTTTCATGATTCAGATAGAGAATACAATTTTAAACAACATTCCCATTTACTTTTTTTTATCTAATTTGCTTCTTTCTTTAGATATCCTTTGTTGAAGAAATAGCAATGCACACAAGTAAGCCAATCACACGAGGCTGCCACCAATCAGCAGCTGCTGAGCCTATCTAGATATGTTTTTCAGCAAAGGAACCAAGAGAATGAAGCAAATTAGATAAGAGAAGCAAATTGGAAAGTTGTTTAAAGGGACACTTAACCCAATTTTTTTCTTTTGTGATTCAGATAGAGCATGCAATTTTAAGCAACTTTATAATTTATACCTATTATCAATTTTTTCTTTGTTCTCTTGCTTTCTATATTTAAAAAAAGAAGGCATCTAAGCTATTTTTTGGTTCAGCAACAAGGAAAACACTTGTTTATTGGTGGGTGAATGTATCCACCAATCAGCAAGAACAACCCAGTTTGATCTCCAAAAATGGGCCAGCATCTAAACTTACATTCTTGCATTTCAAATAAAGATACCAAAAGAATGAAGACAATTTGATAATAGGAGTCAATTAGAATGTTGCTTAAAATTGCATGTTCTATCTGAATCACAAAAGAAAAAATGTGGGTTCAGTGTCCCTTTAAGATTGTATGTTCTATCTGAATCATAAAAAAATTGGGTTTACTGTCCCTTTTACTATTTAAAGGGACAGTATACTGTAAAATAGTTTTTCCCTTAATGTGTTTACAATTGCTTTTTTTACCAACTGCAGAGTAAAAAATGTATGAAAATTAGCTTTTTAAGGCTTATTTGTGTATATTAAAGCTCTGATTTTGTGTTTTGAAGCCACAACCTAATAAAATGGGTTGAGCTTGTAGGTATAATCAGGTCTCATTACTGTATCACATTGTGTACATATACCTGCTTCTTTATCTTATATCTGTCCTTAAAACAATCACCAGTACTTTGAGAGAACAATGGAAAATCAACATTGTATTACCTTATATCTGCTATAACTGACTGGGAGTGTC